>NC_045769.1:38588181-38891212 GCF_008692025.1 Phocoena sinus
TCTCAGTTTTCCCACTCATAATACGGGGAGAATAGCAGTACCTCTGTCATAGGGCCACTGGGGGGATGACCTGGGTTAATGCATGTAAAGCAGTTAGAACAGCACCTGGCACTATCATCCTCGCTATTAGTCACATCACTATCATTCTTTCCTTTGACATATACTGACTGTGTGTGTACCAAACACTGTTTCGGGAGCTGGAGAGATGGCAACAAACAAAACCCAGCCACTGTCCTTGTAGAGTGTGCAGTCCAGGAGAGACAATAGACAAGTAAATATACAACGTGGCAGGTGGTCAGAAGTGCTGCTGCAAATGGGAGCAGTGAGACAGAGAGCATCGAGGTGGCGGACTGGGCGCTGTTTCCCACAACATAGCACCTCACGTTTGACCGGGGATGCGACGAGCTAACCATTTGGTCTCGGACAGAAGAATGCTCTGGGCAGAAGTGCAGGGTTCCCAGGGTGAGAGCACACTTGGCATGTTCCCAGAACAGCAAGGCCACCATGGCTGGAGCACAGTGATGCAGGGAGGGTGGTAGGGGTCCGAGTGTTGTAGAGGTGGCAGGGAGGCGGGGGAGGGCCACAGACTCCAGGGGGATCTTTGACTTCTTCACTGAGCAAAAGAGGAAACCGTTTGGAGGGTTTTGAGGAGACAGATGATGTGATACGACTTTTATCTTAGAAGGATCCCTTTAACGTCTGCATTGAGTTTAAATTGTCAGGGAACAAAGCAGAAACTAGACAACCAGGCAAGCGATGATGGTGATAACTTTGACCAGGGTGATAGCCGTGGGTCAATTCTAAAACTATTTTATGTTTTCCCTCTAAAAGCTAATACGTTTTAAAGAAATTATTATTTGCTCCAAGAACCCCGCAAGTATGCCCATCGCCCTCCCCAGGGCCCCCTGTAGCAATTAACTTGATTAAAACCCAAGGCACATTATTTCTTCCGTGGAAGATTCTACAGTGAAAGAGAACCAGATGCCCCCAAACCTTGACTACCCCAAGAAACCTGACCGGACTTGAGTTACTATTTCCTGGTTGAATGAGTCAAGTCTCCAGGGTTATCTGCCCAGTGAATTTCATAAGCATTTCATCCACTTGAAAAAAATTAAATCAAGAAACACGGCTATGCAAATGAAAGGCTCCAGCTGTCGAGATTTCCAGATGGACCCATTGTTTCATGGATTCTGTTGAGATCCCAAATTCTTTCTCCTTGCTGCCCTCAGTTCCAATCTAAAAAGTTCAAAGAAATTAATTATGTTTAAGAAGTATTTAAGTTACTTAATGAGATTTTTAAAGTCTTTTGTAAAACAAATTCGAAATGTTTGATTGCCACCTCTAGTGAAGGCTTAAACTGGGTTGTCTATCGAAAGCCAAAATGCTACATGCTTTTTGAACCAGCATATTTGCTCTTTTGTGTGATTACTTCTTCCTGGAGATATTTTAGAAATTATTTGTGGAATTATCCACTAAACACCTGATTTAGGTTGGGAATAGAAAGAAAAATAAGACAGTGTTCATCATGCACTGCTGATATGAGAAAGGTCTTCTTTCCTGACTACCTGAGTCTCTTTCAGAGAGTTTAAAGCTTTATTTTATACTTTCTTATAGACTCTAAGAACCACATAACTGCCTAAAGACAGAATCATGCATTTAACCACAGAGTAGAATTCCATATTATGTGGTAGTTTGTTTCTAGGGTTAAGCCCTAAAGTGTGAAGGTAAGTGAAAATTCTTGTATTAGCAAATTTACCTTTATTATTTCCCTTAAATTGCCCTGGAAGTATAGTATACGTAGTTTTATGTCTTCAACTCCATATCGTAATGCTTTTGGATACTAAAATTCAATAGCTGCAGGCTTGACGAATGGAAGAAACAAAGGGAATTCTATATATAAATCTGGCCTTTCAACCATCCTGTCTTTGAATTTTTAAGTGCCTGATATAGAAGAAAATATCGATTGGAATTCTGATGCTTTCCTTCAGTAGGGTTCACTCCATTTTATTTTAATGTTAAGCCTCTTTAACACATGCAAACGGGTTTATTTTTTGTTGTGAGAATTAAAGGAGAAACTGCAGGGGTCTTTTACAGGAGTTAAGTTCTTAAGTCAGCGCCTAAGTTAAGTGCCCTTTGATGTGACTCTGCTGTCCTGGACAGTGCTGATCTGTCTACATCACCTTCCTTCCTGAATATGTTTCTCTTTGCCCTGGATTTTCTCTTTATTAAAATCTAAATATGTGAGCCATGGTGCTTTGTAGATACGCATGCAGTTTATAGGTTGCCAATTCTATTTTCCTAGGCTAAGCCAAATTGACAGAAATTGTAAATGTTTGCTATCTTTGTCATCATAGTAACTGCCACTGAAGGAACGAGCATTTGCAAATAGCATCTAGAACCATCTATTATCTACATGGACTCATTTCCCTTTGATGTAAAGTCAGGATTTCTACACAAGCTGAATCAGTCACTACCATTACAATTTAAAATTAGAAGAGGGATTATGCAAAACTAAGCCACAGACTCAAGCCCAGAGTCAAATGAGATAGACTGACTTACACCCTGATGTAGACGCTCCTGTTGCCACAGCCCTTTATAGGAGGATAGGTGCTCCCAAGTTGGCTTAAAATCACCAATGGCGAGTTGATGATAGCCGAAACTAGGTGATGGGTGTTCGGGAATTTGTGACACTATCCTCTGTTCTTTATATAAATTTGAAACTTCCTGTAAGAAAAAGTTAAAGAAGCATATATCTTATGGTCTTGTTGCATCCTATCCATAGTAGGAGCTCATGAGAAGCCCACAGCTCAGGCTCTGGGATCTGACTGGTCTGCCTTTGAATTCCAGCTCCACCACATAAGGCTGAGGGCTGAGTAACATCTCAGCCTTTCTGTGTCCTTGTTGGTGAGATGGGGATAACGATAGCATCCAAACCATGGCTTGTCGTAGTAATTAAATAAGGTGCTACATGTCTAGTCCTGCCTGACACACAGGAAGTACTCAATGAAATTATTGCTTCAGAAGTTAGGTTAGACTAAAGGCTTTCCATCCTAGATTTCTGATTCAATATTTATTATTAAGCTCCCTGAGCCATTACACATAGGCACAAAAGTATTTTGCTTGAAAGTCAATTAAATGGAATTGCTGGGAAAAATGATAAGACATTGCCTAAAAACATAGATTCTAGTGGTCACAGATTGTGGGTTTCAAACCTGACTTTGTCACTTACTAGCTTCAGTGATCTTGGGTGAATTAATTAACATTGCTTGTTTTGATCTAGAAAAAGGATGTGTGCAAAGATTAGAGCTCAGTGCCCTCAATAAACAGTTGCTATTTTTAAAGTATATTCTTATCACTAATACTAATAAATGATAATAGCAGTCATTATATTCATTCATTTATTCATCAAATAATTGTTGAGGGTCTGTGCCGTGCGCGAGTCTAGAATACAGCAGTGAGCAATACACAGAAAGTACCATCAGTCTTAGATAACAAACAAATCAATAGATATGTAACAGATATCAAGTGATATATAAAGCTATAAAGCTAAAATAAAGCAGGGAAGTGGCGTGTAGAGTATCCGATACGTTGAGGAGAAGGGGAGTGGGCTATTTTATATGGGCTCTGAGAAGCCGCCAGATAAGGGGACAGATGAAGCAGAATTACTGAAAAAGCCTTGTGGCTCTTTGGGGGAAGGGCTTTCCAGGCAGGGGAAACAGAAAGGACAGATGCAGTGGCCCAGAGGAGGACAGGCATTACTTAATCATAGGGGGCACAGAGGGCAGGCTAGAGTGGTTGGAACAGAGTGAGTGGGGGGCTATGCTGATGGACAGGGTCGAGGGAGGCCACATCCTAAGGGCCTGAATGGTCATGAGAAGTTTGGGATTTTATTATCAGTGAGGGAATTATCAATGAGTTTTCATCAAGGAGTGCTATATCCAACCTGAGTTTCAAAAGATTTCATCCCGTGGCTGCTCAGTAATCGTTTGCAGGAGGGCGAGGACAGAAAGGGAAGCTTTTGCCATAATCCTGGCAACAGAGGATGTGGTATAGTGAGAACTGGATAGATTCTGGATATATTTTAAAGAAAGAGTAGAGATGATGATGGCTTGGAAGTAGAGATGATCGTGGCACTGGGGGCTGCTACTAGTCACCCAACACCTGTGTGTGAATTACAACAGGGATATGGATAGATATTTCCTGCCGGATGCCCGAGAACCTGATGACACCTCTGTGTGGTTAGCAGAAGTGTCCGTTCCTCTCAGCAGACACATCCCTGTACCAGGGCACGGCAAGGCAGTGGGAAGGGGTGGGGAAGCTACTTATTAGCACCCCCTTGCCCCAATGTCCCAGAGCCCTTGTGTAGGGCTACCTGGGCTTAAGAGGGAAGACAAAAGAGGACTCCAAATTATTGGGCCTGAGCAACTAGAAGAACAAAATTGCCATTTACTGAGATGGAGCTCAGTTTGGGACATGTTAAGCTTGAGATGCATATTAGGTATATACAAGTGGAAATTTCAATAGACAGTTGAATATATATATCTTGCAAAGTAAAAGAAGTAGTTAGAACTGGGATATAAATTTGGGATTCATCAGCATATGAGTTATTATACTACATATATATGTTTAATATGTAGCATAATAATCATAATCATTTACAAAAATAATATAACGAGAAACTTTTAAAAACAGTTCCTATCAGCACTCTTAAATCTTGTGGGTCCTTTTAATCTAGTTTTTGTTATTGTTGTGGTTGACATGTACTTGGGAAAAACATTCAAATGGTTTTCTAAAAGGTAAGGTGAGGGCTTCCCTGGTGGCGCAGTGGTTGGGGGGTCCGCCTGCCAATGCAGGGGACGCGGGTTCGTGACCTGGTCCGGGAGGATCCCACGTGCCGCGGAGCGGCTGGGCCCGTGGACCATGGCCGCTGACCCTGCGCACCCAGAGCCTGTGCTCCGCAGCAGGAGAGGCCACAGCGGTGAGAGGCCCGCGTACCGCAAAAAAAAAAAAAAAAAAAGATAAGGTGAAATGAGTCCATAAGTTCATTACTTTACCTCCCATTTCTAGAGGTAACCACTGTTAACAGTTTCCTTTGTATCCTAAAATTTTCTGTGAATACAGAAATATACATAGATATAGATATGTGTCTATCTGGATATATTTGCTTTTTATAAAATTGTTATATGTACTATTTGCAACTTTTTTACAATTTTTGATAGAGTTTTGTCAAATCACCCTCCACAAATGTCACACCAGTGTATACTCCCACCACCAGAGCATATATTGCTTTTTTTCACCATGTCTTATCTAATACTGGACATGCCCAAACTTAATCATTGCCATTTAGTAGTTGAAAAATAGTACCCTCAAAGTTTACATGGTTTTTTTCGTACGTGTATTGACCTTTTATATTTCTTTTTCTGTGAGCTGCCTTTTCAATGTCCTTTACACATTTTCCTAGTTTTTAAAATGGTTTGTATAAGTTCTTGGTGTATTAAGGAAATTAGTCTTTTGTCTGTGCTAAGCCGTTTTCAAATAAATCGTGCCTTGAGTAATTGCTGCAGTAGAAAAACAGAAAGTGCAGGAGACGTAAGAGGAAACTTTGGCTGCTGACGACCCTGGGGACAGGCTTTTCCTCTGTCTCCTTCTTTACTTCCCTCCACCAAATCCCCACCCCCACCATATCCTTATCTGTTTTCTTTCTTTTATTTCAATGTCCTTGGCCTTATATGTGCATTTACTTTTTTTTTTTTTAACCTTATAGACTTAGTAAAAATTACCTTTCGGACTTTTAGTTTTGTGTTTTAGTACGAAGCCTCCTAACTTTAATGCAGCGTAAGACTTCACAATAGGTCTGAACTTGGCACTGATGTATGGACTGTACTTCCATAATTGGTTTTATGTTTTCATTATAATCAATGGAGGAAACAAAGGAGAGAAGAGGAAGCATCAACTATGTATAAGACACTGTGCAAATCTGGTGCAATTTTATCTCTTCTCGTCTTCTCTGGAAGGCAGCTTTTATTGATCTCACTTATAGATGAGGAAACAAAGTCTAAGTGAAATTAAGAAACTCACCTAGGATCACGAGGTTGACATTTAAAATGTTGGACTGTGGCAGAAGGTCACTATGCCTCTGTTGAATTACAAAGTCCACAGTGTTTTTAGTGGTTTGTTTCCCTTGAGGTTTAACAGAAAAGCCTCCTGAAAAAATATTCTGATTGTGTTAATAGGTTCAGGACTGAACTAGCAGATGAAAAAATATATTAATTCATTCAGCTATTAGTCTGCATTAGATTATTAGATCAATAGATATAAGAATACATTGATACATTTAGTACCTTTGGAATAAATTATTTGACAAAAGAGGAAGAACATGAAGAAATGCGTATGTAACTGTGAGGTCTGTGCGTTATAATTTTTCCACCTAACTCTGGTTTTGCCTGTGTTTCAATAATTATTCCAAGCATCTTTCTTTGGAGTGGTCTCCAAAGAAAGAGACCTCTTTGGAGTGGTCTCCATGTGTGATCTGAGAGCCTCAGCCCCTCCCGTGGATTGTTGTGGGATTTAAGGTGAACAAGCATTTGAGCGGTTGATTTCTCCCTTGCAGGCCTACAATGGGCACCACCAGGCCTTGGAAGTCCTCCTGCAGTCTCTGGTGGACCTGGACATCAGGGATGAGAAAGGCCGCACTGCTCTGGATCTGGCTGCCTTTAAGGGACACACAGAATGTGTGGAAGCGCTTGTCAATCAGGGTGCATCCATCTTTGTGAAAGACAATGTAACCAAAAGAACCCCACTTCATGCCTCAGGTAGGTCTTGTCAAGAGTCTGGTTATGCTAATTTTGTGGCCCACTTATAAGTTCAAGTAAAAGGATGACAGCATTTTCTTTCATCCCAATTCTTAAAATACCTATTTTCTTTCTACATCAGACATGCCTACACTCTTCCAAAATGCTTTTGGCTTACTATCCACTTGGTGATAACTGGTGTTCTATGGCCAGAGAGCCTCTGGCCTTCTTCTTTAAAGATAGTTTTTCTTTAGAGCAGTTTTAGGTTCACAGGAAAATTGAAAAGAAGGTACAGAGATTTTCCACATACCCCCTGTCTCCTACATGTGCATAGCCTCCCCCATTATCAACATCCCTTACCAGAGTGGAACATTTATTACAGTGGATGAACCTACATTGACACACCGTAATCATCCAAAGTCCATAGTTTACATTAGGGTCCATTCTTGGTGTTGTACATCCTATGAATTTGGACAAATGTATGATGGCATGTGTCCATCATTCTGCCCTAAAAATGCTCAGTGCTGCATCTGGCCTTCCCCTTAACTCCAAAGAGAGTTCTGAACCTTTGGCCAATGGCAGTCACAAAACTTTCTGAAAAAAGGGCAAGATGTATTATGATCTTCAGACAAATTACATAGAATAAAATCACACAGCATTTCGAAGCACAAAATTAATGATATTTCACAGCTACTTCATAAAAGGAGTTGTCAGACAGCAATCTACTCGGTACGTATTGTGCAGCCTGAATGGCACTTCTTCACTTTTGCTCTGATTCTTGATGCATCAGGTGTAAAAATAGAGACTGTTAAAAAGTGCATGTATTTTTCAAGAAGTAAGTAATTTGCCTTTTCTGCGACTCTTCTTCAATATACATTAAAAAAAAACTGTGTCCATACACTTCTAGACATATACACAGATGTAAAGGTAATGTGGAAGAGTTTCTAGCTCAGCTAAGGCCTAATTTCCTTTGGACTCAGGAATTCAATGATAATGGTCTTTGATCAGGAAAGCAGATAGCATCTTATAAAGAGAAATAACCATGAAAAAATGGATGTATTGAGGAAGAAAAGGAGTGAAAGCAGTTTTCGAAAGACTTTATGATTCTTGTACTTGGGAAAATGTTCTTGGAATGTTAGATTTTGTGGAAGTGTTGCCATCCACATCCCTGAATTTCCAAACCACTGAAGAAAAACAATATGGAGATTGAAAAACACGGTGTTGCCTCATTATCTGGAAATGATTGTTCCTGGAAAAAAACTTTAGCAATGTTTGGTATGGTTAAGTTATAAATTCTTATTTTCCCATCATCACATTCAGTCTTTTTGTATTTTGGTATTTATAAGTATTATTATAAAGTTTGGTATTCTAGGCTTTCTTGGTATTAAAGTTTACATTTAGTTCTCCTTTTTAAAGAGTAGTTGCCTATTATTAAGGAAAGCATTGTGCTTTAGTTACCATGTACTTCCTGACAATTACAAAGGGCCTGTTTTGATTGTGGAAAATCACCCTTGTGGACAGGTTAACAATGAAGAATAATCACTGTCACTCATTTGCCACTGTGATATTGGTTGCGGTCCAATGGAGCCCCCTAGTGGTCAAGAGGACTCACTCCTTTTGGGTTTCCCTCGTGTCATTCATTAAAAGATGCAGGCTGTCATTTGACTCTGTTCTCCACAAAATGTCTGCTGTGCAGAAGCTTTAGCCTGTGCTTTGAGAATCTGCTTTTCCAGAATCTTTTCCAGCTCATCTGAGATGCCAATATTTTTCTTTGTTTCAAATCCTGAGAGTACTGTGAGGAAGAGGAACCAGGATGGATTTTAGAGGGTTTGGCACAGATAGTTGTAATGACAGTTGTGGTCTTTGAGCAGCATGAGAAATGGCTGTCACTCATAGTCAGAGAGAGGCTGAGCTAGTCTGAAACAAAGCTGGACTTGGCAGTGCACAGCTAAAGGAGATGGTAGCATCTTTTTGTTGGAAGGCAATCGCGGAAAAACATAGTTTGTGGGAAGTCAACGAGAATCCTAGGGTAGCTACACTTTTACGATAAGGGGGAATTATATTTACTGAGGGCTGTTAGCTAAGTTCAAAAAGCTACTGTACACGGCCTCACCTCCCACCCCCTCACTGCCCCCCCCACAAAAAAAAAGACACACTACTGAAGAAATTGGTTTGCTCTCCAGCATCCTGGATGAGTGATATGAACTTAGATGATTTTTCCCCCCTTTTTCTGTTTAGGCAGAAATGAAAATCCTTGGAACCATTATGATTATGAGTATTTAAAGAATATCAAATTGCTATAGAAAGAGGAATCAATCAAAATATGCTGTATCTCCATTTCATGAGTATTATAAAATACCACCACCTGTAGTATTTAGCTATCAGTCCTCTGCTAATTATTTACTTTTGAGCATACATTAAACCCCTTGCATATTTCACCATTGGTAACAGATTTAATGTAATTTTCAAAACAAAAAGCGACACAACAGCAACAACAATATTTCCACAAAACTTCCTCCTGAGGTACATAAATGGGATGTTGCTGAGCGTTCGCTGTATGCAACGTCTCCAAAATGCGGGTATTATTCCTGTACTTAATTTGAGTGGTGTCGATGCATGTGAGCTAATTCTAATATGTATTGTCCCTGAAAAATGTGTCCTTGTTAAATTAGCCTTCTCTCGTAACTGGCATGCAATAAAAAGGGCTGTAAAACGCAGCTCTTAGAAGAGCCTCTATCAACCTAACATAGCTGCATCTATTCCCTTCTCTCTCCACATCCATAACGAGGTTAATGCAATGTATTTTATGGTGTTCTCATTGTTCAGAGAGGAGAGAAGGTCACGTTTGGAATTTTAAACACATTTGTTCCTATCCTACTCCCTGAATGGAAAGCCATGCCTTTTGTAAGGCTGTGGGTTCCATTCAGCAAGCTGGAGGAAAGTACCTCACCTCAAGGATTGTCGTCCCCGGAGGGAGGTTTGCTTCCGGGCCCTGGGGCACCGCAGCTCCTGAAAGAAGCATCTTGCCTGGTGCTCGCCCTGCCCTGTGTGGGTTCTGCCCTGGCCGGTCAAGGCCAACCCAAGGTTGGGGCCACACTTCCTGCTCCTTGCTAGTCCCTACCTGGGCAGCTGGGTGATGGAGGGGCAGGGTGAGGGCCTGCCACACCCCAGTCAGAGCTTGGCAGGGAAGGAAGCGGGGGACAGAGGTGATGGGGCGGGTCGGGTGGGAGGGCGCCGGGAGAAGGCAGAGAAATGAAGGCTTTGATTTGAGGAACTCAGATGGAGGAGTCCTCCAGCTACTGGGGGTCCATCTGTGAGTCTCCTGGGGGTGCCAGGCAATGAACAGTGAGCCAATGGCTCGTGTACACCTTGCTGGCTTGACATTTTGCTTTAAGTCACCACTAATCAGTTGGGGCAGAATAACTGCTTCAACGTCTACCTCAGAATGTAAAATGATGGGGAAAAGAGGTGAGATCTGTTCCCATCTCCCTTCTTCCCCTCCTCTGCTCCCCTCCCCACTCCTCTTCCCTTCTGCCTTCTTTTTACAAAGGGCTGGAGGCAGGCTAGACACAGGACTATTATACAGAATTGAGAGGCTCTCTTAGAGGAACAGAAAAGATAACTGGAAAGTGGAGAGAGATGATCAGTCCCATAGGAGGAGATAAGAATGTCCTGTTTAAGGAAAAAAGCCTGTATACAGCAACCAGGGAAAAAAGTTAGTTGAGGACCAAAGTGCCCTATAGGAAGAAAGGGGAAGATGGGTTGGTAACATACACATTGTGTGCTTTGCCCAGCAGCTGGCACGACCTGGAAACCTGGAGATGTCTGTTAGCAACAATTGAAAACCACCCATTGAAGTTCACTTTGGAGGGATATGTGTGGTCTGTTAAATGAATGTCCATTATTTTCTTTTTCAGTAATTAATGGTCATACACTGTGTTTGCGGCTATTACTAGAAATTGCAGACAACCCAGAAGTGGTTGACGTGAAAGATGCCAAAGGACAGTAAGTGTTCATATGCTTGTGGTTGACATTTCAGATCACTGCAGGTGACTGGTTAATTTGTTAAATAGCTAGGAGGGCTGACTGCTGAATTCTAGGTTGGGGGTATATGTTGGGGTGAAATTCATGGATGAGGGTCCTAGAATAATGCAGTGGCTTTGCACTGCAGTGTATATTCAAGAAAAATGTGTGTGTGTGTGTATATCTTGATGAAAAACAGCCAACTTTTCATGTCTGTAGCCATGTGCTCTGGCCTTTTAAAAATATTCCCTGCTTTGTTCCTTTCTATCCATTTTTACCCCCTTCTGAAGCTGCTACAGTCTCTTTTTTTTTTTTTTTTTTTTTTTTTTTTGCGATACGCGGGCCTCTCACTGTTGTGGCCTCTCCCGTTGCGGAGCACAGGCTCCGGACGCGCAGGCTCAGCGGCCATGGCTCACGGGCCCAGCCGCTCTGCGGCATGTGGGATCTTACCGGACCGGGGCACGAACCCATGTCCCCTGCATCGGCAGGCGGACTCTCAACCACTGCGCCACCAGGGAAGCCCTACAGTCTCATTTTTTAAATTAATAATGTAATAGGACGGACCTGAAGAAGTTATCTCCACTGTAAAAATCCTTCATATTTTTATCCTTCCTGAGTTTGTTTTTCCCAAGTATTTTCCATCTGTTAGCCCGTTCTCCCACCCAGTCTTCTCTTACAAATAGGAAACACAGAGCAATAAAGCACTAGTGACTCACCCCAGATATATGAGTTAATGCCGAAGCCAAAGCTGGAACCTCACCTTCTGGATCCCAGCACTTGGATCTTTCGTCTCTGGGCTTGTCTGACTTTTCTTTAAGGCAATGAAGCTTTGTTCAAATAAAATCTTGAGCCAAAGTCCGACGTAGAAAACCATGAAAGTAGAGCTGCCCTGGTAGAAGCAAGAGCATCTCTTACATATACACACTCCTTACTCAATTGATATTTGGTCAGTGCTACATAGTTCTGAAAATGATGGAATTCAAATGAACATTTTGAGGTGGAACCTTCCTGTGCCCCACCCGTATTGATCAGTCCACTGCCGCCATTCCATGTGGCCATTAGAGACCAGAGGCAGATAGCTTGTTCCAAGTGACAGATAGCAAGTTGGGGACCCTCAGAAAATATCAAGCAATTGTCAAGAGGGGAGAGAGACTGAGAAAGAGAGAGACAGAGAGATGGAGAGAGGGAGATCCTCCCACTGGAAGTGGTGAATATTTTTTTAATCTTTTTAAAAGCCTAATTTCCCTCTTTTCCTAGAACCCCACTGATGCTTGCAGTAGCATATGGACACATTGATGCTGTTTCGTTGTTACTTGAAAAGGAAGCAAATGTGGATGCTGTTGACATCATGGGCTGCACAGCTTTACACAGAGGGGTATGTGTATTTTCCTCAGCTTTAGTCAAGCAATTTCATAGTGAGCTTGTTTCTTCTCCCCCTGCCCATATGAATTTTTAATAAGGAAATTGTTTCCCGAGATAACCAATTAACCTCAGTCAGCCAAAAAGAAATTACAGAATCTTTTGCAAAGGTAAAATAATGGCAGGTACTCTTAGGTCCTGCTCTTGAGTTGTTGCATTTGATTGTGAT
This sequence comes from Phocoena sinus, assembly GCF_008692025.1. Lineage (NCBI taxonomy): Eukaryota > Metazoa > Chordata > Mammalia > Artiodactyla > Phocoenidae > Phocoena > Phocoena sinus. The sequence continues at coordinate 38,600,584 of NC_045769.1, forward strand.
AATAGATACATGAACACCTACTGTTGGTAGAATTAGTTCTTTCTGATTGCATGCACATCATAGGAGATTTGCAAAAATTTTTTTAAAGCACAAGTAAGAAAATCATAATTGCTAGTAATCCCACCTCCTAGAGATAACCACTTTTTGGTGTATATATCACCAATCTTTTTTTCTAAATATAGATTTGTTTTAAATTTTAAAAAGAGAGAATACTGAAGATGCTATTTGGAACCTGCTTTTTTTTCTCTTAGTATATCAAGTACCTTTTTCCATATCACTAAATGTTTTCCTGCCCTATCATTTTTCATCCTCCACTGTGTACAGGTGTCATAATTTATTCCAACGGTTACCTAGTTTTGAGTAGCCATGCTGTTTTTAATTGTTCTTCATACAGTGTAGGCCCATTCCCCACCTGAAATATGTATCCTGCTGAAATATATATCCTGTGGGTAATTCTTCATATACACCTGCTGAACTGTTTTTTAAAGCATGTCAAATAATCCAAATGAAACAAAAGTAGAAATCAGAAAATTGCTATTTGAAGATGGTGCTGACCACCACGATCAATGAAAAGAAGAGGAACTATGAGTGGTTAACGCCATAATCATGGATCTTATTTCTTGGGTACTTCCTGCGGGCCGCACAGCAGGCTGAGAGCCTTTACATATCTCATGAGTCCTCAAAACAGGCTGTGAGGTCCTTATTACTATCCCCATTTACAGGTGGGTAAAGTGAGGCATAGAGAGACAAATTGACTTGTCCAAGTTTTATAAGAGGGAGCCAGAATTTCACTGACATCTTCCTGATTTTAAAGCTGATGCTTTCCACTATATCACGATTCCCTTTCATGGTTATGTTTGGAGAGTCAAGAGACGTTTCTAAAATGCTGGTGTTCACACAGACCTTTCTGTTATGAATCCTGCTAGGTTGTCCTGCCTCTCTCCTCCCAAGTAGGATAGAGTCTGTTTCCCTTAAGACCCCGGCGTATGTCCACTCACTCTGAGCCCAGCCTCCCTTAGCCAACTGCTTCGCTTCCTGAGTCTTCTCAGATTTGTGTTGTGTTTTTCATTGCGATGCATCAGATTATGACAGGACATGAGGAATGTGTGCAAATGCTGCTGGAACAAGAAGTGTCGATTCTGTGTAAAGACTCCAGAGGGAGGACACCCTTGCACTATGCGGCTGCTCGTGGCCACGCCACGTGGCTGAGTGAGCTGCTGCAGATAGCACTTTCCGAGGAGGACTGTTCTTTCAAAGATAACCAGGGCTACACACCGCTGCACTGGGCTTGTTACAATGGTGAGTTAACTGTCGTTGGGCTGAATTCCATCAGGCTTCCTGCCCCCAACACCACTGTGATCTCAGAGGAGGTGGAACAAAGCGTCAAGCTGTAAACCAGGGTTTCCAATCTTTCTGCATTCAGAGTACCTCAAAAAAGATACCTTTTTATTTTTTTGATATTTTTCCCTCCGTGGCTACCATGATGCCATAATGGAGTGAAAATTCACTTTACTCTTTTGTTGATCAGTAAACCTGTAACTCCTAATCAGAACTTCTGATGAACTGAAATAACCAGTTTTAATCAGGGTTTCTTCTCCATATGAGACAACCAGGGATCCTACAAGGAATTAAAATAATACAGCTAAAAACAACCAAAACAATATGATGTAATAATCTGTCACAATTGACAGCTGGTAGATGCATGATTTATCTTTCAGTATTTCCTATTTATGTCTCACAGTCCCCATTTATTTAGTTACACTTGCTACTTAGGAGATTTAAAATTTGTGTTTCGCTTATTTGAGTAGAAGAGTAAATGCATGCTAATTGTTACATTTCAAAAATACTGAGGCATCTAAGGTAAAATTGTCTCCATTCCCAAAACTTACCTTCTGATGTAATTTGGTGTTTATCTTTCATAATTTTTCCCTTGAGGATGTAAATAAATACAGATGTATGTGCATCTATTTTTTTAAAACTAGAATCATGTAACAAATATCATTCTGTAACTTTTCTTGTTGTGTACTTAACACTCTATTGCAGATATCCTTACAAGTCAATGTGTATCAGTATACATTGATCTTTTTAATAGTTGTGTATTTTGTATCAGATAGATAAATAGGTATAGACATGCATGAGTCTGAGTGTGTATACCAGAATTTAATATTTATTCAGCCAGATCCCTGTTGATGAACACTCAAATTGTTTTCAGGTTTTATTCCTATTACAAACAGTGCTGTAGTGTGTGTGTTCATATTATGGACCTTATATTCTGTCAGATAAGTTTCCAGAAATAAAATTATTGATCAGGGCCTGTATATTTTTTAATTTTAATAAATTATACCATATTACTTTGGTATATCATAATTTTTTACTCCACCAAACATGAATATAAAACTACTTTCGCAACCTTTTGTCAGCCCAAAATGCTATCATCTTTTTAATTTTTGTCAATTTGAAGGGCAGATAAAAGGTATCTCATTTTAATTTGTGTTTCCTTGTCTAATAGTGTATTGATTTATGTATTTGCATTTCCTCTTCTGGAAATTACTTTTTCCATCTGTTGCTCACTTTTTCTCCTGTTGAGTTGTTTATCTTTTCTCACACATTTGTAGGAGCACCTTGTCTTAGGATATGAATCCTCTGTGTGTTCTGTGGGTTGCAAACATTTTCTGTCAATCTACCATTTGTCTTTGCTCCTTGTTGATGATGTCTTTTTCCATACAGAGATCTCTGAACTTTTATGTAGTTGAATCTGTCAGATTTTTCCTTTATGGTACCTGGGTTTACAGTCTTGCTTAAGAAGGTCTCCTACCCCTAAGCGAGCATGAATATTTTCCCATATATTTCTTATTCTGCTTCTGTTGTTTTATTTTTCCATTTCCAATTCTTCTATTAAATTTTCACTCAGAAACTATGATTATTGGGTCCACAAAGGTTTTATGGTGTCTTAACTGTATCAATTTAATACCTTTCATTATGTTTTTATTACAGTCCTCCTTTTTTCATTGGTTCTGACCTCAATAAGAGTCAAATCCTCTACTTGTTCAACTTTGTTTTGCTCCCTCACTGCCATTGGAGGATTGTGATTTCTTTTTTTTTTTTTTTTTTTTTTTTTTTTTTTGCGCGGGTACCTGGGCCTGTCACCGTTGCAGCCTCTCGCATTGTGGAGCACAGGCTCTGGACGCACAGGCTCAGCGACCATGGCTCATGGGCCCAGCCGCTCCGCGGCATGTGGAATCTTCCCAGACCAGGGCACGAACCCGTGTCCCCTGCATCGGCAGGCGGACTCTCAACCACTGCGCCACCAGGGAAGCCCGTGATTTCTTTTTTAATTTACCTGCTCATGGGCGAGGTCTCCCTAACCCCCATCGGAGTTAAGCTGTGAGAGCTATCTGGCACTGGAAAACCTACAGAAAGGGGAAGACGCAGTAAGAGTGTTGATTATAATGGCAGGTGGAAAACCTGCCACAAACCACATTTTCTCCCCTGGAGTTGGGTGGGGTAGGTATGGCAGGTCTCTCTGTTCTTAGGCCTCTCAAGGTACAAGCAGGGGAGAGGGAACAGTCCTCTCCTAAACAATTCACCTTTCCAATGCAGTCTTCCAGGTCTGAGGTTTAAGCTCCCCTCTCCCCAGAATCTCCTTCTCTGAGCACTTTGAGATACTGAAAGTCATTCACGGATCCCCAGTCCTACCTACATAGACCTTTAGATTGAGATTCATATAGTCTCTAAGAAATGGTTTGGGTATGTGCTGCCCTAAGCTAGGCACTTTGGGGGAATTCATACTAATAAAGGGGTTGAAGTGTCTGGGACTGTTTGAGTGAGGGTTGGGTATAGTTGGAAAGCTAAACAGTATAACTTACATAAAGTTAGGGGATTTTTATATTCATTACTTCATATGCTTCTCCCTAAAAGCAGTTTCACCTTTTTTTCTTTATAGGTACAAGAAAGGTTTGATTTGATTTTAATACTTAAAATTGTCCAATCTATATCATTTTGGGGTAGATCGGAAGAGAACTCTAAGTTAGCACTGAACTCAGCCAAGAAGAAGTTCCAGGGCAACAACCTATATTCCAAAGCCAAATAGCTTTACCTTCTTGCCTTAACAATTTAACATTGCTTCACAAACCTCATTTAGGTCCTTTATCAAGTAAAGCTCCCATCATGCTGTGACATCAGTAGGGCCTGTATTCCTACTTTGAGTTTTTCTATGTAGGAAACTGAGGCTCACAGATCACATAACAACTACGCTGATAGAGCTGGGGCCTAACTTAAATTCAGTTGACTTGAACACTGTCATTTTGTTGAAAATAATTATTCACATTCACTCATCTACTTATTAAAAAATACTTATTGGGGACATACTATTTGCCAGGAGCTATTCTTGGTGCCGTTTTAAATACTATATAGTGTTTTACAGTCAAAGCCCTTTCACTGGCATTGTCTTAAATACTATTTTCTATCACTCACATCTTCCCTTCCCTAGGGTACATAATTATAAGTGAACCTAATCATATGGGTGACAGGGAAACTTTCTATTGTAAATATGGGCAAACTGAGGCATACCTATGTTAGGCATCTATCTATTAAGAGCTGAGAGTAACGTAGAATTATTCTGCTTGTAAATGAGGTCTCTTCTCTTTCTCTCCACCAGACCATATGGCCTTCACTGTTTTATTTATTCATTATGTCTCAGAACACCTGTGAGCATAGTTAATAACATTTTGACATTTGGTGAATTTTATTCCATGGAGAATGAATGTTCAGCTAATTCAGGAAAATTCATAGGCTGGAATTCAATACTTAATGAAAAAACTAGATTGAATTAAACAAAGTTTCTTTCTTGGAAGCTCCCTAAATTCTTTTGATTCCTTGCAGGTAATGAAAACTGCATAGAGGTACTTTTGGAGCAAAAATGTTTTCGAAAATTTACTGGTAATCCCTTCACACCACTGCACTGTGCAATGTGAGTAGAAATGCTGGAAGTTAATGGTGTTGCTTGAATTCTTTAAACTACAGGTAGAGAAATTGCCTTTCGGGGGAGGAAAAAGGGTTTAGATTATAGATAAGACCGATCTATTCCATTTCACTGCTAAAGGCAAATAGGTCTGATAGCAAAGTGCAGTCCATCACGTTAATGATTTTCTAGGAAATTTTTGTGGAGTGCCATGGTTCCAAGGTGGCTCACAGACCATCTAGGGAAACTGCAGGAAGGGGTGGACTGAGGAGCACAGTACACACCTCCTGAAGAGTTCTTCAGATGTACCTCACATCTGTCTGCCAAATTCTAAAAAAAAAGGTGGGGTTAACAGCATATGCCTGTGGATGATTAGAAAGATATTCTGTACCAGTAAGACTTTTCATATGTGGTAATTCTCCATTCTTCATAATGTTGAAATTCTTTTTTGGTAAATGTAATTTTTGCTCCAGTCTCATAGTGTGAACCATTATTTAGAGAATACAGTGACTTTGAGACAGACTTCCATGGTAAGCTTGGGGGGCACATGGTCACCTGGGCCTGTGTTCATCTGGGGGTCCACGTTCACCTGGGCAGTGATGGACAGCCTGGGGGCCCAAGACTTGGGAGTGCTTCGTCTTTGCCTCATCTCTGTGCTTCACATGAAGCTGGGTCATTTGATTGGAAAGATATTAGAGGTATAAAGTGGATCAAAAAAGAAGAGATAAGAGATTATGAGTAGGAGTGATTTTAAATCTGAGGAAACATGTCTTCTTCACTTTGGTGTATCTCCAGAACACCTAACATGATGCCTTGTGTAAGTGGCGTGCAGTAAACTCCTTCCTGGAAGTAGGGGGTTCTGAAGAAATGCTAGCGGTTGCAGAGTGTGTGCCTTTAGAACTGTTAAAATGATTAAAGAAGACTGTTGAAGCAGACTTGATTTTACACTTCATGAAGCAGGCAGTCTCCACTCTCAAGAGTTCAGAGAGCTGCAAAGTGGGGCAGGAGACAGGAAGCTTCTACAGGATGAAAAATAGGGAACAAGGAAGAGCAGGAATAGAACTAGCTGACTGGCTGGGGTTACGTATCTGGCTTTATTTGAGGTATCATAGGAATAGGGCAATCACCCATATAACTTGGCGCTCATGGACTGGCTACCTAGATGGTCTGACCTCTAGGCAGATGGAACATTTACAAGAACATGAAAACTAAAAGTTAAGTTTCGTTTTGCAGACGTGGTTTCTCAGGATCAGCAGCACCTGGCCTACTGAGGAAAGGTTAATGCAAGATCATTTTGACAATTCCCCCTTTTGATCAGCCTCTGGCCAAGCAAGAGGTTTGAGCAAAGATGGTGTTGTAAGTTATTCTCAGTTACCATTGCCTCTTTGCATTTCGGTATATATTTCACAGGAAGTGATATCAGATTCATCATTCCAGTTGGAGAAAGACCATTTGTTGACTGATTGATGGCTGCGTACACTCACCTAAAACCTTGAGAGAACACAACAGACCAGAGAGATAATTATTATTAATAATAGTAAAAGTATTCCTAAGGTTTGCAGGGCAATCTTAAGCCAGGGTCCCCATGAACCAAACCAGCTAGAATCAAATACGTCAAGAAATGATCCCAAAGAGGGACCTACTTCTTTAAGCCAGTTGGTCTATTTTTATATTCCTTGCGACTCTGTCTCCATTTCCCCAGAATTGTTTATTCAGTGAGTTCGTTCCAGAGAAACTGAGGCATTAACAATCAGAGGGAAGTTTCTGTAGGCAAAACCACAGGATCACCAGCATTGTAGTTAATCCAACAGGTTGGAGGTTAGATTACCCCCCTTTGCAATGGCCTGACATGTGTGAACAATGATATATCTTTCCAGGCAAGAGCAAGGCAAAGGTGGATAGAAAAATTGTAAAGACCTCCATGGTGTAAGAATAAGGAAAAGGATGGCCAGAGAGGGGAAGAGGAATGGAAAGAAACATTCTTGATCCAACATCTTGGGAGGAAGCAGTTTACTTCGGTGTTAGTTACTTCTGGTCAATTTGATTTTGAGGTCTCTGGCATTTGCCGAGGACTAGGTGTTAGGTGGAGCCTTCTTCAGTTTTGAAATATGCACTCAAAGTTCAACACTTTGTAATTTGGCAGCAGTGTCAGTGGTCAGGAGTACTTGGTAGGGTCTTTTCCATGAATCTCTTTTGCAAAAGCATCAGAGTAAAACAATTAACTGTCTACAAATGACAAAAGACTTAAAAATGCCTGTGGTTAAAGATCTGATGAGAGTTCGTTATAATGGAATTAACAAGAAAATTTGGTTATTTCTGTGACACACAACATTTAACTGGAATAACTGGATAACTGGAATTATGACTGATAATATTTTACCAGGACATACCAGATTTTTAGGAATTTTATACAATTTCTGGAACACATATAGATAACATAGACCCCTACAAATATAACCTAAGAAGGTTAAACATCACTTCTTATTTGACAATGCTTCCTAAGTAATTTAACATGTCAACTAAGCATAATTAGTTAAACATTTCTCTTTTGATAAAGAAAGAGAACAAATCTTTTGAGATATTCTAGGGGCCCTGTGGAAAAATCCCAAAGTTAGTTTAAGATTTTATTTAGAATTTGATTTTAGGAAGTTTATCAGAATATCAAAAGCTTTTAAAATGTTTGATCAAATAGGATCATAGGTCACTGTGAAACAATACTTAATTATCCATTTAACCAAAGTGACAGTTAAAGACTTCAAAGGCAAATATAGAACATTACATAGCAGTTAAAAACAAAAACAAACACAAACCTTAGTTCTGTTAATATTGAGAAGACTGGTTTTTCTTAAGTAAGACCGGGTAAAGTCAGTGTGAAGCACAGTAAATTATTTTGGTGAAACACAAAATCTTTGCTTTTCAGGCAGATTATTTAAAAGGTAAAGAAAAACCTTTGTTTATAATTTCTTATTAAGAGCACACCAATAATCTTTAAAAAAAAATACTTTGTCTTTTTAACAGAGAGAAAACCAAATTCTAATTTTGCTTTACTGTACTTTTGATATTAAAACCCATTTTTTATGGTAGTGTACATGTAGACATATGTACACTACCAAATGTAAAATAGCTAGCTAGTGGGAAGCAACCGCATAGCACAGGGAGATCAGCTCGGTGCTTTGTGAACGCCTGGAGGGGTGGGATAGGGAGGGTGGGATAGGGAGGGTGGGAGGGAGGGGGACGCAAGAGGGAAGAGATATGGGGACATATGTATGCGTACAACTGATTCACTTCGTTATAAAGCAGAAACTAACACACCATTGTAAAGCAGTTATACTCCAATAAAAAAGTTTAAAAAAAAAGAGGATCATAAAGATTAAAAAAAACAAAACAAAAAGGCCTCATTTTTTAAAAACTTAAGTCTATTCCAATCTTAGCCAACTCAACCACATGTAAATTTTCTTTTCCAAGATTCCTTTCCACAAATCTTCTACAACTTTCTTACATCCAGTCAGATTTTGTCCTATTTTTCCAATTCTGGAATAACCAGTCATTTTACTTTAAGACAAAGTTACTTTCTCTTTTCCCTTACCAAAACAAAATGAAATGAACAAACGATAACAAAAATGTCCTTCATACATTTTCTTATCCAAAAAATGTATTCTGCTTTCCTACCTACTTTTCATATACAGTTGTTTTCTTTCACCCTTATTTCTAATTAGTTTTAATTGACTAAAATTATTAACCCTTAGAATCCTTAATTTTAAATCTTAAAACTAAGAAATAAGCAATTGTGGTCTGTGTTACACTAGTACTCTGTGGATTGGCAAATTTATGAATACACTTCATAATTTTTAAAGTATATTCTTCCTTATAGTAAATTTTTCATCATGGCACAAAACATGTTTACTAATAGAACCAAATATCTTAGGTCCTCTGTAAAAGGAAGCCAAAAGTGGATAAACTTATGTTGAGTAAGTTTCAGTATTTTATCTTATTTGGAAATGATCTAGATATTCAATGAATATCCATTATTTAATTTATCTCAGTGTAGCTTTAAGGTTTCAACTTACCAAAAGCATTTTGGAAACTATTTAAAGTAGACATACCATAAAGCATTCTTGTTGAAAAGTTCATTTATAAACTTTTATCTTACTTACATCTATTTAATTTACAGTTCTTAACAATTATGTTTAGATTACTCATGAAAATTTCATGAGACATTAAACAACTAACCATCATCTTAGGTTATTTTTCTTGCTGACAAATTCTGTAACAGAGATAACATGGGCTTACTTGACTTTTAGTAAACCTAGGTAGAATAAAAGTTGTATGTCTGCCTTATATTTAATTCTGATAATCTAAAGACATGCCTGTTTTAATTAAACCAAGGATTTGCATAAAACCTTCTAGGACAATCTTTTTTCCAGTTTCCCTGTTGATTGCAAATGAGACACCAATCTCTGGTGTTTTGATGACCGTGCAATGGTGTTTTAGGTTTTTGCCCTTGGAATTGTTGCAGCTATAAGGCCAGTAACTTTGAGAAGACTTTTGCTTATGGTCTTGTAGCCTCTTCAGAATGGAAAGGCAATTCAGGTAGAGGATCAGTAGACCCTGAGTACTCAGGTAAAGGAGGGCAGAGGGGAGTAGTAGGGTCACATTTGTCTTGTAGTGTTTTGTTTTAGGTACCTCTGCATCTTTAATTTTTCATTAGCCTTTTGCAATAAATCTTTCAGTAAGGCTATTTTGGAATCTTGAAGCCTTCTGGGGGCTTCTGCATACCGATTAAAATAAGTATTCCATTCTGTTTGTTGATTTGGGAACCCTTGCTTTCAAGTGCACTTCTTAAATGAATCATCTTGTCTAACTGGAACATATAGCGTCTAGGACCACAGTTCTTAGACAAAATAAGCAGGTGTGCTGGAAGGTAGAGCACTCAGGTTTTTTGAAACTTGAGGATTCTATTTCTTTAGCTAAGCCTGAGTTTCTTGGAGCCAAATTAATACCTAAGAGATGTGCTGCTGCGTTGGGGATTTTGTGGTGTTTTACAACGTACTTCATAGCATAGAAATTTTCTTGAGGTTTTTGGGTGACCTAGTGTCGATCTAAACCATTCCATGACCAGCTTAACCCAGCACAGGAGAATTAGATTTAGGTGCAAGCCCTCTAGCAGCTTTTCAGTGCTTGGTCCATGCCCACCAATTTTGAGGCTTTGGCTTCTGAGATTCTCATTAACGATAGATCTATTGCTCTTTTCACGAGAAGATTTCTTTATCGTGGCAGATGCTCTAATGGCTTTCAGTGGTCTAACTTGTGCCCACTGAGATTTTGATGTGCCATTGGTCAAGACAGTCTGAATCCCTTATCTTATTTCCCCATGTCCCCCAGTGGTTTATGCTATGGAATCTCTCTGGAAACTTTAATAAACCCTTTCTTTTAATAATTTTTGGGTAAAGTTTGTTTGGATTGGAAAGCTGCACGCAAGTGAGCAGAGCTCAAGTCTAAGGGTGACTTACCCATGGCCCTCGGTAATGACAAGAGGAACAATGAACTCAAAGGGTTCAGCAGGCACCTTGCCTGTGTGTCTTTCTTGCAGGCGTTTAGTAGTCAGCTTTGAATCTCATTCCCATCGGCAAAACTGTTAAAATGATTAAAGAAGACAATTTAGGTGATACAAAGTTTATTTAATAGTTCCTCAGGCAGACAGTTCTGAGAATTCTTGGGAGTAGAGACGACCCACTTCATAACGTGTTAGAGAAAGTTTATTTGTATGACCTAAATTGTCTTCTTTAATCATAAATTAAACACAGACTGCAGATATTTGCATCAGTTTTTTTTTTAATGTGTCAGATTATTAAACATATAGTACATAGGAAATGGAGTAGGAGGGGATATATAATTTTTTAGAGAGCAAGATTTTAAAATTTGAAATCTATTTTCATTTTAGAATAAATGATCATGAGAATTGTGCATCATTGCTACTTGGGGCCATAGATTCCAGTATTGTCAATTGTAGAGATGACAAAGGCAGGTAAGTGATCCTAGGATGGCATGGCTCTTGTCTTGATGAATCTTAGTCTGCTTTGTGGTTGCAGAGTGGCCAAACATCTATGTTTTTTTAATTGAAAAAGTAATATAAAAGCATGGTTTTAAAAAATTAAGTATAATAAACGATATATAATTTAAAGAAATGACCCTCTTAGCCCAGAAACCCCAGCCTCTTCCACTGAGAAATCTACTTTAAACTGTTCTTTCTAAATTTTTATATTCTCCCAAATATTTTCTAGACATAGCTACAAAAATACATAAAAATATATATGCTTCTATTCTTTTTATGCAAATGGGAACATTCTATAGAAATGCTCTGCTTTTAGCATATCTTGGAGCTCTTTCCGTACCAGAACATATGTATTTACCATGTTCTTTTTAAAGCTGCATATCATTCCATTGACTGGATATGTTATAATTTAATCAGCCTGTTCTGCTTTGAAGAATATTTGGCTGTTTCAAAATTTTGGTATTTTAGAGAGTGGTGCAGTGAACAGTCTAGTACATTTGTCTGTTCACATGACCAAGTGTATCTGGGAGATAAAGTCCTAGAAGTGGAATTTTTTGGTTCAAAGGTCATAGTGTTTAATTTTGATAAATCATGCCGAATTGTCCCCCCAAAGAAATCAACTATTCACGTTAAATAATGTAGGCTTTTTTAAAAACAGCCAATTGTCTACACATTTAAGGCTTAATTTTGGAAGTATGTTTATCAAAGATGAGAGAGAAGTCACTGGAACTCAAGATTAAAGGGTCCGTAAAGATGCTAATTGTATTATCAGGGCCGCTTCCTATACCCCCCCAAATCTGGTGGTGCTGTTCACATCGGTGACACTTCACTGTGCACCCCGAATGGCCTTTGGGGGAACCTGATAACCATTTCTGTAAGCTGATAAGTTTTAAATCCCTAAGACGATACCATGCACATGTTTCTCAGGCATATATAGAAAGAGAGTTTGTTTACAGGAAGTTAAAATCATACTTGTTTTAAATCGTTAGGACACCACTTCATGCAGCAGCATTTGCTGATCATGTGGAGTGCTTGCAGCTTCTTCTGAGACACAGCGCTCAAGTGAACGCAACAGACAATTCAGGGAAAACAGCACTGATGATGGCTGCTGAGAACGGGCAGGCCAGCGCTGTGGGTACGTGCTTGACTTGTAGACTTCGAGTTTATGCCTATCCAAAACCAAAGGCATGGAAAATCGAGCAGTTGGTCATCCTCTTGGTTTATACATGTGAAAAAAGACCGACGTTTTATTTAGGCCACCTGATCTACCTGCTAGTCATCTTCAGTCCCCTGTTAACTTGGTTATTGATGGATTTTGTCAAACCGAGCCAACCTTTCCACAGTGAAATCTCTGAACATTTAGAAACCAAATAGAACAGGATCATTTCATCTGGAAATAACAAAATTGTAAAGGGAATTAAAATTAATGCCTATGGACCTTGGATTTGAATAGAACAGCTATGGCAATAAATTGCTCCTTTTTTCTTCAATAATATTAAATATGATTATGTGAGCTGTACAAATTTAAATGTGTTATTGTTTTGGTAGTAACTTCTCCAAAATGCATGTAATTAACGTGTCGTCTGAGTAACTTTCTTTTGGCCTTTTCTGCAGATATTTTGGTGAACAGTGCCCAGGCCGACCTGGCTGTAAAGGATAAGGACTTGAACACACCCTTACATTTGGCTAGTAGTAAAGTATGTAAATGAATTCGAAACACTGTTATTTAGAATAATAATAATAATGATAATAACAATAGTACCTAAATCTATCTATCTCAGAAGTGTGTATCGTGGCTCTTAATTAAGATGTCTGTTGTCACTCTCAGTGGAACTGAAAGGGGGAAGCAAAGGGCAGACGCACACAAGGGTTGAAGGGCTATGCCTTTCATGGCATTTGCCGCTTGAAGTCTTGCCACAGTCTGGCTTGATGCTGCCACTGTATTTGTCTTCATGGTTGTGGCACCACATTTTGCTTTTAAACACAGGTTAGGAGCTCAGTTATCAGTTCCACGTGCTTTCATTTTGTTCCACTTGAGCACATTGTAATAACACAGCCAAAAAATACTCTCCTATGAGGCAAATAAATGTGCTCATGTATGCTTCTATTCTCCCCTTGTTTCTGGTGCATAGTTCAATGCAAAGAATGTGCTTGTTTTTTTTAATAGCATCGTGTTCACATACAGCTCAAGGTTCCTGCTTCTGTAAAAGATAAATGTATGATTCTATGAGAGTGGGATCATACTGTTTGACAACCTGCTTTTGTTACTGAATCATATATTATGAATATCTTTCTTTTAGACATCATATATAGTGTCTTAGAAGATGTGTGGTATTCTGCCTTAGGGCTGTGCCATCCTTTATTCAACCCATCCCCTATTGTTAAACATTTACTTGTTTTCAAATATATGCTGCTATAAATGATGCTAAGTGTAGATAATAATAACCTAAATAAATTCCTATTTATGAAATTAGTGAGTCTAAGGCTATGAACATTTTTAAGACCAAATTGCCCCGTAATAAGGTTACAACCATTTACCCTCCTCCAGCAGTACATCAGAATGAAAACTCCATGGACACTTCTAAAATTATCTTTAAGTGTCTCTCTTATAAGGCATTATAATATGATGCCAGTTATCACCAGTGATGGTGGTTTGTTTCAATATAGTTGTAGTATTAAAGGTGTTATCTATACCCAGTGGTACCAGAAGTCTCAGCTATTCCTTTCATTGGTTGCATTTTCTCATTTCATTCTCTGAGAAGCCTTTGGAAACCACAGGAAGTGCTCAGGTTCATGAAATTCATTTCAAGGTTTGTGTTTTTGTGAGTTTAAGTACAGTGCTTCCCAGACTTTATTGTGCAAATGAATTGCCTGAGGATCTGGTTAAAATACAAAGTCTAATTTAGGAGGGCTGGATGGGAGCCTGAGATCCAGCATTTCTAACTCCCAGGTGAAGCTGATGTTGCTGGTCTCTGGGCCACACTTCGAGTATCAAGGGTTTAAGAAGTGGCGACCCCTTAACAGGGCACTAGGCCTGAAGTTGTGAAAGTGTCTCTGATTCATCAGTTGATTTTTAAAAAGTTATCAACCATCATTAGTCATAAGATACAGAGGTATCTTCTGGATGAGGAAGAAAAGAATGACCTTTCCTGAAAAAGATTCTCTTCATAATATAAGGCAGCCAGTGATGATGAATGATACAGATAACAGATACAATGGGAATTCCAGTGATGGGATCACTGACGTGGTATTTGAAGGCTTGAGGAAGGATATGGGACTTGACTTGTGTTTAAAAAGCATTGTTGAAGAATTTAAAGGACACTCCTAATTCTGCTGTCTGTTTACCAGCTGACCTAGCTGAGCTAGCTTCTGCTTCAGCTCTCTGGACATTAATTATAAACGTTATCTTAGAAATAACAATATTTTAGATCAGATTTATATTCATCAAGTCCTAATAGACCTTATTTAGAATCTTTGAAAATCTAAGGCTGTTAAACCATTTGCTTTCAGAAGAAAAAAGCCTATTTTGTTATTAGACAGGGCATACATTTTAACTTTAAAGCATAATGAAGTGATTTTTCCAGAACTTTTCTGTATCTCTGTCCCATGTTTCTTATCTTTTTTTTTTCATTAGGGTCATGAAAAATGTGCCTTGTTAATACTTGACAAGATACAAGACGAGAGCCTTATTAATGCAAAAAACAATGCACTGCAGACGTAAGTGTGGCTACTAAAGTTTGACCAAGTCCCAGATTCATAGTCATTTATTCAACAAACAATAAGAATTTGCTGTATGCCAGGCTAGAGCTGGGAGCGCAGTGGTGAAAGGCCTGGCTTCTCCTTCGTGAAGTTTAAGGTCACATAACTACAGATGGAAAACAAGTTTTATAAATCAGGTTCCCAGAATACATCTGAAGCATTTCTAAGCTATTTTCTTAACTATTTTTTAATATAATTCAGTGTAATCCTTAGCGTGAAAGACCCGAAAGCTGCTTCATTTTCCATTTTGGGAAATTACCTATGCATTCGTTTTAAGGGCAAAGGAATATTAGGATTTTTTTTCATTAAGATTCTTAAGCAGCACAGCAGAATATATTGGGTATAATATTATTCTTTAAGGTATTCTAATTTCAACAAAACATCATTTACTGCATTTAGTAATAACAAGGAGGTTTAAGATTATGTAATATGGGTGATAGTGATACCAGTCATACTGATGAACTGTGTGAAACAGTGATTCAAGTGCTGACCTAGAAAGCAAGGGGTAAAGAACCTTCTAGAAAACACACCAGAGCTTGAGTTCTTCTTCTGGCTTCTTGTGTCCTGTCACTAAGGTTGTCTGAGGTGTAGAGTATTTGTAATATCTGCAGAGAAATTTGGGCCAGCATGGAAGAACAGTTGGATCATTAGCACCTGGAAAGGATGTGGTGAACAAATATCTTTTTTTGAAAAAGTAAAAATATTCATGTGCTATTTATAGATTCTCAAGTCTCTTCCTTTTCGCCGCTCAGACTACCCAAAATGCCACATTCTCACACAAATATATATCATAGTTGATGCTCGCTGTTGTCTTTTTTAGACCCCTCCACGTTGCTGCGCGCAATGGCTTGAAGGTAGTCGTTGAGGAGCTGCTAGCCAAAGGGGCTTGCGTACTTGCTGTAGATGAAAATGGTAAGTGGAAAAAGTAAGCCATTACTGCAGGTACCTCGCACCTGCAGTGAAGCCAGAGGAAAATGAGAAAGCCAGGAGCTAGATAAAGAGGCAGTGAGAACTCTCTTCCCCTTGGAAGTTCCCTGTGTGTGAGCAGTCAAACAAGGATAATTTGTCCTGTCTGTCGTTGTAAGACATATAGCCTCCCTGCAGCCCCCAGTGCCTTCCATGTGCATGTAATGTCAGCAGCTGGTCTCAAACTCCTCAGCGTGGTGGTTAAAATATGTTAGACACGCTCAAAAACTTTCAACTTGGCATTCAAACCCAATTCTAACTGCATATGCTGAAGAGTTAGGGATCATACATGTCATGAGTGCATGCTCAAGGGCTCGAATTAAAACAAAATCTTTGTATTTCAGTTCATTCTGAGATCAAACCTCTTATTATTATTCTTTTAAGAACAGATCAGAACTCATATTTCCAGTATGGATATTTGGGGAACATGAGTAAAATTTTTAAATTAACATTTAGGCTTGAAAGGCTTCTTCTGATCTATAGCACGTTCCGTTTCTAAATGAGCTAACTCTTAACAGAAGCTTTCTACTCTGCTTCCTGAAAACTTTTGAAAGCTAATGAATACTAGAATTGTATTAAACTGCCATGCCTTTGAACCTTGGGGAGCAAAAGAGGAACTTCTGGTTATTTATGAATTAAGTAATTTTTTGAATGTGGCATTAATTGTAGCATTTAATTAAAGTATTTTAAAATGTATTAACATAACTCAATTAACTGCTTATTACAGGTGTTGGAATTAGCAGCTCATGCCTATTTCTCAGAAGTAAGCAGCCATATGACATCATTAGCTAACTCCTATTAGTTTTGGTTTTGCAGCCCCATTTATCCTAGCATGTATCCCGCTCTGTCCCCAACCTGACTCATGTAGGAGGTGCAGAAAGTTCTCTATTACTCCATCTCCTTGGTCCTCCTGCCTCACCCTCCCTCACCTTCTTATCACGACTATATATATATATATATATATATACACACACACCTTGGGGTTGGCATGTAGAGGCCCACAGGTTTTCTGCAAAATGACTAAAGAGACCAGAATAAACTAGTGTAAGTCTGCTGTATCTGAAGCTTAGCTACATCCCAAAGATCTAGGAACATTTGGGACAATTTTGTACAGCACTACAATCTTAATTCCTTTACTCATCACGGACCTTTGTGGAATGGAATGTTAAGATAGCTGTCCATTCTTGTTTGTTTTCATACCAGGGAAAGGAATCATCTGTTAAGGGGGGGAGAGGAGCAGAAATCAAGTCAAATGCTGATAACACAGCAAAAAATTAAGTTTTATTGAGCCAGTGCCTCTGAATAAATGAGCGAGTGGTTAGTAGGAAGTTTAGCCATCACAAGGGGCTGGAACCCCTTTCCAGCCAGTAGAATAAAGGTTGAATAAGAGTAGATGGAGTCAAAAGACTTTATCTACCTCCCCATGGCACCTGCTTCGTGAGTTGAGATAGTTTTCTTTTCTGGACTGGACCCATCAAGTCCAAATGGCAGAGAATGACAACTCTATGGCAAATAGCAATTTCCACACATCTGTTACATTTAGGACTTGGAACTTTGGCTGGTGGTGTTAATATTACTTAGAATGCTGTTTAAGTTTCTTTTAAATGATAGTACGTTTCATCACATACAGCAAGTGCTTTCCTGTGTCTGATCTACTCAAATGATTCCATTTCTCCAGAACCAGTTACCTGTGCATACTTTATAGAAAGTATATATGAAGTTACAGAACGGTGTTACTGACTCTTACAGACATCTGATTCTTGACATCCTTTCTAATCTGACACACGATTACCTACAGTGGAAAGTCATTGTTCTCAGAATGAGAGTGCTCTGGCCCCAGCCCGAAGCGCATGGTGTGTGCGTGTGCTCTCAGGTGGAAACATCTTTCTGATTGTCCTGTGGCTGTTTCTTGTGGAATTGTGTCCCACCCCCGTCCCCTCGTGTTTCTGTTCACTAGACGAAGGCTGAAATTCTGCCTAACTTCCGATAATATAATGCTTTGTTGTTGTCATGTAAGCAGGAAAAACAACCGAAACCTTCCATCAAATGTCTCCCACTCCCAGTCCCCTCCAGCCTCACCCTAAGCATGACTTGTGGGAAATAACTCCTTTGCCTGGCATGATTTCTAACTTGACATACATCTCTGCGTGTGAGGTCGTTCGAGATGTACTGTGGGATGCTCACACCACCTCTGGATTGCCTGGACTAACCACTGCCTTGTCTGCATTTACGCCCAGGTCATACCCCGGCCCTGGCTTGCGCTCCTAACAAAGACGTGGCTGACTGCCTGGCCCTCATTCTGGCTACCATGATGACTTTTTCTCCTTCCAGTACCATGACGGCTGTCAACTTCGTTTGTTTTAAAAAAGACAGTTTGAGCAGGACGACCCTCTCCAACCTGGGTAGCATGGTTAGCCTGTGCGGTAACAACGTAGGCTCGGAGGATGGGTACAATGAAAATGATTCTGATTCGGAAACGTTTTGACTTAGGACCGTAGAAGCTTTTCCTTGATCACCCATGTTGGAGGAAGGGAAAGAAGCTTGAATTCCAGGTTTATGTTGTGTTCAAGTATTATTATGGGCCCGAGCTTCCAGAAGCCAGTAGAGAAGGAATTAATTAAACCGAGGGAAGGCAGCTAGGCTGTAGGGCAAAGCACTCACACAGATGGGCCTTGATTTTGCTTTATTTCATATTTTCCCTAGATCTGAGATACTTCTGTGAAAGTCTACCTCTCATTTTAAGTAAGGAATAAAAGAAATGCATTTAATTCTTTTTCTTTGTGGATAGTGCAACTGAGAGGGTAACTGGTCTCTAAAAGATTTTTTTTTCGTGTACTCACTCGGCGGTGAGTTCTCAGAAGTGTATCAATATGACATTCACGTCCCCCAGGAGGGGAGGGAATGGCTGGGTAGGAAATGCCTCAAACCTCTTCTCACTTTGATGTTTACTTCCTTACTAGAAGCCAAAGGTAGAGGTGTTCATCTTCAGAAAGAATCTTTTTAAAGGAGTCCAATCATTCATATCCTATCTATAGTAAGCACTTAAATATCCAGAACTTCCTTTTGAGGATTTTTGTTCAAGTTGCCAGATGAAGGGAAAATTCACGGAAATTGAACTTGCTTTCTTCATTTAACATAAAGGTAGCACTCAGTGGTCCCCATAACAAGCCTGTGACTAATTTTCACCCGAGTGATCGAACCCAAATCTCTCCAGTAACATTTCAGGTGAAAATTATATTGCACCAAAACTTTGAGACATAATGCAAATATAATACGAAACTACCCTTTATTAATTTGTCTGTAAATCAAAATACTAACTTTATGAAAACATAAGAACCATCAGTATTGTTCATCAATAGTAAAATGTTAAATGAGCTTCTCGGTCAAAGTCATGCCCCAGTGAGTGGAAGTGTGACTCCAGAAGGGAACAAAGTGAAAGCACGATGTAGAAATGGGCAATGTGGAAATTAAGGCCAATTAAAGTTGCTTGATGATGACATCACCGTAGTGAATACTGTGTCTGCTCCCTCTGCCAAAGCTTCTAGGTCAAATGGACCCCGTTCCACACCTGGAATAGCTGTACAAAAAGAAGAATGAGACTTTTTACATTATGCACATACACATGCACACGTATATGTATGTATTTATATATATATATGTCTGTAGTTCGTCAACCAGCTATCCACGAGGACCAAAATGCTTCAGTCTAAAATGGAAGATTTAAATTGTTTTCCTTCGAAGTGGAAGTGAGAACTGAAATAGCTTTTCTATGGAGTTAAAATGTAATCTTTTTGCGTAACAGTCTTTGTTGTGTTTTATATTTCTTATGACACAGATTTCTAGTTGATGGCTTAACATTTGTAACTGATAATGTGTTGACTACAAGCTTATTTTTTTTGCCAAACTAGAGAAAATGTTCATATACTTTTGATGTAAATGTGTTTGTATTTATTTGAAATGAAACAAATGCCGAGGAAACATCCATTGTTTGTTCTCTGTTTTAATTCCTACTTGTCTTACTTGGAATCATGAAAAAGCCGGAAAATACACAGGACTCTCCCTGGGCTGGCCCGCAGTCCTGGGGCCAAGCCCAGCAGCATTTCCACTCCTAAGGTTTCCAGCCAGCCCTCAGGTTCTTCCACGTCGGTCGGAAAGGGGTAAAACATCAGTGGCTCAGCCCGTGTGTAGCCAGCTCAGAGCTTAAAAGACACTGCAGTCCTGTGATCTTCTGCGAGATGAAAACTGAAGTGTGTACTGGATCATATGCCCAAAAGTGGCCCAAAGAAAGATATAGAAATTATCCTGAATGTGCTGAAAAATCTCACATGATCCCAGCAACCTAATGGGAAACTATGTCAGTGCGTGGGCACGTGTACCAAGAAGAGAAATAAAAATCACCAGCTCATGCTATTTTCCACTTGAGGAAGAGACAGGAAAGAAACATGTTGCATTAAGGTAGTGCTCTCCGACATTTTATAATCGATTCCATTTTCACCCTGAAAATTTCTATCTTATCATATATGTGAGATATTTTTAAAACAGTGTTCTATCATGTCTGGATCAAATACAGATACTGTATTATATATTTCATCTAATTGTAAAAGACTTTAATCTTACTCTGTAATATCCTGGATTTAATTAAAAACTCATGCTGGGTTCTTCACAAATGAGAACTTGTTCAGAGGACTTCTAAGAACTGGTATTAATTTCACTGAAAAATTTTGACACCACCATATTGTTTCTTTAATTCTTGGTGTTGTGTTCCCCTCCTTCCTCTGTCCTTTCTGTTTGTTTCGAGAAGATGAGTTTCGAAAAAGTGGATAAATTGCTAATGAGCAGTAATGACCTTATCTTTACCAAAACCCTGAAAATAAGGGAGATCTAACACTGAAGAAGCACGATATACTGCGGAGTCTTTTTCTAGAAGTGAATGGAAATCTTGCTCAGTTGGCATTTAAAGCAGGATATGCGATGCCTGCTTTAATGGTGAAGCAGCATTAACATTTTTCCCCGGAGAGTAGCACAGAGAACAAGAAACATTGCAGCAAAACAGTAAGCCACGCGACGTTATCTCCACGGAGCTGCGTTCTGACTTCTCCCCACTCTTTCACTACTAGAAAGAAGGAAGACAAAGGAACAAAATGAAATCATGCTATGAATTGTTCACTGAATCCATCTCTCGCCCGCGCTCTCTTCCTCTTTCTCCCTCTTCCCCAGACCAATTCTTTTCCTTTAAGAAACGACTTTAAAAACTATGAGTTCTGCTTTTCACATACATCTCTTAGAAATAAAGCTAGATTTTCCACATAGCTTTCTAAGAAAAACAAAAACAGAAAACATTGTGCTTTTACCTTAATGTGTTCTTTTTAGACTGTATTTTAACCACAGCCACGGGGATCATGTTTCATCGCACTTCCCTATTCGCCGGTGTCTGCCTATCCTGGGTAAATATGTTACTATCTCCAAATTGCCTAAAATCTGCTATGATTCCACAGTAAATAGCTCAGGGGATTTCTATTTATCACTACTAAAAGGGCACCATAGTATGCTTTGGTACTTTAGGCAGTAAACAGCTGCTTGGTTTATTATTTTATTACTAAATTAGGACAAGAACATCAAATGGATTTGCTGCACTAGTAATTCTTCGTACTGTTGAGCAACTAGGTTTGCTTATCTGTTGTGTTGGTTGAAGAACTCATCCCTTTTTTTGTCTTGTAATATGAAGTTAGAGTGCCTTTTTATATTTGTATATTCTGAAAATGTTCTGTGAAATGTTTGGTATTTTTTTCATTTGAGTGTTATCAGAGCAATATAATACCAGTGAGTTTTCATTTCCGCCTTTCTTTGAATGTATAAAGTGTCTTTTTCCTCCTTCCCCTTTTACCTGCTTTGAAATGAAAATGAAGATGCAAAGTTTTCTATAGGAATTGTTTGGTATTGCAGTGCTAAACTGCTTTCTTTTTACAAAACTGTAAACCATAGGTCAGTGTTATAGGGCAAGAGCATTTTAAGATAGTGACAATCTGAGTGTGTGTATAAAATGTAATTCTAAGCGTTTCTTATGCAGTGATCTAAAAATTCAATGCAAATATCTTTTGTTCGGTAGTTTTGTCTATATATTTTATGCTTTAGCATGTGCAATATATCTTTGTAAAGCACGATGATACAAATCTGGTGCCAGTGTTATATTTTGCATAACATATTTGTAACAGCATAAAATATCGTTTGATGGTTTCAGTGGGATTTTTGTCTGTAATGTTTTCTTATGTAAGTTGGAGTTGAATGACTCTGGTAAATGCCATGACTGTAAAAATGAGGAAATGACTTTGAACCACTCTGAATCTTCTCAAGCACAGTTTAATACTTTTTCAACTACTGAATGCTAATAATGTAATGAAGTACTTAACTATATATACTATGGAAATGCATTCAGATGGTTATTTTTACAAATAAAAGCGGTACAAATATTGTTGCAATTTGTGTTGTCTTTAATTTTTCCAGTTATGCTAATTTTACCACTTATTCTGCTAACTTAAACCTTTGTCCCCTGCCAAAGCCAAATAACCTTAAATTTTGAAAATGATCAAGATAGAAGTGTATCTCCCTATTTTCTATTTCTGTTTGTATAATCACAATTAGAGCAAAACATTTCAAACAGATATTTTATGTTTATTTTACCTGTTTATGCCTCCAACTTTTTCCATAAAAATTTAAGCTGGCTTGCAACAAAGACATGTGAAACTAGAAATAGAAAAATTAGGACAAGGAAAAAGAATTCAAACAAATATGGGAATCCTGAAATTTAATGCAGCGGCTGTAACTGAACTTGAATTTGGTCTAGACTTCCTTACAGCCAAAGTAAGAGGGAAGTGTGACTAACTCTATAGATCACTATATCAGAAAAGAAGAAGCCTGATAGGTCCTCAAAATTGTGAAATCAACCACGCTTACCTTTGTTGCTGCCACCACTACTCTTCAACTGCTCTGTAGTAACACAAGACCCTACTTCTCAGCACTGTCCTTAAAGATATCCATAGAATTACTCCTCCGTCTGTCTCACCATTCAAAATGTCTCCCCTTGGGTAGTAACTCAGGAACAGTCCCTAGAAGCACTAAGGAACAGCTCCCTAATTATGGGGTTTCCAGCTGATGAGAAAGAGATTTGGGGCGGTGGGGTGGCTTCCCCAGTTCCTCAGATCACAGTGTCCTAGAATGTTAGCAGTTCTCACAGTCTAGCCCAATCCCATCACCACCTTTTTCATGAAAACATCCAATCCCAGAGAAGTTATATAATTGCTCAAATTTGTGTAATTAGTGATCTGAATACACACTTGTGCCTATAGATGTTCTCTCCTCTATGCTGACCTGCCATACAATGTTTTGTGGGGTTTTTTTTCTGTTTTCTGCTAGAGACGTTCAGGGAGGTTTTGCACTACTCTGCCTCGCCTACTCCTTATTCAAGTGTACAGACCTGAGTTCTTCTCAGTCTTGAAGACTATAAAGCATGAAGTAGACTGCAGATGAGTTATTTCCTGTAGTTTGGAGCAGACTGGGCGTATTAGTTATCTAGTGCTGTTTAACAAATTACCTTAAAACTTAGTGACTTTAAACAAGTGCTTATCATGTAACAGTGTCTGTGAGTCAGGAGTCCAGGTGTGGTTCAGTTGGGTCTTCTGCCTCAGGGTCCCTCACAGGCTATCATCCCAGTGTTGGCTAGGGAAAGCTCCATTTCTCTGTTCACACATATGGTTATTGGCAGGATTCTTCATGGGTTGTTGGACTGAGGGCTTCAGTCCCTTGATGGCTGCTGGAATTGTATTGTTGGACATCGATGTGGTGCTTTGTCTCCAAACTGCTTGTCAAAGGATTCCTCTCCCTAATGCCATTCAGTAGGTTTAGATCCCTATACATCTATCCCTCACTTAACACACTTAATGTGTTCCAGAATTAGCTTGCAAGGCCAAAGACATTAAGCTCAAAGGCTCTTAACACAACCTAAAAATATTGTGGGTAAAAGTACTGTATGAGTTGTCTCTTCAGCAGATTTCATACTGAGGGTACATTTGCTGTAAAATATGAAGCAGCAAAGATAATGGCTGTGCCATTCATTCATTTTCATGCACTCCAGGGGGTGATCGAGAAGGTGTGGGCATTAGTGGTTGGCACGGTGACTGGGGAGTGGGAGGGCTTGCTACTAGCATTTGGTGAGCCAGGGATACCAAATGTCCCACCCAGCCCAGTGTACAATCCCCCCACCCCCAATGCCCATGCGTCCCCACCTCACTGCTCATATACTTGCTCTCCTCTTTTTTCTGAATCATTCCTTCATCAGTGTATTACTTGTGAAGCCAGCCATATTCTAAAATCTGTTTTCACAGGGAACTGCCTGAAGATGCTCTACTATGCATCCCCTCCCAAAGAGCGCTCCCAAGCTTAAGAAAAAGAACTTCAGAAGGCAATGTCGAGTACATATTCCCTGGTTGTGTATTTCTCCAGGTGAGATCACATGCAGGTGAGTGGAGGAAAGTGCTACACAGATTTGAAACAAATACTTAATTCCTTTGTTGTTAAACACACAAACGCAGGCCTGCACAGGTATATTTCTTGTCTTAAGCAAGGGATGATTGCATCCTCTTCACAGTTGGGGTAACCCTGCTCATAAAGACAGAAACGTTTGGCCCACAGTCCCATAGCAAGATCTGGCAAGAAACCACTATTGGTTCACGTGGTTCTCTGGGCACTGGTAGACACAATTTCTAGAATACCATTTTCTACCTTTAAAAGACAATTTAATGAAGTATATTTAATATCTAGAAGAGTTTTATAATTTTCAAAAGTAAAAAGTTGAAGCAGTACCTAGAGCACAAAAATCTTACCTGTGTTTATGTTCAGTTGATAAAGCACCCAGCAAAATTGAAAACTTGAATAACTCATATTCCTTTTAGTTGGGTTCCCTGAGAATTACAAACGTCTAAACTCAAATCTGAATGTGAAGGAAGTGGCCAGCCATATAGAGATCAAAGGAGGAAACAGGGAGAGGGAACAGCCAGTGCCAACAACCAAAAGCAGGAATGAGCTTGGCATGTTCCAGGAACAGAAATGGGGCCAGTGTGGCTGGAGACTTGTGGGGTAGGGAAGGGTGGTGTGAGATGAGATCACGAGTGGTCTGAGGCCAGATCTTGTAAAAATGTTTTGAGCCAGGAGAAGGAGTTTCTGTTTTATTCTTAATGTGATAAAGATCCACTAGAGAAATCTAAGCAGAAAAAAATGGCTGTGTTCCTATTTCATTTTTAAGAGGCCACTCTGACTGCAGTAGGGAGGCAAGAGAGGAACCCTACTGAGTAGTTAGGTGGCTACTGCACTAGTCTAGAGGAGTAAAAACATGGTGGCTTGGATTGGTACAGCAACAAGGGAAACAGAGTGTGGCACAGTTTGGGTACTCTTGAAGACAGAGTTGACTGACCTTGCTGATGGTTTTATGTCAAGTAAACAGTCTAGAGTTTGGGAGAGAGGCTGGGGCTGAGGTCAATGAAATTATAGATGAGCAGAGGAGCTTGCCCTGGGAGTAAATGTAGAGAGAGATGAGCCCTGAACTGTGGGCACTCCAACATTCAGACGTCAGGAAGAGAAGGTCTAACAGAGAAGACCAAGAGGGAGTGGCCAGTGAGGCAGGAGGAAAAGCAAGAAACCTAGATGTCCCTGAAACGCGGGAAAGAAAGAATGTATGAGAGGAGTGTCAGTTGTGTCTCCTGTCTCAATTGCTTCTGGGAGGTCAAGATATGATGCAGCGTGACCATTGGATTTGGCAACATAGAGTTTATTAGATGCATCAGAGTGGGGGGGGGGGCAACAATCCAAAGAGGATGGTTTAATGAGGGAAAGAAAGGGGAGAAGGTAAAAGGAAGAAGAAAAATAAGGCAGTAGCTGGAGGGATGTGAAGACCAGAGAGAGTATTTGTTTTTTAAGATAGGAGATGCTGTATGTAGTATATCAATGCTAAGGGGAATGTCTGGGAGTGAACAAGAAGGTGTGAGAAGGGATGGGAGGGTAATTTTAGAAGGAACATTTTAGAGCAGCAGAGGAGGATTGCTGAGTAAGGCTTAGCACACTTGAGATTTATGACCATGAATTTTAAGTGGTACCAGTCATCCTGGTGGGTTTTTTCATCAATGTTGGTACAGGCATAGAGTAAGTAGATAGTGGAACTTAAACAGGGATAGAGCTTTGCCAAATGAGCCCAAGGGGAGTTATGGAACTGC
Source organism: Phocoena sinus (assembly GCF_008692025.1). Lineage (NCBI taxonomy): Eukaryota > Metazoa > Chordata > Mammalia > Artiodactyla > Phocoenidae > Phocoena > Phocoena sinus. Next base: position 38,626,580 of record NC_045769.1, read on the forward strand.
GGTGTTTTCAATAGACATGATTATATAGATCATGGATTCCAAACCGGGTAAGGAGGGAAATGGAGACAGGAGGGAGGTGATGGAGAGTGAGAAAGTAGCCCAGTCACTGGACTGAAGGGCTTGGTAAGATGGAAGAATTGTTGAGTTGTAGCACCAGAGTTGGTAAGCGAAACATGGGGTGCTTGAAGTAAAGATTTTAGAAGTGGTACAGTTTTGATGTTGACAAAGTCAAGAACATAACCACAGGAGTGGCTGGTTGAGGAAAATTGAAGGAAAAAGCACTGGGGATAAAGAAGTAAAAAACTGAGGAGGCCAATATAATGAATGGCTTGAAAGCCGTTTAAAATAGAATTTGAGCAGAATTGATGAGAAAATTTGGCCACTGCAAAACATCTGTTTTTCAGGTGTTTTACTTTAAGACACACACTCGAAACTGATTTATTATCAGGCTGATGTTTGGTTCCAGGATTAGGATGAAGCTTTTGAAGAGGTGAGAATGGTCAAGTGCATTTCTGTTCAAAAACAACAACCAGACTTTGACTCTAATACAATGACAGGTTTTATGTCCATATGGTTTAACCTAAATGTGTTTATGAGGCTCTCCAGAAAACAGGACAGATGGCTAAGAGCTGCAGAGTGAACAAAAGGAGTGTGTGGAGCAGACAGTCTTAGTGACAACAATGAAAAATTGAATACTCCCCAGTGGGCCTTCCTCGGAGGACAAAAGACTAAATTCACTGGAATTCTGTATTGCTCTTTAAGTGAAAACTAAATTTGCTTTAAAATACTCACTTATCCTGAAATCTCAATTTTTAACAACAACAACAAAAACCAGAAAGCTGACTTGGGTTTATCGTTCCCTTTTGACTTTCTTTTTGCAGAAATGATTTCTCCATTTCCAAGTCCATCCCATGATTTTATGTTACTTGCCATGTTTTATGTTCTTCAGACCTGAGATTTATTCCTTGCTATTTTATGATTACTTAAAATCTGTAGAAACTTTGTTAGAGGACTGTTACCTGATAATTGATGATTTTCTACTTAACTTCATTCACAGGGTCCACACAGGGTCTACACATTAGCAATGTAAATTTTGATGAGGCTTCTGGGCCTACTTCATTTTGGCATCAGTGCTAAAAAATCTGATAAAGGGCTCAGTTGGTGCCATCTGGGAGCTTGCTTTGTGATGTCACAGCTGACACTAGAAATTAGATTGAGAAAACTAATTAATTTCCCACAACATTTCAGATATTGAAAAAGAAAAGCCTTTCATGATGCTAACAACATTTCCTAGAGATAAGGACATATTTTCCAGTATATATTAATAAGCCATCTTAATTTTCCTTGCTGCTAGCCTCATGACATGAGAGTAACTTGGGTAGTACAAAGCAGAAGACATCTGTTAAAATTCATATTTATGTTTATAGGTGTCTATACAGTGTAAATGTATACGATCATGGACAAAGATACAGCAGGATTTAACCCAACAATGTTGAAGGAGGAGGGTATAAGGAAGTAGTGAAATTGTAGTTAATTGGGAAAATGTACTTGATATAATGTTAAATTATGAAAAAATAAAATGTAGAATATACATTGTTTTATATTACAAAAATAGGTTAAAACTGAATATGTTTATGAGCAAGAGCTAGAAGGTAACATAGACAAATTAAAACATTGATTTAATTAAGTGACAGAATTGTGGGCAACTTTGTTTTTCTTATTTTTTGAATTTTATTTTATTTTTTTTTTTATACAGCAGGTTCTTATTAGTTATCCATTTATACATATTGGTGTATACATGTCAATCCTAATCTCCCAATTCATACCACCACCACCACCACCCTCCCCCACCACTTTCCCCCCTTGGTGTCCATACGTTTGTTCTCTACATCTGTGTGGCTGTTTCTGCCCTGCAAACTGGTTCATCTGTACCATTTTTCTAGGTTTGTGGGCACCTTGTGCTCTGAATTTATGTTGCTTATTGTTTTTGCAGTACAGATTTTAAAACAAAAAGAGACTGGAATGTATAGATAGGAACTTGGAGGTATATTAGTCATTCTAATGAGTGCTGGGTTTATTCTGTTCGTTAGAACCAGCTCCAAACTCCCTAGTTAAAGACGAATGAAGAACACTTGGAGATGCTCCAATAAAAACCACAGATACATTAAGAATTGAAGAATGCATCCTTTTAGGAAGAGTAAAAGGAACTGAATTTAAACAGCTTAAAGGGTTCCTCAACTGTAAAATATGGAGATTTGAGTCAGTAACTTCTCATATCCTTCCAGCTCTGACTTTTTAAATTCTTAGACTAGATCCGTTAGTCAACAGAGTAACTGCCAACCACCTACAGCATCTGAAGCAGTAGAGTGGGCATATGCATTTGCTTGGGAATAAACATGATTGAAGGCTGACTGCACTAACAGTCCTTCCACTAATAGATGAAGAATTTCTTTTAGACAGAAGAGATTAAGGAGATGTGCCCTTCCTTCTCTGAGCAAGAAAATCAATGGGCTTTAACTACAGCAAAACAAATTTAAAGTCATGAAAAGCTATCTAAAAAATGTATAGTAAATGTAGACATGGTTCCTACAAGACTGATTGTAAAGTCCCTTCACTGAAGACTTTCAGACCATCACCACTCCAGGATGGTGTTAGAGAGATGTCAGATGGCCAGTGTGCTCCATAGCTTAGAACTCTGAAGCACCATGTACACTATCTCCACCCGTTTCTTGTTCCATAGATACTCAAACACACTTTTTGTCCTCTCTTCCTTGAACAACCTGTAGTACCTATCATATTCAGTAGCATTAAAATTCATCCTGTGTCTCCAAGCTGAAAACAAGACAGACATCCTAGACTCCTCTCCTTTGCTATCCTTATCCAGTTGGTTAGGAAGTCTTCTTCCTTCCATGTCTTCTAAATGTCTTGAACCAGTTACCTAATTTCTTTATCCACTACTCCTATTTCAGACCCTCATTGTAGGATACTGCAGTGATGTCCTGACTAATCTCTTTGCTTTCAGTCTTGCCCTTCTTCAATCTTTTTTCAAAATTGCTGCCAAAACTGTGTTTTTTAAAGTTCAAGCTCTGTAGCCTGAAGAAGCATCTGCCCCATCTCTTCGTTTCCCATCATTTGCACCCCTCATCCACCCTACACTGTAGACGTTTTGGAAGGACTGAGGTTCTCCTCTTTCACATATTCCTGCCTCCATTTCTGTTAGTCCTTCTACCTAGAATACACCTCCCCTGTTGAACTCAACTTTTCAGACCCAGATCAAATGTCCTCTTCTCAAGTGTTTCCTAAACTTTTATCTGCAGACAAAAGGCAGAAATAATGATTTCTTCCTCTGTGTTTCCAAGGTACCCTGAATATGCCGATAGTAATGTTGATTATATATGTGATAAAGATGAAGTATTCTTGTGTCTGTGCTCCTTACTCCCCATCTCCTCCCTGCCACATGCCAAAGGACAGTTTGGATCTTTTCTGGGTGAAAGAACAAGGGGTGATTTAAAAACAGGAAATAAAAGGGAGAAGAAAAACCTAGGGGCCTATCAATAACAAAGAGTTCGGAGAAAGGTAGCATTGCCATCAGGGGGGATTTAACATATGAGGCTCTGGGTAATCAAAGTCTGTACGTATGAGGAATTGAATTGAGACTGCTTTAATATTATTTGAGAAACATAAATAAATATTGAAATATATTTTAATTACTACTTGGAAACTAGACTGTGCTTCCCACACAGAGACTAAGCCACTTGGAGCCCTAGCGTTTAGTTACATATATCTGTTGCCTCTTATTCTACTCCATGTTTATTTCAGTACCTAAGACAGTGCCTGAATAACTTAATAAGTGAATGTATGAATTGTATCTGGCCCTTCCAAGAAAATGCCACAGGTTTCCAAATTAGCAATGATGAGCATTTCCAGATGGTGTCACTTTGCTGAATCCTCAAACACTAGGGGTCCTTGAGACCTGGCCAGCAGATGAAAGGAGATGAAAGGACTGCCCACCGGTTGGAATATAGGCAGAGGGGCCTGGGTGAAAGCTCAGGATGGAAGGACAAGATATCAGGGCCGTCCAGAGTCTCCAAGGCAAGCTTTAGAGACATTGGTGCCCAATGTCAGTGTACTGGAATCATACTGGTAGGCGCCGTATTCTGCACTGTCCCACACTTGCAGGAAAAAAAAAGATGATGCAGTAAAAGTGAGCTCTGAAGTAAGACACAAACTCCCTGGTTTTCCACCTTTCCAGCCAATGGCCCTTTGAGGGACCCGTTCCTGGACCAATTTCAGTAGGATCCTTGAAGCAATCAAGTATTCTCGGTAAACCAACTCCATTCCCACATTTGGTCTTTTCTATTCTTCCTTAATTAATTTTCCTCCAGGATAAGTCTTTTAAATTGCTATTGCCTTGGTATAGAAAACAACATGAAACTGTGAGAATTTCTTTTCAGATTCTTAATTTTAGCAGTTTCAATCTATTGAATATCTTTTCCAATATATATAATTCTGCATGCTCAGCTTTTATTGCCATTGTATAAAATTGGGTTCTATATTGTTTATTGCATGCAATTATTTGTGTAGTTAGTTTTTAAAGATCTAGTTTGCATCAATTTAAATCAGGCACTGGTATCATGTTTCTGTACATATTTTCCTTATTTGAGTATTTCCCATCTTGCATTTTAAGAAAATTAATATAATTGAACGTTTTCTTTTTCTTTTCTTTCTTTTATTTGTCTAAACAGCAATCCAGGCTGTTCACCCTTCGGGATCCGAGACCATGGGTCAGCTGTATAATAGGAGCCCTGAGGGACCAGTTATGAAGCAGAGTGTGCTTTATCCCAGCCATGGCATGCAAAGGGTTACACTGCACACGCTACAGGGGCTGTGGTGGGGGAGAGGAGCGAGTTTCCTTGTCCTTCCTGCCTGGGAGCACTTACCCTTTATCTGGCAGCAGCAAGGTACTGGAAATTCCCTTCCACTTTTAAAATAAAGACAGGGGTGCTTGCTGTGGGAATTAGAACTGGGTAGTATTTATGGAACACATTGGAATTCTTTCAGGGTAAGTGTTAGAAGAACAAAAGTTTATTCTTTTTTTTTTTTTTTTTTTTTTGCGGTACGCGGGCCTCTCACTGTTGTGGCCTCTCCCGTTGCGGAGCACAGGCTCTGGACGCGCAGGCTCAGCGGCTATGGCTCACGGGCCCAGCCGCTCCGTGGCATGTGGGATCTTCCCGGACCGGGGCACGAACCCGTGTCCCCTGCATCGGCAGGTGGATTCTCAACCACTGTGCCACCAGCGAAGCCCTATTTCTTTCTTTCTTTCTTTTTTTTTAAAAAATATTTTATTTATTTATTTATATTATTATTATTTTTTACGTCTTCATTGGAATATAATCGCTTTACAATGGTGTATTAATTTCTGCTTTATAACAAAGTGAATCAGTTATACATATACATATGTTCCCATAGCTCTTCCCTCTTGCGTCTCCCTCCCTCCCACCCTCCCTATCCCACCCCTCTAGGTGGTCACAAAGCACCGAGCTGATCTCCCTGTGCTGTGCGGCTGCTTCCCACTAGCTATCTGTTTTACGTTTGGTAGTGTATATATGTCCATGCCATTCTCTCACTTTGTCACAGCTTACCCTTCCCCCTTCCCATATCCTCAAGTCCATTCTCTAGTAGGTCTGTGTCTTTATTCCCGTCCTACCCCTTGGTTCCTCATGACATTTTTCTTTTTCTTAGATTCCATATATATGTGTTAGCATATGGTATTTGTTTTTCTCTTTCTGACTTACTTCACTCTGCATGACAGACTCTAGGTCCATCCACCTCACTACAAATAACTCAATTTCGTTTCTTTTTATGGCTGAGTAATATCCCATTGTATACATGTGCCACATCTTCTTTATCCATTCATCCAATGATGGACACTTAGGTTGTTTCCATCTCCTGGCTATTGTAAATCGAGCTGAACATTTTGGTACATGACTCTTTTTGAATTATGGTTTTCTCAGGATATATGCCCAGTAGTGGGATTGCTGGGTCATATGGTTGTTCTATTTGTAGTTTTTTAAGGAACATCCATACTGTTCTCCTTAGTGGCTGTACCAATTCACATTCCCACCAGCAGTGCAAGAGTGTTCCCTTTTCTCCACACCCTCTCCAGCATCTGCTGTTTCTAGATTAAAAAAAAAATTTTTTTTTAATTTATTTATTTATGGCTGTGTTGGGTCCCCATCTCTGTACGAGGGCTTTCTCTAGTTGTGGCAAGTGGGGGCCACGCTTCATCACCGTGCGCGGGCCTCTCACTATCGCTCCCTCTCTTGTTCTCTGTGGAGCATAGGCTCCAGACGTGCAGGCTCAGTAATTGTGGCTCCCGGGCCCAGTTGCTCCCCGGCATGTGGGATCTTCCCAGACCAGGGCTCAAACCCGTGTCCCCTGCATTGGCAGGCAGATTATCAAACACTGCACCACCAGGGAAGCCCATGTTTCTAGATTTTTTGATGATGGCCATTCTGACCGGTGTGAGATGATATCTCATTGTAGTTTTGATTTGCATTTCTCTAATGATTAATGATGTTGAGCATTCTTTCATGTGTTTGTTGGCAATCTGTATATCTTCTTTGGAGAAATGTCTATTTAGGTCTTCTGCCCATTTTTGGATTGGGTTGTTTGTTTTTTTGTTATTGAGCTGCATGTGCTGCTTGTAAATTTTGGAGATTAATCCTTTGTCAGTTGCTTCATTTGCAAATATTTTCTCCCATTCTGAGGGTTGTCTTTTGGTCTTGTTTATGGTTTCTTTTGCTGTGCAAAAGCTTTGAAGTTTCATTAGGTCCCATTTGTTTATTTTTGTTTGTATTTCCATTTCTCTAGGAGGTGGGTCAAAAAAGATCTTGCTGTGATTTATGTCATAGTGTGTTATGCCTATGTTTTCCTCTAAGAGTTTGATAGTTTCTGGCCTTACATTTAGGTCTTTAATCCATTTTGAGCTTATTTTTGTGTATGGTGTTAGGGAGTGTTCTAATCTTGTACTTTCACATGTACCTGTCCAGTTTTCCCAGCACCACTTATTGAAGAGGCTGTCCTTTCTCCACTGTACATTCGTGTCTCCTTTATGAAAGATAAGGTGACCATATGTGTGTGGGTTTATCTCTGGGCTTTCTATCCTGTTCCATTGATCTATCTTTCTGTTTTTGTGCCAGTACCATACTGTCTTGATTACTGTAGCTTTGTAGTATAGTCTGTAGTCAGGGAGCCTGATTCCTCCAGCTCCGTTTTTTGTTCTCAAGATTGCTTTGGCTATTCGGGGTCTTTTGTGTTTCCATACAAATTGTGAAATTTTTTGTTCCAGTTCTGTGAAAAATGCCAGTGGTAGTTTGATAGGGATTGCATTGAATCTGTAGATTGCTTTGCATAGTACAGTCATTTTCACAATGTTGATTCTTCGAATCCAAGAACATGGTATATCTCTTCATCTATTAGTATCTTTAATTTCTTTCATCAGTGTCTTATAATTTTCTGTATACAGGTCTTTTGTCTCCTTAGGTAGGTTTATTCCTAGATATTTTATTCTTTTTGTTGCAATGGTAAATGGGAGTGTTTTCTTGATTTCACTTTCATATTTTTCATCATTAGTGTATAGGAATACCAGAGATTTCTGTGCATTAATTTTGTTTCCTGCTACTTTACCAAATTCATTGATTAGCTCTAGTAGTTTTGTGGTAGCATCTTTAGGATTCTCTATGTATAGTATCATGTCATCTGCAAACAGTGACAGCTTTACTTCTTTTCTGATTTGGATTCCTTTTATTTCCTTTTCTTATCTGACTGCTGTGGCTAAAACTTCCAAAACTATGTTGAATAAGAGTGGTAAGAGTGGGCCACCTTGTCTTGTTCCTGATCTTAGTGGAAATGCTTTCAGTTTTTCACCATTGAGGACGTTGTTGGTTGTGGGTTTGTCATATATGGCCTTTATTATGTTGAGGAAAGTTCCCTCTGTGCCTACTTTCTGCAGGGTTTTTATCATAAATGGGTGTTGAATTTTGTAGAAAGCTTTCTCTGCTTCTATTGAGATGATCATATGGTTTTTCTCCTTCATTTTGTTAATATGGTGTATCACATTGATTGATTTGCGTATATTGAAGAATCCTTGCATTCCTGGGATAAACCCCACTTGATCATGGTGTATGATCCTTTTAATGTGCTGTTGGTTTCTGCATAGACACATTTTTGTTTCCATTTCCATGATAGTTCTAGCATAGAGGTTGAAAGAGAAGAGGAATACTGTCTGCTGGGATTTGGGAGAGGGTTAAATGGCGGAGAATTAGATACATTTCTGATAGTCCAGGTTAGAAGTCAGAGCACAATTTAGCATAGAAACCACGTGATTAAATGTGTTAAATTTTATGCTGTTTTGTGTAAATGTACTGCATTTGAGGTGTAATCAAAAGCTAGTGAGCCTCCTTAAGAAACTAGAAATTTACCATGCAGTCTGAATTCCAAAGGACTTGCAAGCAAACTGTGCTCCCAAAGTTCATGTGTAAATTGAGGACTTTTGTTTTCATCAAATCAAGATGAAAGGGCAAGTGAAATAAAACACACCTTTGATGATGCATAATTAGAAAAATAATCCTTAAAAGTAATTACCAGGGTAGCACAAAGACTTTTCACCACACACACTTTATATCCATTGAATTGTGGACCACATGCGTGTGATAATTATTCCCCCAGTAAGGTTTATTTTAGTTTAAAAGTGTTAGAAAGAACTGCCAAATTACATATTTAGAACATTTCTCTAGAGTGCAGGCGGACAGATACTATTTCTTTAAATTCTGGTGTCTTTCTCTGTTCTACTGTTGAACTTGAACCAGGTTGGTTATGGTGCCAGTAAATCTCAAGTAATCTACCGTTACTGTAAAAGTTACTCTGCATGCTGGCTACCCCTCCCTGTAAAAATAATTATACCACTATGGGGGTAACTGACTTTGCCTTAACTATAATATGGCTATCTTTAGCGAGAATACTTATTCCCCACCCCTGGTGTTTTCTTCCAGCTGAAGAGACATCAATTAGAGTAATTCTCTCCATCCCTTCACTCTACCCTAGGAAGGAGAAGTGAGCTGCCCATGAATTTGGGAGCAAGAACTGGGCAATCAAGGCACCACTCCTCCACCTCTCCTCCTCTTGTGGACCAGCTGCCCACAGGAAGCATCAATGTGTGCAAGCCACAGTATTACAGGACTAGACCCTGTGGAGGCAGTCAGTGGTGGTCCACACCTGAGTGGGGTGTCAGTCTAATTCTGGGGTTCAGTATAGCTCACAGACGTAAACCACATTCTCCAATATCTGCTTTATCAGTAATCAAAATGGTATGTCAATCTCCATCTGTCTTACTCCATACCTACCTCATCAAAACTCATGCAAGAAAAGCAGGAGTGTTTTGTACCTGTCCCTGTGGATATCACCTGCTATACCTTTCTTCAGTGATGCCCTGAAGAAAAACAATTAGAAAAAATATTCAAGTAAGATGCATTGAAGACATATTAACTTTGGAAAGTAATTTGGAAAAGAATATTAAAATGAGGAAAATCTAATTTCAGACTGAATTTCCTGTGCTTTGTTCCTTTGTTTCTCTCTATTTTTGTCTCCTCCTCCTATTTCCTGGCTGTAGGTACACTCTTATTTCCATATTCAGTTTTTCACTCACTACTCAATTCATCCATGTAGCAAATGTTTAGTTAACTTCTACGTGCCAAGCACTGAGGATACAGAATTCCGAGGTGACCAAAACAGAATCTAGTGGGAGAGATAGGCAGATTGCTATTTCATATTGCTATGAAAATGTAATTGGTTAAGTACAGTGGCAGAAGAGTGCACAGGGAATTATGGGTGCATCCAACCAGAGGGAGTCAGAGAAGATGAAGCCCTGAGCAGCAACTTAAAAGATGGGTGGAAAAAATGAGTTCTGTTAAAAAACTTAAATTTTTTTCATTGCTACTTTTATCTCCAAGAGGGTACATTTGCACAAATGATATTTAAAACAAGTAACCCATGCACCATGAGTAAACTTTTCAAATGTGAGATCTGGCTCTGTCATTCTACTGGTAGCAGATGCTTTGGTGCACCCTCAGCCTACTTCTGGTTTCAGCCACAGCTGTGGTGGACAGTTCCAGGCATGCTGGCGGGATTCACCTCCTGTACCACTGTATGCACAACACTTTTCTGCCTCTGGGTTTCTCCGAAAGCCTTGAACCTTGTCCAAGTGCAAGTTCAGCCCAGAAGTATTTTTGCATCTATGTTCATGCATGTGATTAAGCCGTAATTTTTTCCTTTTTTGTACTGGATTTCATATCAAGATTTTTTTTTTTTTTTTTTGGTTGCATCATGCAGCTTGTGGGATATTAGTTCCCCGACCAGGGATTAAACCTGGGCCCTCGGCAGTGAAAACATGGAGTTCCAACCTCTGGATTGCTGGGGAACACCCTCAAGATATTTTAATATCATAAAATGAACTGAAGAGTCTTTATGTCTATCCTCTGGACATATTTGGGTAAGGATTGAAATTATTCTGTTTAAGTCATCTTTATCCTTATTGATTTTTTTCTGCTTTTATATATCTATAAATTATTGATAGAATTGTGATATTCTTCCACTAAGGATGGATTTTTTTCCTCAAAATTGTTGAATTTAGTGTGTTTTACATATATAGTAAGTATTGAGCATGTAGCTTTATTTTTAGCTTGTTGTATTGTGTTTTTTATTTATTCCACTTGAATATTTGCTAAAAGTTTTCTGGGTACAATGCTTTTCTTTCTGGATCAGTTTTAAAATTCTGCTTTAATTTTTTTAAGGGATATAAGACAATTCAGACTTCCTCCCTTTTGTGAGTCATATTTATAAGTTATATTTTTCTAAGAATTCATCTATTTCATATACATTTTCAAATTTATTGTATAAAGTTGTTCATATGAAGAAACTAATATTTATTGAAGATACATTATGCATTGTATTATATACTATACACTTGTGTTCTAGATTCTATTTTTCTCTTTTAAAGTTTTTTTTAACAGCTTTTTCAAGATATAGTTGACAGACAAATTGTGCACATTAAAGTGTACAGTGTGATATGTTTTGACATATGTAAATATCCATGAAACCATCACCACAATCAAGAGAGTGAAAATATCCATCATGCCCAAAAGTTTTATCGCGTTGCTTGGTAATCCCTTCAGAGTACTCCATCCAGTGTCTGTGAACTATGAGATTTTTCCAAACTGGCTGGTGGTAGCAGGCACTATTCCTGGCTCTTCGTGAACTCCCAGCCTGCTTCCCTTAAGGCCTTCATATGCTCTTCTCTGGCCTCAGGTAGTTTCCTCACACTCATGTGCAGATGTACTAGGTTCTCTCTCTGCAGGGTTCTCGTTCTCGAGTGCTACTATCTTGCAAACTCTAGCTTCTTTAGTGTCCCAGCTCTGGACTTCCTGCCAATCAACTTCTTAGCAACTCAGGGAACCTGCTGCGCTCCACCTTGATTCCCCTTCCCTGCACCGCCATGACCTGGAAATGCTCAAGGTAGTAAGTTCCAATCACAGGGCTCTCCTCATTCGTTTTCCATCTCTTAGGGAACACTGTTCTTTGTTCTCTGATGTCCAGTGTCTTGGAAATCGTTATTTCATATATATTGTCTGTGTCAACTACAAATTGGCACTTGCCATCCACCTCTACGAGAATTACATCATGTGCTACTACAGCTGCTGACTTTCAACACCCCCCGAAAGGAGCTCAGGGTGGAGAGCAGAAACGAGGCACTCTGTGCTCTGGAAAAAACTGGCAGAACAGGGCTTCAGATGGTTAGATATTTTCAGGAGCCGATTTTATGAGCCCAATTCTTATATTTCCTCATATTTAGAAAAGCACTAAAATCCTTCATGGTGACAACTGCTCCCCATGACTAGCAGAAACTTCCTGCAAAAACATATGTGCTTGATTGCATGTACTCCCTCTTCACCAAAATCACATATATACTGACCTTCCCCCCTACCTCTCTGGAGCAGTTTCTCAGAGCTATCTGAAATGCTGTCTCCCGGGCTATAGTCCTCATTTTGCCCCAAATAAAACTTAACTCGCAACTCTCACATTGTGCGTTTTTATAAGTTGGCATCTGGCTTTTTGGTTGTTTTAGACAGGATGATAAATCTTGTCCCTGTTACCCCATATTGGCCAGAAGTGGATCATAATATCCTTTTTTTTTTTTCTTAATCTACAGCATCTTGTTTGCTTTTTCATTTCCTTCATTCCTCATTCTCCTCCCTTGATTAAACTTGCCCAAGGTTTGTCTAATTAGTCATCTTGAGAAACCAGCTTTTGTTTGCTGATCTTTCCTTTTATATGTATATTTTCAATTTCATTCATTTCAGTTCTGATTTTTATTTCCTCCCTTTTATTTCTTCATTATTCGTTCATTTCTAACTTAGATTCATAATATCATGTCCTCCTTATATTCTGGTATAAGCATTTAACACAATAAGTTTACCTCTCAGTAACATTTGAGCTGCATCTCATAAGGTTTGTTATGTATTATTTTCATTGTTGAATTCTAAAGATTTCTAAATTTTATCATGATTTTCTTTGACTCGTGAAGTTTTAGAAATGTTTTAAAACTTCTATATGGATTTTTCCTAGTTTTCTTTTTATTATAAATTTCTAACTTAGTTGCTTTGTAGTCAAAGAAAGTTATCTCTGAGATATAGTTGATAATAAACTGCACATATGTAAAATGTATAATTTAATAAGTTGTGGTATATGTTAACACCCATGACACCATCACCACAGTCAAGATAGTGAAGTTATCCATCACTCATAAGATTTCTCATGTTCCTTTTTAATCTCTTTGACCAGGCTTCAAATAGATCAGGCTGAATAACAGAATTTTTTTTTTCTCTTTAAAGTCTGTTTTAATGGGTCCCAAAATTCTGTAACAGATTTTCAATAGGTTGTTTCCATTACAGAGTATTGATTTTAGAAATAATAACTTAAAACTGCCACACACATACGCACAAAAAAACCAAATGGTCCACAACACATTCTCCTTTTCTTCTGAAGGTTTTACAATGCATCTGTATCATTAATCAGCCTTTCACTTAAATGGCCAATTGAGACAATCAGTTCTGAGACCATCCCCCACCACTGACTAAGACAGGGTGGCAGGTATAGGGATGATATTCATTTGGCCTTCTGAGCTTCCTGAGCAGGCAGGTGACCCTGCAAGCACCAACCGCCTTCTTGTCCACTTCTTTGGTGACACTCACAGAAACCATCTGTCTCATGTCACCAATAGGAAGACGACTCAGGAGGATAGTCAGAGAAGCTCTCGACACGTGTGGGCTTGCCAGGAACCATATCAATGATGGCAGGATCATCAGATTTCAAGACTTGGGGACCATATTCCATCTTTTTCCTGGAACGACGGCTAATCTTCTCCTTCAGCTCAGCAAACCTGCAAGCAATTGAGCTGTGGGACAGTCCAGCACTGATTTGGCCTGGGTGGTTCAGGTGATCACCTGGGCTGTGAAGTCAGCTGCTTCCATTGTGGGCCATGTTTGCTGTCACCAGCCACATTGCCACAATGAACATCTTTGACAGGCATGTTCTTGACATTGATAAATGTGGACATCTAGAAGTCCACACTGTCCCCAGGAAGAGCTTCACTCAAAGCTTCATGGTGCATTTCAACAGACTGACTTCAGGTGAAATGCCGACTGGAGCAAACGTGACCACCACACTGGGTTTGAGAATACCAGTCTCTTTGAATACTTCACCCAGTCAAGGATTGGTATCATATAGATGACTGTTAGGATAATGTTGTGTACAAGTAACAAAAATCTAACTTAAAATAGGTAAAGCAATAGGGAAATTTTACTATGTTAACAAGGAGTCCTGAGGAAGGGTGCCTCTAGGGCTACTGAATTCTGCAGCTCAGTGACATCACCAAGCTGTTGGGACTTTCATATCCTTCTAACCTTGCATCTTTTAGGCTAGCTCCCTTCCTGGTTACAGGATGGCTGCCTCTTATCCCAGTTCAGATGCAGACATAAACAAGCCCAGCAGATGAAGAGCTCATTTCATTCTTGTGTGCCCTTTTAAAGAGTGAGGAATAGGGGCAGGACAGGAATAAAGATGCAGACGTAGAGAATGGACTTGAGAACATGGGGGGAGGGGGAGGGTAAGCTGGGACGAAGTGAGAGAGTGGCATGGACATATATACACTACCAAAGGTAAAATAGATAGCTAGTGGGAAGCAGCTGCGTAGCACAGGGAGACCAGCTCGGTGCTTTGTGACCACCTAGAGGGGTGGGATAGGGAGGGTGGGAGGGAGACGCAAGAGGGAGGAGATATGGGAACATATGTATATGTATAACTGATTCACTTTGTTATGAAGCAGAAACTAACACACTATTGTAAAGCAATTATACTCCAATAAAGATGTTAAAAAAAAAGAGTGAGGAAGTGTCCCCAGCAGACTTCCCCTCATCTCATCATAGCCAGAATTGTGTCACAAGCCCTTGTCACATGCCAGTCTAAGATAAGAAATACACCCCATCCCCTTCCTTCACAGAGTTGGAACTGGGACTGGCCTCCCTGAAGGATAGGGCTATGTGGAAGAGAAAAGACAGTTCCCAAGGAAAGAAGGAAAGTATTACAGGTAGCAACGAAAGCTATCTGCTACACATGAAGCCATCCAAAAGACATAATAAAAAGAGGAGCCATTTTTAAAAAAGCAAAAGAATCCCCAACAACTCCAACCCTTAGAACACCATAGCCTGCTTGTGTATCCCCGGGGAGTGCACTTATGTAATGGAACCACATCAGTGCTCGTTTTCTTACGGGATTAAGGGGCAGGTGTAGAGGGCAAAGGTGTGCATTCCTCTAAAAGTTTACAGCATATAAACTAGCCTTGAAGCCTTGACCCAGAGTGTTCCCTCGTGATACAGTCAGCCCTCCTTATCTGTGGGTTCTGCATCCGCGGATTCAACCAACCTTGCTGACTGTAAGGGACTTGAGCATCACAGATTTTGGTATCCTCTGGGTGTCCTGCAACCAATTCCTGGTGCATTTTGGGGGAGGACTGCATATTTAAGAGAAATGATTAAACTCATCATTTCGCAACTACTATAAGTACACCCTCTAACAGAAGAGAACTAAAATTAGTCATTTGTTGTATTGAACTTAAAACTATTCTCTTCCCAATTTAATAATCTTTATTGAGTTTACAGGTAATTTTAAAAATTGCATTTCATACTATCAGCTGGTTTCAGCTTTTCACCACAAATTAAAGGACAGAAACCCTTTACTTCACTTGAACACTTCTAGCCCAGTACTATGAATACAAGATTGCAATTTAAAACTAATTAATTCGCTCAGGAAACCTCCTGATTTATTGTTCTCCTTCTCTAGTAACCACTGGAGGGAATACTCAAGGATTAAACATTTCCATAAAGACAATTTATATCCTTATATGTTTGCCTACAAATTACCAGCCACAGGATGAAACGGTTTCTATGGTAAATTGGGAGGATCATTGTGGTAGTTTATTATCTTGGCTTTGTTCCTAAGATTCAGATTTCAAAAGGCTATACACAGTAGTGGAGAGGTAATTGCAACTGGCACAAAAGTAGCAGAGATGGATGCAAGGTTGCCCAAAACAAATGCCTGCTGCATTTTCCGTGTGCCATGGTACTGTGCTAAGTCCTTGTACATGTATTAACAATTTTATCTTTCCACAACCTCATTGGGTTGGTGCTATATTATTCTAACTTTACAGGTGAGGGAAATATCTGTAAAATACCTGTAATAGGGGGTCATAAAGGTTAAGAAACTTGCCCAAAGACACACTGCTAGAAAGTGACACAGTCCTAGTCTGTCTGACTCAAGAGTTTACACTCTTAACTACTGCATTAAGAGACCAAATGGTAGACAAGGTCTACCTGGATTTAAATATTTTCGGTCCCTTACTACAGTTCTTGCTTTGGGCCTTCCTTTTAAAGCATTAAAAAAAAAAACTGTATGCAACCAATCACTAATATTCTATACCTCTTTAATTCTAGAGCCATGGTTCTTATAGTGTGGTCCCCAAACCAATAGCATCTGGCATCACCTGGAAACGTGTTAGAAATGCAAATGTTCAGTTCCTAACCGAGATCTACTAAAGAAAAATTTCTGGGTGTGGGCATAGCAATCTCTATTTTAACAAGCCTTCCAGAGGATCCTGATGCACACAAAAGTTGGAGCACTGTTCTAGAGAAAGCATATAGACGTTGTTTAGGCCTCCTTTCTCCTACAGAGGGTGACCACAGCTCACAGGTTGAGGGGGGCTGAGGTCCATGCTCAGTTTCTCTCTCTAGTCCTGTTTTGTTCCACAATCTCTTCTCTGTTGAGCTCTTCTGCCGACAGATTATCGTGCCTTAAAGTTCCATGGTCCTTGTTGTCACACTTGTTGCTGAGGGTTCACAGAGTTCAGTAGAGAGCTACGGCTACATTTTCTTCTTTTTCTTCAGATTTTATGTTGCTTTCTACTTTTCACTTCTGTTATCTTCATTTCCCCCTTTCCTCTATTTTTCTTTTCAGATTTTTCCTGAGCACATTGCATTCTTCATGACACACTATCCTAACCTGCCTCCTTTCCCTCTCCTGTTCTTTTTCATAGTAAGGTGTACTCTTAATTACTCCTTCGGAAGCTATCATTTTGACAGCAAAGTACTGGCTTCTTGGTGGTGCCAAAAGGAAGACACTTCCATTTGTAAGCGATTCTAAAACATCCTGAAACTATCTTTCGATACTTTCTCTTTCCTGAGAACAAGAATCATTTGATTTCTCACTAAACTGAAAATGCTCTGAGGACAGGATTCATGTCTAATTCACACCAGTTACCCATTGCTATGAAAAGTGATAATCCTCCAAGGCAATCACTCCCTTTAAAAAATTGTGGTAAAATACATACAACATAAAATTTACTATCTTAACCTTTTTTTTTTGTAACCTTTTTTTTTTTTTTTTCGGTACGCGGGCCTCTCACTGCTGTGGCCTCTCCAGTTGTGGAGCACAGGCTCCGGACGCGCAGGCTCAGCGGCCATGGCTCACGGGCCCAGCCGCCCCGCGGCACGCGGGATCCTCCCGGACCGGGGCACGAACCCGTGTCCCCTGCATCGGCAGGCGGACTCTCAACCACTGCGCCACCAGGGAAGCCCTGTAACCATTTTTAAATGTACAGTTCAGTAGCATTAAATACATTCACATTGTCATGCAACCATCAGCACCATTCATCTCCAGAACTCTTTTCATCTTGAAAAACTGAAACTCTGTACTCGTTACAGAGTACTCTTTCCCCCTCCCAACCCCTGGTAACCACACTCTGCTTTCTACTGCTATGAATTTGACTACTCTAGGAACCTCATGTAAGTGGAATCATATGGTATTAATCTTTTTGTGACTGGCTTCTCTCATTTCACATAATGTCTTCAAGGTTCGTCTATGTTGTAGCAGGTGTCAGAATTTCCTTACTTTTTAAGGCTGAATAATATTCCATTGTAGAAACACATATATTGTGTACACACACACCATATTTTGTTTATCCATTCATCTGTCAGTGGACACTTGGGTTGCTTCCACTTTTCGTTATGGTGAATAATGCTTACATGAACATGGGTGTACAGATATCTGTTTGGGGACCATCACCCACTTTTACACATGATATCAGCACCATTAATCCATGAGTGCTCCCTATATTTACGATGGACAGGTAGATATGGATGAGGAAGGGTAAAAGGCAGGCCCATAGGGGCATATCTCGGGCCTCCAAGGCATGCTGGCATCTGACCACAGTGTGAGTCTCTATAATCAACTTAACTATATTTTCAGTTCCCGTGCTCTTGTCTCTCTGCCAGAACCCCCCAGGAAATCATCTTCATTTTGTTCCTTAGACTCTGGTTCTCTCCTTTTCTTCTATTCAGACTTGGAGCCTCTGGTTGTTGTCTTGGTTCCTTGACTCTGTTCTGTTCCTTACTCTGCTTTTACTGATTACACTTTGGCCACTTGTCACCTCCTCAGTTTCTGACCTCAGTCTTGCCCCTACTTTTTGGATTCTTTTCACGAACTGCCTGAAGGGACCCATCTCAGCACCAGTTGTGAGAAAAGAGGATCCGTTATCTTCCATCCAGCTAGGCATCAGGGTAAGTCAGGAGCACTGGAGTAGGAGATGTTGGGCTAGACTGAGCAGACACGGGTACCAGTACGTACCTGTCTGCCTAAAGCTCATGGCATGTGACCTACCCACAAGACACAGGAAAAGATAGACTGAAAATCAGGCTAACCCCTCCCAGACAGTCTGCTGGCTCTGGCTCTGTTCAAAGAACTAAATGGGTGTTAGTCACGCAGACCCTCTCAGAGGAGAGTTCCTAGAGGCTTTATAATGTGACGCTTTGAATTGAGGGTTTTAAGAACAGCGGAGCCAGGGACCCTTTCTGTGTACCTATCTCGGCACTGGCCTCTTTTGACATCCAGCAAAGTGAGCCTGGGATCTTCCCATGTGTTTCATTTCTTGGGGTCTTTGAAGCAGGGCTTTAGCAGCTGGCAAGTGCCCAGCAGAGAGGGCTTAAGCATAACAGCAGCTGTAGGTTTGCAGTAAGCCTTGCAGTAGCAGAGGGAAAAAGTGTCCACACAGCTTTAGGAAGAGCCACTAAACAGAAAAACAGACACATGCTGGACAGCTGCCCTGTACCATAGGTGTGACAGGGGTCCAAAATCAACTGTCCACAGAAACTCTGTGCCTTCACTTGGGGAAATATGCTTCCCTTGGGGAGACTCCCTAGCTCCTAAAAATACTAAAAGATGGTGCATCTTTCTGCTGCCTGTAAGTAAAGTGTACTCACTTCCCACCTTCTTTTATTAAGTTTCTATTTCTGAATGTCAGTGTGGTGCCATACATCATGTTAGCCTCTTTGACAGATAGAAAGATGGTGGTCCTTATGTTCTGTTAGTTGTGTACCATTAGTCTTTCTTTTTTATTTTTCTTTTGGTGCCAGGAAAGTGTCTTTGACTTTACTGGGGCTAGTACTAGTTTTTCTAAAAAGCCAAGTGTTATGAAGCTCATAGTAATACTAGTTACATTTTTTTTGAGTGCCTATTACATATCAGGCACTTTACACAGATATTTGTAATCTTCCCAGCAATCCCCAGAGTAGAATTATTCTTCCTATTTTTCAGATGAGGAAACTGAGGCTCAAAAAAATTAATTTCCCAAGTCATAGAAATTGTGAGTCAGAGATAAAAACTGCAACAGGCCTCCTTACATTAAGCTATTAGTTGAGAAAAGTTCATTTTGAAGTTTGGACTCCTTAGAAACTCCCTCTGCTCCTTATCAGGTCATAAGTAATTTAGCATTAAAAAGCTAACTAATCAAGGAAAACAAGATACCCATAACAATTCTTCCTAGAAATGTCAGTTTGCTTCCAGCATCATCTCCCATTTACTGAGATTATCTTAAACAGGAGTTTGTCCCTCAAGTTCAATAGAAACCCTCTGCTCACCCTGTTTTTAGCATAAAAAATATTTAAACGTGATTTTTTATCTCGGTAGTCTATCACCAGGACCAGGAGGGGTATGCATTAAGAATTTTGTAGATGAGACACTCATGGTAAGAAAGGCAACAGTGGAACTTTGTGCAGGGTTAGGTTTCTGATACTGCTCTATAAATGACCTAGCATATGAGTGGCTATTACTTTGGTCCCTATCCCTCTAAGAGGAAACTTAAGAGTCATAAAAACAAATGGTATTTATTTTGCCTTAAAGTTCCTTAGAGAGATTTCTTATATCCATATATGTTTGAATACACTTCATAAAATACGTAGTTATTTAAAATGGATCTATTAATAGGATTAGTCATAATACTATATCAAGCAGCGTCACAATATTTCATATATATATGCATGGGGATATTGAATAGAGAGAACTCTGGTTAAATTGACGCACATTTAGCTAAAGTTCAAATAACACTTAACACCTAAGTTTGTCTGCTATCTCACCATTAATCACAGTTCTTGACCAATGTCTAATGAGTTTGGAAAATCAGAATATCTGCATTGGCCAATGTTAATATTCACAGGTATAGAATATTGAATCTGGAATATTGAATTAGAACCTTCTAGCCCAGGGATCAGCAAACTATGGCCAAGAGGCCAAATCTGGCCCACTGCCTGTGTTTATAAATAAAGTTTTATTAGAACACAGCTACACTTATTCATTTACCTATATTGTCTATAGGCCCATTCACGTTACAACAGAAGAGTTGAGTAGTTGTGACAGAGACTTTACGGCCCACAAGGCTGAAAATATTATCTGGCCTTTTACAGAAAGTTTGCTGACTCCTGATTTAGTCCATCCTCCTCAACATACAGATGAGGACACATTTCCAGATCCTTTGCTAATATTTCTATAGGTCTTATCAAGTTCCATACTTTGCTTAAATATATGAACATGTCCTTTAGCCAAAACTCACCATCTTTTCCTATGTGCCTTACTGTTCTCAAGATAAGTACATGTTTGTTTCACATGTTGGTACTGTATTCTCTTTTAATATAAAGACTTTTATGTTAGCTAAGGTAAATTTCTGGATTAACATTTTATTCTCCAAGTCTTTTTCAAAAACTTTTTCAAATATTAAGAGTTGTTTTACAAAAAGTAGTGTACTTTGGCTATTAGCGTTTACAATTAAAATGTGTTTAAATACCACAAATTCTGCATTTCATAGTAAAAGACCCAAATGTGGCTAAAACCTTTATTTAAAATATAGGGTATTAGTAAATAAATAAAAAATATTTATTCAAAAACACTTATGGAAGAATACCTCCAATTACTAGGCCCTGTACTGAGCGTAGGTATTAAAAATGATCAAGACCCTTGTATAGGCCATGCCTTTGAAAAGCTGGAATCCTTTGGGGGAAATAGACATATAAGTAGAAAACTGATGTAAGGAAGCCCCCAAACAATGATATGAATCATTCGTTCCCATTAGAGCTATTATCTGAATTTCAGTATTCATTATCTGAAAATATTAATATGCCATCTAAAACCTCTTAAACTGTACTTCCATTAAAGCAAATTTCTATTGTGCACTTCATCCCAAAGAGAATCCTCTGGCTTTAACTACATTTTTAAATAGAGGAATACTGCTTTTTATTCCCCCAGCTTTATTGAGATATAATTAACACATAACGCTGTGTAAATTTAAGATGCAAAATGTGTTGATTTGCGAGGAATACTGCTTTTATAAAACACACAGCACCACCAGGTAATATGACAATGCTAAATCAAAATTTTGTTATCTATAGCTATCTATATTGTTCCAGATCATGATTTTTATCCACAGTAGATACAAATATGTAGAACAAAGAACAATGTTATAATGGTATTTTGCTCTGTTGAGTGGAAATCCAATTATTTCCCCCTTGACTCCTATCATTTTTTTAATCCTGTCCTCTGTCTCTTTCTTATTTCTTTAAATAAAACATTTCATCCTAGAAGTCTTTATCCTTTTCTTAGAAATTCTCATTACTTACTTATATTATTCCCAAGAAATGTTAAATCTGAGATCAATAATTTAAACATTTGACAGTTTTGATGCAAAAACATATTGTCATTCAGCAAATGTACATAGTACTTTATATTCAAAAGGTATTCTTCGTCCTTGTGAACGAGTCTAACTCTCTAGGAGAAAACCAACATGTAACCCAAGAGATTAAATTTTTTGCCTGGTCTTAATAGCAAGAGACGCACAAACAGAATCAAGAATCTGAATTGCAAGGCTGAGTTTATGTTGCCTTTCATTTTGCAGCAATGGAGACTGAACTGGTGAAAAAAGGGTAATCAGGGTGAAAATCCTTACTTTGTTTTTGATGATCTATTCTCTGTTTCCTTGGAAACAGAGCTGGCAGCCACAGAGTTGCTGGCATTATGTTTTCTTTTTAAGCTTTGAAGCATCAAAGAAGAAGGTGAGGTTTTATGACTGTAATTCATAGAATCTGAGTTATTGTCAAGTAAATTAAAAACAGGGCTTCCCTGGTGGCACAGTGGTTGAGAGTCTGCCTGCCAATGCAGGGGACACGGGTTCGTGCCCCGGTCGGGGAAGATCCCACATGCCGCGGAGCGGCTGCGCCCGTGAGCCATGGCCGCTGAGCCTGCGCGTCCGGAGCCTGTGCTCCGCAACGGGAGAGGCCACAACAGTGAGAGGCCCGCGTACCGAAAAAACAAACAAACAAACAAACAAAAAATACAAATATTATTGAATGCCTATTACATATAAGGTACTAGGGGGTAAAAACTAACACGTTTGAGAAAAAGTTTTAAACCAACTGAGGGGAATAAATCTTAGTTTCTAAGAGCCAATCTATTATATACATATTTTTTAAGAAAAAGAGGAAATAAAGCTTATTTAAAAACCTATAGTGTGGGGGTGGGATAGGGAGGGTGGGAGGGAGGGAGATGCAAGAGGGAAGAGATATGGGAACATATGTATATATATAACTGATTCACTTTGTTATAAAGCAGAAACTAACACACCATTGTAAAGCAATTATAGTCCAAAAAAGATGTTAAAAAAAAAACCTATAGTGTGAGTGTATACATTGAGATCAGTATAATTTATTGAAATTAATTTTAGAAAGAAAATATATTCCCACACCAAACAGCATGATTCTTTCTTCCTGTATTCAAAACTAGATAATACGGGGGTGGTTACCATGTGTTGAGATGAGAGTTTTTGCCTCCTGTAAATAAAACAGACAAAAGCCAAGGGGAGCTTAAGCAAATCTAAAAGGTTTCCTAAAAAACTGATATATTAATGAATTTATTAAATATTTCAGTTGACAGGTGATTGTCAAATAATTATAATATGGTCATTTCCTTTATGAAAGTTGCATGAATTTAAGTTTAAAAAGCCATACCTTTAAAAACCCTGACTGAGATGAGAAGAGTTACAGGCAATAGTTGCAGGGAGGATTTTTCTTTTTATTTTAATAAAAACTAATGCAAATCAAAACTACAAAGAGATATCACATCTGTCAGAATGGCTATTATCAAAAAGACAACAAACAAGTATTGGTGAGGTTGTGGTACTGTTGGTAGGAATGTAAATTGGTGCAACCACTATGGAAAACAGTATAGAGGTTCCTCAAAAAATAAAAATAGAACCACCCTATGATCTGGCAATTCCACTCCTGGGTATTTATCCAAAGAAAACAAAAACACGAATTTAAAAATTTATATGTACCCCTATGATCATTGCACCATTATTTACAGTAGCCAAGATATGGAAGCAACCCAAGTTCCCATCAATAGATGAATGGATAAAGAAGTTGTGATACACACACACACACACACACACACGTATGTGTGTGTGTGTGTGTGTATATATATATATATGTAATGGAATATTACTCAACTATAAAAAAGAATGAAATCTTGCCATTTGCAACAACATGGATGGACCTGGAGGATATTATGCTAAGTGAAATAAGTCAGACAGAGAAAGACAAATACTGTATGATTTCATTTATATGGAATCTAAAAAAGCAAAACAAATGAACAAACATAACAAAACACAGAATCACAAATACAGAGAACAAACAAGTGGTTGCCAGAGGGGAGGTGGGGTGCAAGGATAAGAGAAATAGGTGAGGGGGATTAAGAGGTACAAACTTCCAGTTACAAAATAAATGAGCCACAGGTATGAAATGTACAGTGTGGGGAATATAGTCAATAATAACATAATGTCTTTGTATGGTAGAGATGGTAACTAGACTTATCGTGGTGATCATCTTGAAATGTATAGAAATATCAAATCACTATGTTGTACATCAGGAACTAACATAGTGTTGTAGATCAATTATACTTCAAAAACAAACACACAGAAGAAGAGACCAGATTTGTGGTTACCAGAGGCTGGGGTACAGGAAAGGGGAATTGGACAAAAGTAGTCAAAAGGTATAAACTTCCAGTTATAAATAAGTACTAGCGATATAACATATAACATGATAAATATAATGAACACTGCTGTATGTTACCTATGAAAGTTGTTAAGAGGGTAAATCCTAAAAGTTCTCATCACAAGGAAAAACACTTTTTTCTATTTAATTTTGTATCTATATGAGATGATGGATGTTCACTAAACTTATTGTGGAAATCATTTCATGATATATGTAATTATGGGGTACACCTTAAACTTAAAATTGCTGTGTCAATTATATCTCAATAAAACTGGAAGAAAAAATAAAGTTAATAAGATCTAAGCATACTTATATGTTTCAGGGGAGAGAGAAAAGAATTAGAGAGATTGACAGAGACTTTAACCTGATAGAACTAATTTCCTGAAGAGAAAGGAAGGAATGGGAACTAAAACACAACTAGAGGGATTTGCTTTTGATGTCCTCTAACGACATCGTAATAATATTAATGCTTACTATGTGCCAAGCATTGTTCCAAGCACTTCAGATGTATTAACTGAATTAGGACTGGATGGAGATAATGAACCTGGAAATGAAGAGTTGAAAGAATGTGCACCTGAAAATCAAAATTATCACTGTGAATATGAATATGAAGATAAAATTATGTACTGATAATCTGCTAAAAGAGAAAGAAAAGATGGTGTAGGCAGCCTAAAAAGAGGTGGTTTGAGGACTAGGAGAGGGAGTTGACCAGAAACATATAAAAGTATTTCTGAACAGTAATTCAAGTGACTGTGTCATTTTCTCCAGCAGTGCTCAGATACACTGGTGTCAGAGCTCGGAGCCAGACTATATTGACCCAGGGTTGGACGTTTATAAGCAGAGTAGGATTGAAAGACAAGAGTTCAGGAAGTCGACAGCACTGGCAGAGGGTGGTTAAGTGATGCTCTGGGTTAGGTTAGACATGAAATGAAGTGAAGCCAGGAGGGGGATAATAATAGGAAAAAAGAAAGTAAAAAGGTAGTGATAGAACAATTACAAACATAGAGTCCATTGAGTCTCTCTCCTACTCCTTTCTGAGTGTACCATCAAGGCAGCAGGTTACCACAACTCATGAAAGCCACCAGAACAGTAAGCTCTGTCATCTTCAGGTTCAGGGGTTTCTCCACGGAGCAGAGTCCTCAGGAAGGATAAAAACCTTGCTTCTCAAAGTGCACTTGACTGACCAGCATCACTAACATCACTCAGGAGATGGTCAGAAATGCAGAATCTTGGGTCCCACTCCCAAACTGAATCAGAATCTGCTTTTTAAAACAGAATCTCCAAGTGCCTCATATGTACATTAAGTTTAAGAAACACTGGGATAAACAGATGAGAATGTAGCTTCACCCTTGGTTTATTTGTGCTGAGTGTGATACGCTAGGGGAAACAAGGCGCAAACACCCTGCCTATGATGTTCTTGAGATCCCAGACTATTGAGTATTCCCTTTTTAATGTATAATTTAAATCCTGTCTCAAATGACTCCTTATGCCCTGCACAAACTCCTCCCTAATTCCACCCTGGACCCCAGGTGCTCTCATATCTGAACATCACAGTATCCTATGAGATAAACTATAAGCTTCCTTTTATTTTTAAAATTATTTGATTTTATGTATCAGTCAAATTTCCTGTGCACAGAAAAATTACTAGAAAATCAGCCCAAGGGAAATGAAATTCAGTCAGTGCCAAAAATAATCCTCAGAAGAACTCGGCAGTTAGCTACACACACGCACACACCCCATCTGCTGTTGGGTCAGCTTTAGAGGGTGCTACCGTGTCTTTCTCACTCCTAACAGACACTGTTTTGAAGCTGCTATATGTGATTGTGAATGGTTTTTGAGCTGCTTTTTACCCCCTTTTTGTGCAACACCAAACCGAAATTCATCTAAATGAATTAAGTCACTTGAGGGAGTCTGAGTGGCAGCTTGAGCGAATTTGCCTCCACATGTTAATGTGGAACCAGTTTCCAAAGAGGTGGAGGAGATTCTGAGGAGTAAGGCAAGTCAGCGATAAACGGATCACGCAGTACCTATCGGGAGCATCAGTGTTAATGAAAAATTTGGTAACGTTAAAGACTAACGATGCTTTTTGTGATTCAGGCTTTCATCTTATACCAAGACCAGAATCTCGTCGACCTGCTGGTGGTTTTTAAAGAGTCCGTGCTTTTAAGCGCTGTTACCTACTCGGCCGGCGTCGGCGGTCAGAGGGGGAGAAAAAGCCATTTGTTCCCTGTTTAAGCTAACTGGTCCAGAGAGCTGTGAATGTGCTCCACCACCGCTGGGAGAAGCGAAATCGCGGAGGCCTGAGGCGTTTCAAAATGGAACGGTTAGGGTTTTTAAGCTGCGCAGGAGAGGTGTTCGCGACGTGACAGCTGATGGCCTCCGGGCTCTGATGTCCCCCTTCCCGGTTGGCTCACCGTCATTAATCGCCTCCTCGTCTCCAGGTTAGCGCCCCCGACGCCCACCCCCAGCCCTTCCCACTCCTCGCTTGCAGAACCCCGCGCTCCGCCCATCCTTCGCTAGTACCCCCCGCCCCCCACTGCTTCTTCTTTCCCTCCAGCCAGCCTCTCATTGCCCTTTCCTCCCCTTTCTCCTTTTCCTTTTCCTCGCGCCCTTCCCCCTCTCCCCTCACCCTCCAACCCAGCCCACTTCGGTTTCTCCCTTCTCGGCCCTCTCATTCGCGCTCCCCCAGCAAACGCCGCCTCCCCCTCTGCAGGCGGGAGGTGAGCAGAGAGGCTACGCGCAGGCGCACTGCGCGGAGCCCGCGGGCTGGCCGTTCATCCGCGCAGGCGCGCGGCGCTTGGGCTTAGCTCCCGGGCTGGAAGCCGGGCGTTCTTCGGCTCCCTGAGTCAGGGCTAGGGGTCCCGCGGCGGCGGCGGCGGCACCATGTTCCTCCACTCCGTCAATCTCTGGAACCTGGCGTTTTATGCCCTCATGGTCTTCATGGCGACCCTGGGGCTGTGGGACGTCTTCTTCGGCTTTGAGGAAAACAAGTGTAGTATGAGCTACATGTTTGAGTATCCGGAGTATCAGGTGAGGTTTCGCCCTCCCTTCGCTGGGCGCTCCGAGGCTCGGGCCCCTCCAGCCTGGCCCTTCTGTGTGTTTCCCCTGCGTCGGTTCCCCGCGCCTCTCCTGCCCCCTTAGCCCAATCTTGTCCCCGCTTGCTTCGCCCCGGAAGACTCCGCAGCCCCCCGCGGCCCCTTTCTCCTGCCCTTTGTGTCCTCTCTTCACGGTGGGGTGTTTGATAGATGGTTCCCCGAGCATGCTTCCCGACCCCCTCGAGGTTGCTGCCCGGTTCTTTCGCGGTCCCAAATCCCCAAGCACAGGCTCATCAGAAGGGCCGGGCCCAACGCCCCTCATCCCCAGAGACTCAGCTCCAGTCCCTCTCCCCAAACCCAGACCCCATCCTCCCCGCCTCCCTGCCTTAACAGGTGCCCCGGGCACTCCTTTGCTTCCCACGCGCCGAAATTCTTCCCCTCCCGCCCAGGTGTTTGCGCGTCAGCTCTCGCTTTTCTAGAAAGGAACCGAGCTTCTGCAGAGCGTGTACTGGCTACACAGTTCCCAGGGTTGCCTTAGAGACTTAAGGGGTTTACGTCTGAAAGGCTAACCTGATGAGTAAATAAATGGGGAACTAGCACAGTTCTCTCCTGTGAAGGTTTTGCGGAGCCCTCTTGTTTTGTAGGTCGTGGGTCGGTGCGTGTGCATGCATCCTGTGTTGATGCGTGTCGTCCCTTACCAGTTGCATACAAAATCTATTTCATGGTGTTATTTTTGTTTTCTCAACTGTGTTTGCAATTGAAGAGAGACCCGGCCCTTCTTTCTCTTCCTCTCTCCGCCCCCACCTCTTTCGTTCCATTTTGGATATTTTCAGTAACAGTTGCTTTATCAGTTCAGCATAGTAGACGCTAGAATTTCATTCATGACCAGCTGTAAAAAGAGATGGTGACAAATTGCACAACCGTCCAAAGAAATTTCTTCCGAATGATTCTTTTCTTTATAAATGCATCTCCTAATTATGGACTATGTATTGTAATGATAACTCCCTACCTTAGAAGTATGTGTACTATAATACATATTGATACAATGCATTTAAAACCATAGCAGATTTATTATTTGAGGTGAAGGATGCATATCCTGATTGTTTCCGTGTACAGGTCATTACGAAGGAGCATATTATTTGATTTTCCTGCTATTATTTAGATCTTAAAACTACTTAAGGTTTAAATTGCTGAACAACATCCTTTCCCATGGGCAAAATTCGAATTTAGATTTCATTTGTTTTGAGATCTTTACCTTGGTTTTGCATCAGTGCTTATAAGGAAGTGGAAGCATTTGATACCAGATGCTATTGAAGGAGCACATTTTAACATGTTACAGTTGTCTTTTAATTTCTAAATGAATATGCTGGTTTATGTTTATCAGAGGCCACATATAGTTAAATATATGGGCTTTTAGTTTAGATTTTTAAAAAAACTGAAAATAGAGCCCTTATAATCTCCTTTCATTTTTCTATGGTTTAATAATTAGGAAACTCTCAGGAGATTGAAGTAGGTCATTTTAGTTTTGTACTGCATTGAAGAGTTTGGTTAAAATAAAATCATTTTGGAACAATACAGTACTAATTCCCGTTTATTTTTGGATTACCCACAATTATTGAAACTATTTTAATATTTGCAGTAGTAGAAATCACTTAGTGTTGGGAACAAAGCATATGGACCTCACAGATACATTTCGTGCCTCATAAAATTGACTGGAAAGACAGAGAAAATTAGTGTAGCTAATGCAAAAGAGCTATTTGGGTTTTTTGGTGTTGTTAGGTAGTCTTATTTAGTTATTTTTGCTGTTTTGAGGTTTTACACTTCTGTTAATAATACGTTAGCACAGTAATATTACAGTGGCAGGAGTTTTTGATACACATTTTCAGTAAATTTTTATTTTTATGCTGTAAAAAGTGTTTATTCACTACAGTATTTGTCTTTGACTCTTAGTCTTTTTATTGTGCACACTAGGTTGAGTTATTTTACAAATACAGTTAAAAGCTGCCTACAGAAATGATTCATTTTGAATATAATGTGAGCTTTCTGGATAATTGGGCTCAGCCAATTAAGAACCAATGGTTTGTTAAAAGCGTTCTAAACATATTTTTTATATTGCTTTTAATTATATTTTATAGTAAGCTCTAATTGTTCACAGGTTGATATTCAGCATATGGGATGTCCTGGTTGTTGGGTTTTCTTCTCTTTCTTGATGCTTTTCTTCTTTTTTACTGCTCATTTGCATATTCTTTAGCAGAATTTTAGAGGCACTTGAAAGGTTAGTTGAAACATGCTCAATTTTATTCTCCATTTTAAAAATAAAATGTGGGACAGGAATTTGAAACTCTGAAAAAATTGTTTGAATTTTAAATTGTTTGAGTATCTTTATTAATCCTCTACCTTTAGTTTTCCTAGACTCACTTATTCAGAGTTAATTGAACATCTCACACACCTACCAAGCAAAATACACACTATCCTTTAAAGCTTCTTGCCTTATTATGACAGCAAGGCAGAGCTTGTATTTGGTAGCAAACAGTTTTAGGCAAATTGTAGAATTCGATAAGAAAACATCTGTGTTGTGTTTTTTCATGCAACAGTTTGTTTGGCTCTCTTTAGATATGTGACCTGACAATTGCCCTCTGAAAGGAAATGTTGATATTGGGAAATATGATTCATATATTTTGTTATTAAGTGTAATGTTTATTTAGCATATAATTTATTTCATGACTTCTCTGTGTAGATATATTCTAGATCCTGGGTATGGGTGAGAGGGAATTAGAGATGAATCACACCTTGTGCCTTTAAATTTATGTTTTTAAAATATAATGGGAAAAAAATATATATATATAATGGGGGAGACAGGAGTGAAATGGATAAGTAAAATATAATGTGTTAAATGTTATAATTTCACTGTAAGAGAGTGTGTACGAGGCTCTTCACAGAAGAGAGCAGCCGTGTTCGTCTTGGGTAGTCAAAGGCTATCGAGAAGAGGTTGTGCACTGGGCAGTGGAGGGTATGTATACAGTTCACAAGGTGCAGAAACAAGAAAATTGCAGGAATAAAGAACAGCATTTGTGAAGGTGGGAATACCAGGATACATTCCATAAGTAGTATTTATAGTATGTTATCATTTATATAAAAAGGAGAAATAACCTAAAACAAATTTGCCTGTATTTGTATATATGTAAAATATTGGTATTTCTGGAAGCACAAACATTGCTAACATTGGTTACCTTCTGGGTAAGGAACTGGATGGCTAACGAACCAGGGGTAGGAGAGCCTTTTCAGTATATACTGTGTTGAATCTTGAATTTTGGAACATATTAAAAAATGTAAAATGTGGCATGTATAAATTATAAGGAAATAGGTAAGAATAATTAGAGTGAGGTTTTTTTTTATCATCACAAGTAACCATTTATTACATGTGATTCATTCTTGAAATTACAATTGTTCTCTATATCCCTGGCTTTTCTTTTTTTTTCTTTTTTAAACATCTTTATTGGGGTATAATTGCTTTACAATGGTGTGTTAGTTTCTGCTTTATAACAAAGTGAGTCAGCTATACATATACATATGTTCCCATATGTCTTCCCTCTTGCGTCTCCCTCCCTCCCACTCTCCCCATCCCACCCCTCCAGGCTGTCCCAAATCCCCGAGCTAATATCCCTGTGCCTTGCGGCTGCTTCCCCACAGCTATCTACCTTACTACGTTTGTTAGTGTGTATATGTCCATGACTCTCTCTCGCCCTGTCAAAACTCACCCTTCCCCCTCCCCATATCCTCAAGTCCGTTCTCCAGTAGGTCTGCGTCTTTATTCCTGTCTTACCCC
This sequence comes from Phocoena sinus, assembly GCF_008692025.1. Classification (NCBI taxonomy): domain Eukaryota; kingdom Metazoa; phylum Chordata; class Mammalia; order Artiodactyla; family Phocoenidae; genus Phocoena; species Phocoena sinus. The sequence continues at coordinate 38,657,473 of NC_045769.1, forward strand.
TAGGTTCTTCATGACATTTTTTTCCCTTAAATTCCATATATATGTGTTAGCATACGGTATTTGTCTTTTTCTTTCTGACTCACTTCACTCTGTATGACAGACTCTAGTTCTATCCATCTCATTACAAATAGCTCAACTTCATTTCTTTTTAAGGCTGAGTAATATTCCATTGTGTATATGTGCCACATCTTCTTTATCCATTCATCCGATGATGGGCGCTTAGGTTGTTTCCATCTCCGGGCTATGGTAAATAGAGCTGCAATGAACATTTTGGTACATGACTCTTTTTGAATTATGGTTTTCTCAGGGTATATGCCCAGTAGTGGGATTGCTGGGTCATATGGTAGTTCTATTTGTAGCTTTTTAAGGAACCTCCATACTGTTCTCCATAGTGGCTGTACCAATTCACATTCCTACCAGCAGTGCAAGAGTGTTCCCTTTTCCCACACCCTCTCCAGTATTTACTGTTTCTAGACTTTTTGATGATGGCCATTCTGACTGGTGTGAGATGATATCTCATTGTAGTTTTGATTTGCATTTCTCTAATGATTAATGATGTTGAGCATTCTTTCATGTGTTTGTTGGCATTCTGTGTATCTTCTTTGGAGAAATGTCTATTTAGGTCTTCTGCCCATTTTTGGATTGGGTTGTTTGTTTTTTTGTTATTGAACTGCATGAGCTGCTTGTAAATTTTGGAGATTAATACTTTGTCAGTTGCTTCATTTGCAAATATTTTCTCCCATTCTGAGGGTTGTCTTTTGGTCTTGTTTATGGTTTCCTTTGCTGTGCAAAAGCTTTGAAGTTTCATTAGGTCCCATTTGTTTATTTTTATTTCCATTTCTCTAGGAAGTGGGTCAAAAAGGATATTGCTTTGATTTATGTCATAGAGTGTTCTGCCTATGTTTTCCTCTAAGAGTTTGATAGTTTGTGGCCTTACATTTAGGTCTTTAATCCATTTTGAGCTTATTTTTGTGTGTGGTGTTAGGGAGTTTTCTAATCTCATACTTTTACATGTACCTGTCCAGTTTTCCCAGCACCACTTATTAAAGAGTCTGTCCTTTCTCCATTGTACATTTGTGCCTCCTTTATCAAAGATAAGGTGACCATATGTGCGTGGGTTTATCTCTAGGCTTTCTATGCTGTTCCATTGATCTATATTTCTGTTTTTGTGCCAGTACCATACTGTCTTGATTACTGTAGCTTTGTAGTATAGTCTGAAGTCAGGGAGCCTGATTCCTCCAGCTCCGTTTTTCGTTCTCAAGATTGCTTTGGTTATTTGGGGTCTTTTATGTTTCCATACAAATTGTGAAATTTTTTGCTCTAGTTCTGTGAAAAATGCCAGTGGTAGTTTCATAGGGATTGCATTGAATCTGTAGATTGCTTTGGGTAGTAGAGTCATTTTCACAATGTTGATTCTTCCCATCCAAGAACATGGTATATCTCTCCATCTATTTGTATCATCTTTAATTTCTTTCATCAGTGTCTTATAATTTTCTGCATATAGGTCTTTTGTCTCCTTAGGTAGGTTTATTCCTAGATATTTTATTCTTTTTGTTGCAGTGGTAAATGGGAGTGTTCTCTTGATTTCACTTTCAGATTTTTCATCATTAATGTATAGGAATGCCAGAGATTTCTGTGCATTAATTTTGTATCCTGCTACTTTACCAAATTCATTGATTAGCTCTAGTAGTTTTGTGGTAGCATCTTTAGGATTCTCTATGTGTAGTATCATGTCATCTGCAAACAGTGACAGCTTTACTTCTTCTTTTCCCATTTGCATTCCTTTTATTTCCTTTTCTTCTCTGAATGCTGTGGCTAAAATTTCCAAAACTATGTTAAATAAGAGTGGTAAGAGTGGGCCACCTTGTCTTGTTCCTGATCTTAGTGGAAATGCTTTCAGTTTTTCACCATTGAGGACATTGTTGGCTGTGGGTTTGTCATATATGGCCTTTATTATGTTGAGGAAAGTTCCCTCTATGCCTACTTTCGGGAGGGTTTTTATCATAAATGGGTGTTGAATTTTGTCGAAAGCTTTCTCTGCATCTATTGAGATGACCATATGGTTTTTCTCCTTCAGATTGTTAATATGGTGTTTCACATTAATTGATTTGCATATATTGAAGAATCCTTGCATTCCTGGAATAAACCCCACCTGATCATGATGTATGATCCTCATAATGTGCTGTTGGCTTCTGTTTGCTAGTATTTTGTTGAGGATTTTTGCATCTATGTTCATCAGTGATATTGGCCTGTAGTTTTCTTTCTTTGTGACATCCTTGTCTGGTTTTGGTATCAGGGTGATGGTGGCCTCGTAGAATGAGTTTGGGAGTGTTCCTCCCTCTGCTATATTTTGGAAGAGTTTGAGAAAGATAGGTGGTAGCTCTTCTCTAAATGTTTGATAGAATTCACCTGTGAAGCCATCTGGTCCTGGGCTTTTGTTTGTTGGAAGATTTTAAATCACAGTTTCAATTTCAGTGCTTGTGATTGGTCTGTTCATCTTTTCTATTTCTTCCTGATTCAGTCTTGGAAGGTTGTGCATTTCTAAGAATTTGTCCATTTCTTCCACGTTGTCCATTTTTTTGGCATGGAGTTGCTTGTAGTAATCTCTCATGATCTTTTGTATTTTTGCAGTGTCAGTTGTTACTTCTCCTTTTTCATTTCTAGTTCTATTGATTTGAGTCTTCTCCCTTTTTTCCTGATGAGTCTGGCTAATGGTTTATCAATTTTGTTTATCTTCTCAAAGAACCAGCTTTTAGTTTTATTGATCTTTGCTGTTGTTTCCTTCATTTCTTTTTCATTTATTTCTGATCTGGTCTTTATGATTTCTTTCCTCCTGCTAACTTTGGGGGTTTTTTGTTCTTCTTTTTCTAATTGCTTTAGGTGCAAAATTAGGTTGTTTATTCAAGATGTTTCCTGTTTCTTAAGGTAGGATTGTATTGCTATAAACTTCCCTCATAGAACTGCTTTTGCTGCACCCCATAGGTTTTGTGTCGTCGTGTCTCCATTGTCATTTGTTTCTAGGTATTTTTTGATTTCCTCTTTGATTTCTTCAGTGATCACTTCGTTATTAAGTAGTGTATTGTTTAGCCTCCATGTGTTTGTATTTTTTACAGATCTTTTCCTGTAATTGATACCTAGTCTCATAACATTGTGGTCAGAAAAGATACTTGATACAATTTCAGTTTTCTTAAATTTACCAAGGCTTAATTTGTGACCCAAGATATGATCTATCCTGGAGAATGTTCCGTGAGCACTTGAGAAAAATGTGTATTCTGTTGTTTTTGGATGGAATGTCCTATAAATATCAATTAAGTCCATCTTGTTTAATGTATCATTAAAGCTTGTGTTTCTTTATTTATTTTCATTTTGGATGATCTGTCCATTGGTGAAAGTGGGGTGTTAAAGTCCCCTACTATGAATGTGTTACTGTTGATTTCCCCTTTTATGGCTATTAGTATTTGCCTTATGTATTGAGGTGCTCCTGTGTTGGGTGCATAAATATTTACAAGTGTTATATCTTCTTCTTGGATCGATCCCTTGATCATTATGTAGTGTCCTTCTTTGTCTCTTCTAATAGTCTTTATTTTAAAGTCTATTTATGAGAATTGCTACTCCAGCTTTCTTTTGGTTTCCATTTGCATGGCGTATCTTTTTCCATCCCCTCACTTTCAGTCTGTATGTGTCTCTAGGTCTGAAGTGGGTCTCTTGTAGACAGCATATATATGGGTCTTGTTTTTGTATCCATTCAGCCAGTCTGTTTGTTTTGGTGGAAGCATTTAATCCATGTACATTTAAGGTAATTATCGATATGTATGTTCCTATTCCCATTTTCTTACTTGTTTTGTTTGTTATTGTAGGTCTTTTCCTTCTCTTGTGTTTCTTGCCTAGAGAAGGTCCTTTAGCATTTGTTGTAAAGCTAGTTTGTTGGTGCTGAACTCTCTCAGCTTTTGCTTGTCTGTAAAGGTTTTAATTTCTCCATCAAATCTGAATGAGATCCTTGCTGGGTAGAGTAATCTTGGTTGTAGGTTTTTCTCCTTCATCACTTGAAATATGTCCTGCAAGTCTCTTCTGGCTTGCACAGTTTCTGCTGAAAGGTCAGCTGTTAACCTTATGGGGATTCCCTTGTGTGTTATTTGTTGTTTTCCCCTTGCTGCTTTTAATATGTTTTCTTTGTATTTAATTTTTGACAGTTTGATTAATATGTGTCCCAGCGTGTTTCTCCTTGGGTTTATCCTGTACGGGACTTGCTGCGCCTCCTGGACTTGGGTGGCTATTTCCTTTCCCATATTAGGGAATTTTTCAACTATAATCTCTTCAAATATTTTCTCAGTCCCTTTTTCTCTTCTTCTTCTGGAACCCCTGTGATTCGAATGTTGGTGCATTTAATGTTGTCCCAGAGGTCTCTGAGACTGTCCTCAGTTCTTTTCATTCTTTTTTCTTTATTCTGCTCTGCAGTAGTTATTTCCACTATTTTATCTTCCAGGTCACTTATCCGGTCTTCTGCCTCAGTTATTCTGCTATTGATCCCATCTAGAGTATTTTTCATTTCATTTATTGTGTTGTTCATTGTTGCTTGTTTCATCTTTAGTTCTTCTCAGTCCTTGTTAAATGTTTCTTGCATTTTCTCTATTCTACTTCCAAGATTTTGGATCATCTTTACTATCATTATTCTTAATTTTTTTTCAGGCAGACTGCCTATTTCCTCTTCATTTGTTGGGTCTGGTGGGTTTTTATCTTGCTCCTTCATCTGCTGTGTGTTTTCCTGTCTTCTCAATTTGCTTGTCTTACTATGTTTGGGATCTCCTTTCTGCAGGCTGCAGGTTCGTAGTTCCCGTTGTTTTTGTGTCTGTCCCCCGTAGCTAAAGTTGGTTCAGTGGGTTGTGTAGGCTTCCTGGTGGAGGGGACTAGTGCCTGTGTTCTGATGGGTGAGGCTGGATCTTGTCTTTCATGTGGGCAGGTCCATGTCTGGTGGTGTGTTTGGGGGTGTCTGTGGACTTATGATTTTAGGCAGCCTCTCTGCTAATGGGTGGGGTTGTGTTCCTGTCTTGCTAGTTGTTTGGCCCAGGGTGTCCAGCTCTGTAGCTTGCTGGTCGTTGAGTGAAGCTGGCTGCTGGTGTTGAGATGGAGATTCCTGGGATATTTTCACCGTTTGATATTACGTGGAGCTGCGAGGTCTCTTGTGGACCAGTGCCCTGAAGTTGGCTCTCCCACCTCAGAGGCACAGCACTGACTCCTGGCTGCAGCACCAATAGCCTTTCATCCACACGGCTCAGAATAAAAGGGAGAAAAAGTAGAAAGAAAGAAAGAGAGAAAGGGAGAAAGAGAGGAAGGGAGGAAGGGAGGAAGAGAGGAAGGAAGAAGATAAAATAAAGTAAGATAAAATAAAATAATTAAAATAAATAATTATTTAGAAAAAAATTTTTTAAGAAGTAAAATTAAAAAAAAACTGAAAAAAACGGACGGATAGAACCCTAGGACAAATGGTGAATGCAAAGCTATACAGACAGAATCTCACACAGAAGCATCCACATACACACTCACAAAAAGAGGAAAAGGGGAAAAAATAATAAATCTTGCTCTCAAAGTCCACCTCCTTAATTTGGGATGATTGGTTGTCTATTCAGGCATTCCACCGATGCAGGGTACATCAAGTTGATTGTGGAGATTTAATCCGCCGCTCCTGAGGCTGCTGGGAGAGATTTCCCTTTCTCTTTTTTGTTCGCACAGTTCCCGGGGCTCAGCTTTGGATTTGGCCCCGCCTCTGCGTGTAGGTCGCTGGAGGGCGTCAGTTCTTCGCTCAGACAGGACGGGGTTAAAGGAGCCGCTGATTTGGGGGCTCTGGCTCACTCAGGCCCGGGGCAGGGAGGGGCACGATGCGGGGCGAGCCTGCGGCGGCAGAGGCCGGCATGACATTGCACCAGCCTGAGACGCGCCGTGCGTTCTCCCGGGGAAGTTGTCCCTGGATCCCGGGACCCTGGCAGTGGTGGGCTGCACAGCCTCCCCAGAAGGGAGGTGTGGATAGTGACCTGTGACCGCACACAGGCTTCCTCTTGGTGGCAGCGGTAGCAGCCTTACTGTCTCATGCCCGTCTCTGGGGTCTGTGCTGTTAGCCGTGGCTCGCACCCGTCTCGAGCTCCTTTAAGCAGCGCTCTGAATCCCCTCTCCTTGCGCGCCAGGAAGCAGAGGGAAGAAAAAGTCTCTTGCCTCTTCGGCAGGTCCAGACTTTTTCCCGGACTCCCTCCCGGCTAGCCGTGGTGCACTAACCCCTTCAGGCTGTGTTCACACCGCCAGTCCTCTCCCTGCGTTCAGACCAAAGCCCGAGACTCAGTTCCCAGCCCCGCCCGCCCTGGCGGGTGAGCACACAAGCCTCTCGGGCTGGTGAGTGCTGGTTGGCACGGATCCTCTGTGCGGGAATCTCTCCGCTTTGCCCTCCGCACCCCGGTTGCTGTGCTCTCTTCCACGGCTCTGAAGCTTCCCCCCTCCGCCACCCGCAGTCTCCGCCCTCGAAGGGGCTTCCTAGTGTGTGGAAACCTTTCCTCCTTCACAGCTCCCTCCCACTGGTGCAGGTCCCGTCCCTATTCTTTTGTCTCTGTTTGTTCTTTTTTCTTTTGCCCTACCCAGGTACGTGGGGAGTTTCTTGCCTTTTGGGAGGTCTGAGGTGTTCTGCCAGCGTTCAGTAGGTGTTCTGTAGGAGTTGTTCCACGTGTAGATGTATTTCTGATGTATCTGTGGGGATGAAGGTGATCTCCGCGTCTTACTCTTCCGCCATCTTCCCCGCTGTCTGATGACTTCATATTTTTAAATGTACATTGTCTCAACTATGAAATTGCCTTTATAATAGTAGATTATGAAATATATCAAGTAACATTCTTTTGCTTGTTTTTCTGTCTCCAGAGAATTAAATATTTCTTTTTCTGTATATTTGATAGTTCCTGTTCTTCTGAGTTAATTTTCAAGGAGTTCAAAACTTTTTTAGTTACTGTCCTAAAAAGAATAGTGATCTAATACGCATGTACTGCTGTATCAAATGGTGTACTAAATTGAGAGGAGTTAGGATAACTGTTCCCTTTTTCTCTCATATTTTTTTTGCTTAATTTGTACCTAAAGAAAAAATATTATATCATTTTTATTTTTGATTATTTACTATGCATAATTAATATTGGGACTAATTTGAGTTGAAGTCCGTGTACACATATAAAGCAAATAGTGGGGTTGGTATCTCTGTATTTTGAATATTTGAGGAGATAAAGTTGCTAGTATCTTAAACAATAAGGTCACAATCTCTAAAGATGTTTTCATGGTGTTATTGGCACAGATTGTTTATGGTACTATCCTGAAAGGAATATTCAGGAATTTGCATGAATGATCAGAATTATGCTTTCTAGAACAGTGATTGTTTTCAGTAGTCATTATCCATTTACAATTTTCAAAATTCATTCAGTAGTTAAAATTTTTACCAAGCACGTGTACATTACTGCTAGATCATTAAATCTGTTGATGTCTACTTAAATAAAATCTACTGTTTAATGTAACTGGTTTCATTTTTAACAGTCTCCATCCCTTCGGGGGAAAAAAGGAGAAGAAGAGCTTATACTTTACTCCCAGTTTTATAGATGCCTACCTTTTGTGGATGACATTAAGACTTCATTTGCATTTTGCCGAAAGAAATGTTATGTGAATTACTGGCTCATTTGGTATACAGTAATATGAATTGCAGAGTAGTTTTAGGCTTGCTGATAAACCATGCACCAACTCCATGAAAACTGAAACAGATGCTAATTCACTGGAACGTTCATGGTGAGAAGAGTGTACATGTCTCAACCAAGACATGGCTGTAGGGTTCAGATTAATTTGTTAAGCACATTGTAGGTCAAGCATATTAAGTTGAGAGGTCAGAAAGCTGCATTATAAAACAAACTTACTTTCCTTTGAATGATGTAACAGCTTGGAGTATATAGTTAGGCCTGAGTGAAAGGAGAGAGACATTACAAAACAGTTTAAAATAGCAAAAAAGAATTCATTTGATAATGGAAAGCTTTTATCATTTCTAAGTATAATTGATAACTGATACTAAATTAAATGCATTTTCAATTATGTTAACATGGAACTTGCTGACATAAACCAGTGTTTTTCTCTTGCCGGTAGCTATTCTGAGTAATTTGTATTTATTAGAATTTCAAGTAGTCCCATTTTATGCTTTCTTGAAGACTACATGGTTTAAAGCTCACATAACTCAAGATTGAGTCTTCATATGTGTAAACTAAAAGTAGAACTTGTGCATTAAGTGTAGTTTTATCATCAGTAATATTTTTATATTGTACTATTTCAAATTCAGAATTGGGTACGGTGAGACTGAATTGTATTAGTAAAACTGATCAAAGTGACGTTGCTTTTTTTTTTTCTATAGAAAATAGAACTTCCAAAGAAACTGGCAAAACGCTATCCTGCCTATGAATTATATCTTTATGGAGAAGGATCCTATGCTGAAGAACACAAGGTTCTCCCTTTAACGGGTATTCCTGTTCTCTTTCTTCCCGGTAATGCTGGAAGTTATAAGCAAGGTAAGTCTCAAAAGTAAATTTTGAAAGCTGTGAAATTCAGTTGAAGAATTTATCAGACATGTACTCTGTGTTAGGTATTATGCTAGGTATACTGGGAGACACAAATATATGACATTTTGTCTGAGAGAGGTACATGTGAGAAGTACACAAAAAAGAATAGCTGCAAGCCACTTTGCAAAGAGTAAGTAGGAGAAGATAAGATGGAGTGGAAGGATAAATAGATGATATAGGGATTCAGGAATCAGCAGAAGAAAGAGGTTTAGGTTAGAAGTGGAGGGTACAGAAAACAGAACCTAAAGCATTGATTAGAGAAGTAAGTCAGTGGTTTATGTTATTGCTGAACAAGAGAGGAGACTGGTTTCTTTGTTTTGGAGCTATTTAAATTAGATCTAGAAATAATACTGAGGGAAACACAGAAAGGTGAGGATAGGGAAGTTATGTGTACAGATTCCAAATTGAAATATAGCAGTTATTTTTGGCCTAACAGTCAGGCAATCTAGAAGTAATTTCAGCTAAAACCTGCTCTTTTTTTGTTGTTATTAAATGGTGTATTCTTTTGTATAATGAGAATAGAATTATTTCAACATTTAGTATAATTACTTACATTTTATCTATTTAGCTAGCAAATATTTATGGGGTACCTACCGTGAGCCAGGCAGTATTCTACATATTCTAGATATTAGTATGCCAGTAATATTAAAAGTTAGAAAGAAAAATAAACCAGAGTAAGGGATAAAGGATAAACAGGGTCTGGAGGTGGCTAGTTTAGATGAAGTGGCCAGGGAAGGCCAGTATGAGGAGATGACATTTTGAGCGGAGGCTTGAATGTAGCAAGGGACTGAGGTATGTGACTATTTGGGGAAGACCCGGAGGCAGGAACGTGCTTGGTGCGTTCAAGGCCACTGAGACTAGAGAAAGTGAAAAGAGATGAGGATGGAAAAGTAGCCATAGGCTATGTCATAAAAGCTGTGGAAGAGACTTAGAATTTTGATCTAAGTGTGATGGGAAACTATTGGAGGGTTTGGGTAGGAAATGATATACTCTGATTTTTTAATTTAATCATTGTGTTTGAAATATAACACATATACAGAGAAATGCATAGAATATGGCTATTAGGTTAAAAATGATTATAAAGTGAGTACCCATGGAACCAAAACCCAAGTCAAGAAGTAGAAGGTTGCCAGCACCCTGGAAGCCTCCTGTGTGCCCCTTCCTGATCAAAACTCCCTCCCTTCCTAACTTTAAGGTAGTCATTTTCTTGACTTTCTTTATAGTTTTAGCATCTAAGTATGCATCGCTAATATAGTCTACTTGTTTGGGGCTATTTTTAAACGTTGCACTATAAATATAATCACTCAGTACGCACTGTTCTGTGTCTGGCTTCTTCCACTTAACATCGGGTTTTTGTTTTTTTATCTAGTAAAAATAACTTTTACTGTTTTTATTATCATCTTAGATTTTTTTAAAATTGAAGTATATTTGATTTACAATGTTGTGTTAGTTTCAGTTGTACAGCAAAGTGATTCAGTTCTCTCTCTATATATATATATACATATATATATGCACGCATATGTATATTAGTGCTTTCTAGGAATTAGGAGAAGAGGAATGAGGAGTAACTGCTAATGAGTACAGGGTTTTCTTTCTGGGGTGATTAAAAAATGTCTAAAGTTAGATTGCAGAAATGGTTGACTATACAAAATATCATTGAATTGTACACTTTATACAATTAGTTGTATAGTATGTGAGTTATATATGTTAAAAAAAAAAAGGAGTGCTAAACAGCTATTTTGTTTGCTAAACCCAAAACCTAGAGAGTACAAATGCAGGAAATGAGAAATGCATTTGAAATTAAGAGACCAGCAACTTAAAAAAAAAGTTGTACATATATGTGGACTACTTTATCAAAACCTAAAACGGTGGAAGCAGAGAGACCATTTAGGAAACTCTTAGAGTAGTTCAGCCAAGAGATGATGGTGCTTGGATTAGGAAGGTGGTGGTGGAAATGGTGAGAAGCCTTGATTGGGGATATATTTAGCAGGTAGAGGATGACAAGATTTACTAATGATTGGATGTCATGTGTAAGAAAAAGAGACAAATTATGCATGAGTACTTACACCACTGTGATGAGCTGTAATGAGCAGACGTTTCTTGTAGGAATTTTCTCATTCTTAAAATCCTGAAGTGTGACAAAATTCCTATTTCTTATTCTTCAAGGAATCCTTCCCTCCCTTTTAGCTATTGTTGCTCCTACTGAAGGGGAAGCAGGTAGAGAATGAATGAACCATTCACGTTATACTTAACTTAAAAAAATTTACAGGACAAGACACACAATTGCTAAGTTGGTTTGTTTTTCTAAACTGCTGTTGTTAAGGATGTCACCCTGAAATAGGTTGTATTCAGAATGTGGGATAAAGTTATTTGTTAAGAGACTTTGAAGCAAGAATAGATGAAACTTTAAAAATTTTTGTTTAATGTGCACTTCACCTTTTTCCTCTGCAGTTCGTTCTATCGGCTCTATTGCACTTAGAAAAGCTGAAGACATTGACTTCAAGTACCACTTTGACTTCTTTAGTGTGAATTTCAATGAAGAACTGGTGGCACTATATGGTGGAAGTCTTCAGAAGCAGACCAAGTTTGTGCATGAATGCATTAAAACAATTCTCAAGCTCTATAAGGTACAAGATAATCATACAAATCAATAGTGATCAACCTATTGGTTTTTTTTTTTTTTTTTGGTTAAAGGGACTCAGCATATTTTAAATTATTTATTTGTTCGTATGGAAGTTGAAGCAAAGGTAGCACAAAGGTTTTTTTGTGTGGGACTCTGTCGTTTTGAACTCAGTGGTGGGTTTTGAAGTTCAAATTCAATTTACAAGAAATCTTGTGAATTTTGGAAAAAAAATTTTTTTTACTTTATGTATAAATTAGGAGTGCAGTGCATTTCCTAAAGCCATTAGTATGGATTTCTGCTTCTAGTTTTGGCTAAATAACTGGTACTGGAGTAGACTACTTCCATATGTAAGCAACTATAAAACTAGCCAAGGTATCTGAAGCACATGTTTTCAGGTGTTGGACAACCAAGTGGTAAAGGACTGTGACCACTGAAAGAGGGGAAACATGTGAGGTGAGCTCCGTGAGTGCCCAGCTTTCTGCCTGGAAGCATTTTCCAGACCATGGGGTAAATTTTTAGAGGTCAAGAACAGCAAATTGATATCACTAAGCTGAAGAAGGCAGAGATTGGAATTTGGGACTACTGAAATGGCTAGATTTGTGGTCAGGTAGGAGAAAGAAGAGAACTAGGCAGAGACGGGAGCTCTAGAAATTTGAATCTTTCAGTCTTTGAGTGCTATGCTACGTAGGCACAGGGCAAGAGGCTACAAGGCAGTAGCATACCAAGGAGGAAGTGGTGGGGTATGTCTACTTCAGGTGCAAGGAATAAGGGGGAATATATGTCCCTAGAGAAATTTAAAAGAGCAGTACAACAGACTCAAATTCATCTGTGCCAGCAATTCTAAACAGCGTCAGGGATAATTCTACTACCTACTAGGATATGTCATTTCCTCCCTTGGTATACCATTGTGCAAGTCCTGGCAAAAACAGCTCATGGGGAATTGTGGGTTGAATTGAGATTTGAAAGGCCACTTGGTGCCCAGGAGTTCTGATCAGCTAGTTAGAAAGACTTATCTGAACATTGGGCATTCATTTGAGACCCAAGAAAGGACACGATTTAAGAATAGAGCTACTCTAGCCCTAAAGTAAGAGCTACTCTAGGATCCACCTTAAGAATGCTTCCATATAAGCCTCAAAAACATCAAAGTTAAGGATTTAGAATAAAAGATGCAAACAACAAGGGAACAGATGAGGGAGCTCAGTAGAGACATGGAAACTATTAAAAAAGAAAAAGAACGGACTTCCGTGGTGGCGCAGTCGTTTGGAGTCTGCCTGCCAATGCAGGGGACATGGGTTCAAACACTGGTCAGGGAAGATCCCACATGCCATGGAGCAACTAGGCCCGTGTACCACTGCTACTGAAGCCCGTGCCCCTAGAGCCCATGCTCCACGATGAGAAGCCCACACACTGCAACAAAGAGTAGCCCTGCTTGCCACAACTAGAAAAGGCCTGCATGCAGCAACGAAGACCCAACGCAGCTATAAATAAATAAATAACGAATAAAAAGGAAAAATTGAGAACTGAAACAATAAAACAGAAATGAAAAATTCAGTACATAGGCTTTAAGCAGGTTGAACACTGCAGAACAAGAGATCATTGAATTTGAAGACAGGACAGTTAAAAACTATCAAAAATATGAAGCACAGAGGATAAAAGGATGGAAAGGACAGAGCCTCAGGAATCTGTGGTACAATACTAAGTAGGCTAACACATACATAACTGGAACCCCAGAAGAAGAAGAGAGAGAAATATAAGAGGAAAAAATATTCAAAGAACTTGGGCGTCCCTGGTGGCGCAGTGCTTGAGAGTCTGCCTGCCAATGCACGGGACACGGGTTCGAGCCCTGGTCTAGGAAGATCCCATGTGCCGCGGAGCAACTAGGCCCGTGAGCCACAACTACTGAGCCTGCGCGTCTGGAGCCTGTGCTCCGCAACAAGAGAGGCCGCGACAGTGAGAGGCCCACACACCGCGATGAAGAGTGGCCCCCGCTTGCCGCAACTAGAGAAAGCCCTAGCACAGAAACAAAGACCCAACACAGCCAAAAATAAATAAATAAATTTATTAAAAAAAGAAATAATATTCAAAGAACTAAAGGCCCCAAATTTACAATTCTGATTAAAATTTTCAACCGACAGATCAAGAAGGTCAATGAATGTCAAGCAGGATAAACACAGAATCACACCCAAGTTTATCCTAGTCAAATTGTTCAAAACCAAAGTAAAGAGAAAATCTTAAAAGCAGCCAGAGAAAAAAAGACTCTTTACCTATAGGTAAAACAATAAAAATTATCGCTGGTCTCCATCAGAAATAATGAAAGCCCAAAACAGTAGAACAGCATCTTAAAGGTTTTTGGAGGATGATGGGGTGGGAGGGGACTCTCAACTTAAAACTATATCTAGCAAAAATGAGGACAAAATAAAGGCATTTTCAGAGTAACGAAAACTGGCAGTTTTGTGATTAGTAGAAGGAAAGAGGGAAATTAAAAATTCCCGTTAGGTGAACGGCACAGTAATAATTGCTACAGACAAGATTCATCATGGGTGCTAAAATCAGTAGGTGAAGGTTTGAGGAGGAAAAGGATATTCACATGGTTTCACAGTATCTTTTCTAAAATATTTATTACCTACAAAGGGAAAGAACTTCACAATAAGAAACCTGGTAGACATCATCTTAACCAAGATTAACATTACCAGTAATAAGACATATTGATATCATGAATCTCCTGACATGCTGCACCATAGTTTCTGTGGCATTATTGTCAGAAATGCATAACCTCATTCTAATCATGGGAAAACTTCAGACAAACCGAAATCGAGAGACATGCTATAAAATAACTAACCAGTACTCTTCAAAAGCATCAAGGTCATAAAAAATGAGGAAAGACTGAAGAACTGTCACAGATTAGAGGAGACTAAGGAGAAATAACAATAAATGCAAGGTGGGATGCTGGATGGAACCCTGAAATAGAAAAAGTACATTAGTGGGAAAACTGGTAAAACTTAGATTAGGTCTGCAGTCAATTCTGTTGCTGCACCAATGTTAATTTCTTGTTTTTGATAATTGTAGTATGGTTATATTAAATGTTAACATTGCGGAAAACTGCGTGAGAGGTATATGGGAACTCTCTGTGCTATTTTTCCAACTTTTCTCTAATTGGTTCATAATTAAAAGGTTAAAAAGTTTATTTTCAGTAATGAATTCCTTATGAGGTTTATAATTTATTTAGAAGGAAAATATATACTAATGGTGAAAAGGATGGGAAGAGGAGTAAATAGAATTATTCCACTGCTGTAAGAAGTATAATATTAATTCTGGTAGATAAGTTAAGGCTGTATATTGTAATTTCTAGAGTAACAACAACAAAAAAGCAAATGTAGCTAAAGAGCAAATGGAGGAGAAATACAGGTATACATCAGAGATATTGTGGGTTTGGTTCCAGACTGCTGCAATAAAGCAGATAAGACCTAAATATAAGGCCAGACACTATAAAACTCTTAGAGGAAAACATAGGAAGAACACTCTTTGACATAAATCACAGCAAGATCCTTTTTGACCCACCTTCTAGAGAAATGGAAATTTAAAAAATGAACAAATGGGACTTAATGAAACTTAAAAGCTTTTGCACAGCAAAAGAAACCATAAACAAGACAAAAAGACAACCCTCAGAATGGGAGAAGATATTTGTAAACGAAGCAGCTGACAAAGGATTAGTCTCCAAAATATACAAGCAGCTCATGCAGCTCAATATCAAAAAAACAAAAAACCCAATCCAAAAATGGGCAGAAGATCTAAATCGACATTTTCCAAAGAAGACATACAGATGGACAACAAACACATGAAATGATCTCAGCATCACTAATCATTAGAGAAATGCAAATCAAAACTACAATGAGGTATCATCCCACACCGGTCAGAATGGCCATCATCAAAAAACTCTAGAAACAGTAAATACTGGAGAGGGTGTGGAGAAAAGGGAACACTCTTGCACTGCTGGTGGGAATGTGAATTGGTACAGCCACTATGGAGAACAGTATGGAGGTTCCTTAAAAAACTACAAATAGAACTACCATATGACCCAGCAATCCCACTACTGGGCATATATCCTGAGAAAACCATAATTCAAAAAGAGTCATGTACCAAAATGTTCATTGCAGCTCTGTTTACAATAGCCCAGAGATGGAAACAACCTAAGTGCCCATCATTGGATGAATGGATAAAGAAGATGTGGCACATATATACAATGGAATATTACTCAGCCATAAAAAACGAAATTGAGCTATTTGTAATGAGGTGGATAGACCTAGAGTCTGTCATACAGAGTGAAGTAAGTCAGAAAGAGAAAGACACATGCCATATGCTAACACATGTATATGGAATCTAAGAAAAAAAAAATGTCATGAAGAACCTAGGGGTAAGACAGGAATAAAGACACAGACCTACTGGAGAACGGACTTGAGGATATGGGGAGGGGGAAGGGTGAGCTGTGACAAAGCAAGAGAGAGGCATGGATATATATACACTACCAAACGTAAGGTAGATAGCTAGTGGGAAGCAGCTGCATAGCACAGGGATATCAGCTCAGTGCTTTGTGACCGCCTGGAGGGGTGGGATAGGGAGGGTGGGAGGGAGGGAGTCGCAAGAGGGAAGAGATATGGGAACATATGTATATGTATAACTGATTCACTTTGTTATAAAGCAGAAACTAACACACCATTGTAAAGCAATTATACCCCAATAAAAATGTTAAAAAAAAACCAAACTTATTTTAAAAATAAAATATGTAATTGTCAGTGAATAGATGTTGTGGAACGCTGACTTCCTTTTAAACCCAGGCACACAATAGAGAAATAATTTGATGAGATAGGATATATCAATATGATGAGGTTGTATATTGCTGTGGCAGTTGTAACTGTTCTGGCTTTTTTGTGCTCTTTCCATTTTCAAATAAATGATTTGACTTTCTATATCCTATGAAATCTAATATTCTGGTATACACCAAATATAATTACACCTCTTACATACAATATAACAAATGGTAAAAACATGATTTGCTAGACCAACTGTTCTGATTTTGGTTCAGAAAACCAAAGCCTAGCTGTTAAAAATGTTTGCAAAACACAAAATATGTATACACTAATTACAAATATATGAAAATGTATTTCTGTATCTTATTATGGGAGGTTATATAAATAGTTTAATTTTCTTTTTTCTATGAAATTGCTCATATGTAGAGAGAAGTGTATAGTATATTTATTATGATATTAATCCTTAATCATGCCTTGGTGATTTTTTAAATAGGGTCAAGAATTTGCTCCAAAAAGTGTGGCGATAATTGGTCATTCTATGGGTGGCCTTGTTGCAAGAGCATTGCTTACATTGAAAAATTTTAAGCAGGATCTGATAAATCTTCTTATTACACAAGCAACACCTCATGTTGCTCCTGTGATGCCATTAGATCGTTTCATTACAGGTGAGTACTGTTACATAAACACTAACTGACCTCCCCATTGTTGTTTAGGATTAAACAGATCCTTGCAGCTCCTACTCCCTTTAGAGTATACTACAGGTTTATCCATGTGTGAAGCAGCTTAGGTTTAAATCAGCACCTCCAATTCTGAGCATCTCTTTTAGTGACTTTCAACTTAGGCTCATAACTGAAACTGCTGTTAATTTTCTCTCCCTTTTGCATCTTAACATGGAAAACATGTGTCTTATAACCCCTAGGCACCTGAGCTTCATTTTAGTTATTCTTGAGGATGACTCTTGGTCTCTTAAAGTATGTTTATACTTCCTTTTTTTTTTTAACTCCTCTGGGTACTTCATTCAAAATAACCTTATATTTAAGTAAAATAGTAGAAATGCCTTGTTTGTTTTTAATAAGTAGGTCTGCTAACACTTTATATGATGAGGTAAGGTAATCTTTATAGAGCTCTTATTATATTTTGGATATTGTGGTAAGAACTTTACATGATTATTGTATCATTTGATCCTTATGGCAGTTCTTTGAGGTAGGTACCATTGTTATTGCCATGTTCATGGACAGAAAAAAGAGGCCAAGATAAAGTTCTTGCCCAAAGTCACATGGCAAGAAAATAGTGGAGCTGGTATTTGACTCCAGCAAGCTTGTTTCTGGGCCTGTGCTTTTAACATTTATGTATGCTGCCTCTGAATTGAGTTACATTACGATAACAGAGGAAATAAAATTATGGATAATACTGTAATGTTGCAGAGAATTTTGAGTGAACAGTAGGAGTTTATGATTGTTGTCATCTAATTAAATAGTGATAGTGTCACAGAATAAGAATTAAATGCCTACTATCTCAACTTTTTATTAAAGAAAGTCAAGTATTATCTTCACTGCTTTTTGGAATGCTGTATGTGTAGAAGAAAATCTTTAGAAAGAAATAATTATTTTTCCTAATCAGTAAATTTACATAACTTCTTACCCTATAAAAATTTGCATTATCTTAATTGTGGTGAAAATTTTGTTTACAGATAAGTGAGGCATATACCCTAGTGACTCCAAACCAAAGTAGTTTTCCAAAGCACCCATCTTAACATAACATTGCCAAGGAGTAACTTAACTTGCTGGAATATCTGGCAGTAGCACTTAAAGAGAAGTTTGATTTTTTTCCTTATTACATTTAAAACTTTGCCTGTAGAACTCTTCTAATAAAAATTTTTAGTTTTATTATTGAAGTTGGTTAAATATGCTTTACTGATTCTAATAATTATTATTTATAATAGGTTTAGGAAAAAATTAAAGGTATAATAGACAAGTCATAATACTTGTCATCACAATTGAGAATTCTTTCTCTTACTGCATTTTATGTGGTATATGTAGATGAGCCATGCAGATTAATTTATAATTACTCAAAATGCATTTTAAAAATCTCTTTGAGGAAAGAACTGTCAAGAGAGTCAGGTTTACTGTTTTTTTTGTTGTTTGTTTGTTTTGCGGTACGTGGGCCTCTCACTGCTGCGGCCTCTCCCATTGCGGAGCACAGGCTCCGGAAGCACAGGCACAGCAGCCATGGCTCACGGGCCCAGCCGCTCCACGGCACGTGGGATCTTCCCAGACTGGGGCACGAACCCGTGTCTCCTGCATCAGCAGGCGGACTCTCAACCACTGTGCCATCAGGGAAGCCCAGGTTTACTGTTTTTGAAGGATACTGATGGCCTGTCTCTAAATGGCTTAGGCTGAAAGTGCTTCTTAGGGTCAGAGAGCCTGTCCAGTAATTAGCAAGCTTCTATGCCATTTATTCTGTATTTATTTTTTATTGCATTAAGCCATAATTAGAATGAAAAAACAAAAGTTCAAGGGTGGATTTTAAGTTTTTAGGAGACCCATATGACCTGCAGAAATAGATTCCCTATTTATACTTGGTGGAAACACTGTCCTTAACTAGGGGAAAGGAAGCCTTGCAGTGAGCTCTGTACTTCAGAGGGCCCTGCTCTCATGTTGCCATTCCCCACAGGGTGTGGAGTGTACAGGCCAAGCCGCCTCCCCACTTACAGGCTGTACCTTTACTTCTGGACTATGATCCAGGTAGCCAGTCCTTCAGACTTTTCTTGCCCATATGCCTGAAGCCCACTCCCTTAGCCTCTTACTTGGATCTATCCTGAGGACAGGTATATAGAATCCTGAGCTTGAGTTATGGCCAAGGGATGGCTCTGCATGAGGTACAGATAGAATTTTGATGTGCACAGGAGGTCTTTCTGATGCAGGATGGAATGTGGATGGGAAGAAGAAGAGAGCACAGTGATCTGTTCCCCCTTTGCTGCAGATCTCCACAGCAATCTGTGGCCAGAGATATGCTCTCCCTATGCTGCCATAATCCGGTGTCCAACTCTGAGGTGTCCTAGAATTCTTAATTTGAACCTGGCCTTCCAGGTTATTTCAATGATATATTTGTCGAGGTGGGCAGAGAAAATACATTTGATTTAAGTTTGTTAGCTGGAAGTTTGACTTTTAAGTATTTAGACATATGGCATGTATACCTCATTGGAACTCTTATCCCAAGCCCTGGAGGTATTAGGAATGGGTCTGCTTTGTCTCAATCTAAGTGAATACTACTGAAATCTTTAATGAGAAGAGTTTGCTGTTCCAAAATGTTAAAAGCCATCAATGGGATCAAATGCCAGGATAAAAAATGCAGTTAAGTTTTGATAATCAGAATAGGAAATGAGAACTCCCCTGCCCTGGCCTCAGATCTTCAACACTAAATTTTTCTCATCTTCCATAGATAAAGTGGAAAAATTGTCTGCACCACTTGTTACAATAAATGGATAGAATCTTCTTAAGCATCAGATTTTCTGCAGTGGAGAGTCCCAAGACTAATGTGACTGTCATTGTCCTGATAGATTGTATTTTAAGAAGTTAATACTTTGTTTGGTCACCAGTACTACGGTGGCTGCAGTAGAGAGTTGCTAAGCCCTATAAGCAGGGACACAGCCATGATTAGGAAGATCTATTGATATAACTCCTTAGCATAGTAGACTTATATCTTTGGAAGAATTTCGGGGGTTTCTTTCTATACTATGTGGCTCATAAACAAGCAACATCCTTGTGGAATGTAGAGACCTGTTTTCTATGGACTTGTCAAAGCTAATAAAATTGGGTTATCTTTTTTCTTTATTGATACCTTTACTGACTCTTAGTATTTGTACTCTGATGGGGAAAGTAGAGTATGTGTAAAGATACTGACTTTACCCAAAATAGAGAAATGTGGATGGCATTGCTTATAGACAATTCAGATGGCTTAAACAGAAATTCAGTTTAATATTAGTATTATAGATGGGTTATTGTTGCAGAGCATGGTTACTGATTTTTAACATATGTCTTTTTTATTTCCCACCAGATTTTTATATGACTGTAAACAACTATTGGATTCTGAATGCTAGACACATAAATTTAACCACACTGTCTGTAGCTGGAGGATTCCGGGATTACCAAGTTCGTTCAGGACTGACTTTTCTACCAAAATTAAGCCATTATACCAGTGCCTTATCTGTTGTGGTAATCTTTTTAAAGATTCTACTAAAGTAGTAACATGATGGACACAGTGGAGCATGAAAGGAGAAATGATATGTAATCGGTTAGAAATGATTCCTGAGTTGGTCTGGTATACTGTGTGTGTGCAAGTGTGCATGTGTATGTGTATGTGAGAGAGACAGAACATGAAACAGTGAATATTTGGGGAAGACAGAGGCGTGGATACTTACATCCATGGAAGGTGAAAAGGATCTTAGAAACTTTGTGCAAATGACTCTTATTTATGAAGATGATTGTTTCTTGTTCAAAATAAGTGCCTATCCATTGATTAGAGTTTTAAGTATAAAAAAGTATGGACTAAAGTCCAGGGGCCCCGGGTGTATCTCAGTGGTATGCTGTATACAGTGGTAATGGAAGATCAAACATTTCACATACTCTTGAATTTTAAACTTGAATGAAGGTTTACTGATTTTAAAATTTAAAAATTAGCTTTGATAGTATAGATAGAGCTCTGATTAATTAATTTGCTAATTATTCTTCCCTGCTAGGACATCAAGTATTTGGTCTTTAACTGGGATACACAGCTTCTGTAAAATAAGCTCAGGTTTCCTTTTAGGACTTATTTTTGTATGTTTAACCTTTAAGTCTTTAGTTAAGAGCTTAACTTTTAAACTCAGTATACACGTCATCTCCAAATATAACTTAATTTCTAAAAAGAAAATTTATAGCATTCCTTTTGCTTTTTAGATGATAGTTGTTTCATAGTTGTTCTCTTAATAGATACTCCTTTGCTCAGTTCACCTACTGCTGTTCATTCAGTAAATAGGTATTACTGAATGCTTGCCATACATAGAACAAAAATTATTAAGCTATTCTGCTCTTATCCACCATTTTCTTATAACTGAAGGAGTTGTGATATAGCCATAATAGCTTTGGAAGTAATTAGTACTAATTTACTAAATCTCTCAAACCTCATCATCGGTAGGAATCTTGTTTTTTGATGCTGAATATTTTGGGTAGATATGTGCTAGAAGTTCTCAAAACTCTAAATATGAACTCCTTAGTATAAAAATAGATGTTTTAGTCATATAAAATTGGATATAACTTATTTCCTAGACTTGGTCTGGAGCTTGATGCTGTATTGATATCCTTTCCTCCAGCTTTTAAAGAATTTGGTCTTTTTAATGGTGTGTGGCGGTGGGGGGAGGCGGACGTGTCCTTCCCTTTTTCTAATCCATTTGATAATGTATTGTGTTCAAGGCAGCTTATATATCTTTATCTCTGATGAAGATATTATTTTACTTATTATGGAACTTTCTCAAAGCTGGTTATTGTATAATCTAAGTTTTATTTAGTTTTTAAATATTTAATCACTTAGCTTTTAGCTCTCAAATAGTCTAGTCTTTTATATATGTATGTTCTCTTTAAAAAAACAATTATTAAGAAGTAATTTTTTTACTGATTATCTCAAGAACAGTTAGATGACATTAAATCCATTGGGACTAGAAAAATTGTTTAAGTTAGAGACTTTAGTTACATTCGTAGGGCAGGCTGAACTACTGTAATATTCACTCATGCAGGCAATGGCACTTAAACACAATAGAATTTTATGTCTCACTCATATGACTGCCCTAGGTGTGCGTTTATGTGGCGGGTGGTTTTTGAGGAGTCTCACTAAGGGACCCAGGCTGATAGTAGGCTCCCCCTTCTTGAATACTTTACTTCCAAGGTTGCTCTAATCATCACTGTTTCAATCCACAGGAAGGGGAAAAGAGCATGAAGGAGAGCAGTTAGGCCTGGAAATGGCACACATCACTCTTTTTCACATCGCATTAGAGAAAACTTAGTCACACCGTAGAATAAGAGAGGCTGAGACATGCATTCTAGTTAACTATGAAAAAGGAAGAAGATTTTGGTGGACATTTAACAGTTTTTATCACAAAGGTCATGAGCAACTACTTTTTTTTTTTTTTTTAATTTAATTAAATTTAATTTTTTTTTGCAGTACGCGGGCCTCTTACTGTTGTGGCCTCTCCCGTTGCGGAGCACAGGTTCCGGACGCACAGGCTCCGGATGCATAGGCTCAGTGGCCATGGCTCACGGGCCCAGCCGCGTGGCGGCATGTGTGATCTTCCCGGACCGGGGCACAAACCCGTGTCCCCTGCATCGGCAGGCGGACTCTCAACCACTGCGCCACCAGGGAAGCCCCGCAACTACCTTTATAATGTGTGTTGACTTTCCTTTTTTCAGTTCTAACACAGATGCATTCATTAAACTGAATGAAAGTAAACTAGCTTTTGTCCTTGTTGATAGTAAATGATGTCTACTGTGAGTTCTTACTTTACTGAGCATCTAACCTTAGCACCACAGTGAACTCTGGTTGTCTTAATTTTTTAAAGTTGCCAGCAGCAATTCCTAAATGAGATAGCTAATGCTTATAAGTTCATTAAGTAATCTATAGATTCCTTCAACTTTAGAGCCTCCAACCCAAATACACATTGATATTTGCAGAGTACAATGGTGACAATGACTCCTTAGAAGTTATAAATACCTTTTTTTTGTTACAAATACCATTTTTTTTTTTTTTAATTAAAGAGGCATAGGGCTTCCCTGGTGGCGCAGTGGTTAAGAATCCGCCTGCCAATGCAGGGGACGTGGGTTTGAGCCCTGGTCCAGGAAGATCCTACATGCCGCGGAGCAACTAAGCCCGTGCGCCACAACTACTGAGCCTGTGTGCTAGAGCCCGCAAGCCACAACTACTGAGCCTGCATGCTACAACTACTGAAGCCCGCACGCCTAGAGCCCGTGCTCCGCAACAAGAGAAGGCACTGCAATGAGAAGCCCGTGCACCGCAACGAAGAGTAGCCCCCGCTTGCCGCACCTAGAGAAAGCCCATGCACAGCAACAAAGACCCAATGCAGCCCCCCCGAAAATAAATTAATTAAATAAATAAATTTATTAAAAAAACAAAAACAAAGAGGCATTTTAGGCCTCTAAATTTTCTTGCATACAGCACTGTTAGTTTCCTATTTTCATTTTGTTTTGACAGTTCTAGTGAAGGCATCTCATTGTGTCTTTGACAGTGTAGAGAGAGAGATGACATGAAAAATAGTATCAGATTTACTTAATGTTTCCCCATTGTATGTAAGATGCTGTTCACAGGGAGGTCATTACCCTGTATAGATCGAAGTCTCTAGTTCTTGGAGGGTGCTGTGCCACTGTTAGGAAGCCTTCTGAAAATACTTATATTTTTTACTAGGCTTTTGCCCTTCTGTCTCTAACCAGTAGTATATATGCTAATCATCTAGGGATTTTTTTCCAAATAAGTCTGGACCCCACTTACAAGAGTCCGATTTGGTAGTTTTGTGATTAGGCATATTTATTTTGAAAAATCTCCTCAGGCCTAGGTATCTTTCAGGCAAATCCTGATTAGAATTAACATCTTAGAACTTATTAAGTGATAGTCTAGTCAGAACTAAAATTACTGAAATATCTATTATAATTTATATATACAATATGATTTATTAAAGAATCATAAACAACCTCTTATTAAAGTAATGAAGAGTTAGACAGTAAACTTTAGTAAGTAATCTGTGGATGTTTTAATAATTTTAAAGGGTAATTTAAGCTTGACTAAGTAATGACAAAGAATTATTTTATGCAGGAAATATTCAGTATCTTAATATTTTTGGATCACCTTTTACAAGAGTGCATCGTTTAAAAATTTCTGCGCATCATAAAATGGTGAAACTAATGTTACATGTTTCTAAATATTAGCCTATAAGAATTTCAAGCCTTTTGGAGAATAACAAGTGCATTTTTCTTAAGTATGATTTTTGTTTCTTTCCATTTAGAGTTCAGCAGTGCCTAAGACCTGGGTTTCAACAGACCACCTCTCCATTGTATGGTAAGTTAATATAACTTATTTTGGCAATTTGTGGTGGTCCTCTTTTCTCATCAATGAATTGATTGGTTAGTTAGCTTTCTTAGAGCTTTATCCATAAATAAATAAGGATTTGGGAGAAAGATTAACTTAGGGGTTTGGAACTTCAGCCTTTGTTCTTGTCTCAGTTTAACCAAGGTGTCCTTGACAACCTATAAAATCATCTCCTGAAGAACCAGTAGCATCAGTCTCAAATGATAATGTCAAAATTTTAGAATTTGTCATAGCTGGGCAGAATCAAAGATACTTGTGGTAGGACTTTCTGAGCTCTTGGCCAGTCACCAAACTCGGACTTGATTAATGCAGCATTGCCTATTCTAGAGCAGCACATGGAAAACCAAGTAGGAATTAGATTTACCCTTAATATAAATAAAGAAATAGGTTAAATAAGGGCCAAGAAATACATAAATCCTAGTATTTTATCTCTATATGCATTGGGTTAAAGATTCTCTTTTATCTGTATATATATTGGCTTAAAGAATCTCTTAAAGATTCTCACCTTCCTCTGGCTGTGCAGTCAGTAGTGTTTGCAAGGACCACAACAGTTCAGACATATGAAGATGGGGCAGACAATATGTCTATACCTGGGGTAGACAGGAAGATTTAGGGAAGATGGGGGCCTGACACTTATACTCTCAAATATCCAGGAAGTTTTAATTTACTTTATTTTTATAGGTTCCAGCTTTAAGATATATGCTTAATAATGATAATTTGTTAAATAATTTTAGAGTTTGCAGCATTAAAGGAAATTCATATATTCCATTAAATAATAGAATTATTTGTTTGTATTAAAAGTATATTTTTAAAGAAAGTTTCATTTGTAACATTTATTTTATTCTTTAGGTGTAAACAATTACAATTGACTACAATTCGAGCATTCTTTGATCTTATTGATGCTGATACTAAACAAGTATGTATTTTTAAACTAAAAGTTATTTCAGTGAAGTAAAAGCTTTTGTTAGAGCAGTGATAGATTTAATACGTTTTTTTACTTTGATGAAAATAGAAGCCTACACCTTATATTGACTGTAATTAGTTTGAAAATGGAAATATCTGTATTTTTATCTGTAATCTTTGATAACTATTAATAATTAAGAATGCAAGAAAAATGAAAAAGTGAAAGAATACCTTAAATCTTCCTCAGTTCTTCCCCTTTACTGTTTAAAATTTAATATATGTCCTTCTGACTTTTTTACCTTAAGGGAAATACTTATTACAAATATCCTTATGCAGTAGGATCAAAATATCTACATTCATTGAATAACACAAGCTCACCAGAACTTAAATTATGTACTTCTAGAGTCAAACCTTTTCTGTATTGATATTTTACATATAAACTCTCCCAACTGGTGATTTTCTAAGTTGTTCAGTTAGCAGGATACCTGGAAATCATATTACTCATTCATCTCTTTCTTGTCTGCCAGCAGATAAATAGTAATGGGCACCAAGGATTTCAGCAAAATTCAGAGAATTCTAGTAACTTAATTTTTTTTTTCCTGTGAATTGGGAACAGATTGCCATTATTCATCGAAAGCAGCCTTTCACCTCAGGTCACTTTGCAGTGCATCACTGTTCCATAGAAGCATGTTTTGAGAACTACAACTCTGGCTTCTCCTTTTGGAGAAAACGTTCCTTGTATTTTTGGTAATTTTTTCCATTATGGCATATATTTTTGGATTCTTTTTCCTGGAGGCCCCAGTTCTTTGAGAGACTATTATGTGTGGCTTCTTTCTCAGCAAATCTCTGGGTAATGCTTCCTTATCATTGTGTCTTAACCTTGCTCCTAAGCATTCTCTCTTAGGAGTAGGGTAGTGTCTATATTTTTTTCCTTAACCTTTTAGAAAGCTGCATAACTATTATTAGGGAGAATGATAGATATTTAGCTCTCTCCTGAAGAATGCAGTAAACGAGAGACACAAGTTGATCTGTTTTACCACATTTTAAACCACAAGATACCATA
Source organism: Phocoena sinus (assembly GCF_008692025.1). NCBI lineage: Eukaryota > Metazoa > Chordata > Mammalia > Artiodactyla > Phocoenidae > Phocoena > Phocoena sinus. The sequence goes on from NC_045769.1 coordinate 38,683,606, forward strand.
TTTAAGTTAGTATATTTATTAAAGTAAATCAGCTTCATAGAGTTAACACTGTTAACATTGGAGTCATGGAGTCATGGAATGTACATGTTTTTCAGTTTTTCAACCTTGTTTTAATTGTGACTATCGCAAATGTGTTTAATCTGTTCAACTATATACAACAGTAGAATCAATTAAAATTTGTATTTGACCAGTTTGTATTTTAAATGACATTTGGTAGGTTTAGGAAAAACCCCATTTCAACTAATGAAGGTATATTATTTAAAAATTATACATCAAACTAATTTTAACAAATCAAATCTTGTTTTCCATTAAATTCTAAGGTGAGAAAATGCTAATACTAGCATGTAATAAATTATAATTCTGGATGGATAAGTACTTTACAGATACATTTTAAGGGACAAATGAGAAATTTTTGACTAATACTGCTAAGAATCAAAATAATATGAAACTGGGCTCTCTTTCACAAACTCAGTGTATATGATATACTAAACTAAATATTAGACAATAAAATGGTAGGATATGATTCCTACTCCTCAAGAAGCATATAGTTGAGGAGGAGAAACAAACATATATACAGGGAAACTAACTCAAAGCATAGTTAGTCCCATGTTAAGCACTTAGAACAGTGCCTGGCCCACAGTAAGTAACTGTTGGCTCTTATTATTATTACTTGAAACAGAGTTTCATTAGGTCATCACAGTGGATATAAAAGGATATAGAATGTATCAATGTTCTTTCTAGATAACTCAAAATCCCAAGAAGAAATTGTCAGTTTTGAATCACCACTTCATAAGACACCCAGCAAAACACTTTGAGGAAAATCCATCAATAGTTTCTGACTTAACAGGTCAGTAGTAATAGCATGTTTTAATTTTAAGTAGAGTTTTGAGTATTATTTTTAGGTAAATTTGTCATTAGCAGACAAATTCTTTGAAACTGTGATGCTTCAGGTATTATAATCCTATTATATTTTATTAATTTCCCTATGCTGGTTTCTTATGAGGTTCTTGGCTAAGGAGGGGAAAAGTAAAAAATGTAAAAGTAAAAAGATGTTGCTGATAAAATTTTGTACTGAAAATAACATGACAGTAGAAAAATTTAAAAGCATTAAATGTCTATTCTCTTGACAGCCATGTAAAATAAATTCTATATTATTCTTGACTTAGTTTCTCAGTGTCATTCTTCAGTCTTTTGGTTTAACGGCATATCTTTTGCTGGTACATTTTGTTTTTATATGTATCTGTCATGCTCTACTTAGTTTGGAAAATGAAATATTTGTTTTCTTCTGTTGATACTTCTTAGAGTCAGACATCAGAAAGATTTTAAATGCTTTACATGATCTGAATGCTCCTTGGTGATGAGCATATAGAGAACATCTCATTAGATTTTCTATTTTAAAATAGCCAGTGTTCAGGAAACTGCTTCTTTTTCAAATCCTGTTACGATTGAGAAGGATTCAGTAAAAGAAATCACTTAATGTTTTTTAAAAAGCCAAACAAATTAATTTCTTTTACCTTAGGGACATCTATGTGGGTTCCAGTAAAAGTGTCCAAATGGACCTATGTGGCTTACAATGTAAGTATACCACCAATGGATTTAAAATTTTTTTTCAAGAATATTTTAGTATTTATTTTTCAAAGCTAGACTTTTTAAAGAAGATAACGTTATTTTCCCATACTAAATCAGTTTAGTAATAATTCCTTAATATCTAGTCTGTTCAATTTTCCAGTTTTATCATAACTGTCAAATTTTTTGTTGTTTCTTTGTTTTCCAGTTTGTTTAAATCAGGGTACAAACAAGGTGTACGTATTATTTGTTGATATGTCTCTTATTCCTCTTTTAATATCTAATACTTCCTTCACCCTTTTTTTTCCTTGCAGTTTATTTGTTGGGAAAAAAAAAAAAAAAAAACTAGTCATTTGTCCTATAGAGTTTCACACAGTCTTGATTTTGCTGATTGCACTCCTGTAATGTCATCCAGTATATTCCTTTCCCTACTCTTTCCTGTGACTTGGTAGCTGGATCTTGGATCTAGATGCTTCATCAGATTCAGGTTTTTGTTTTGTTTTTGTTTTTACTAGACTCTCTCTCTTTTTGTGATGTTAGCAGCTATTGATGAAGAAGGCCTAGAGTCATTAATAGGGAGTACAAAAGCAATGAGACTCCGATTATTCCTTCTTCATTTATTAACTGAAACACTATATAGAAAAACTTCTCATCTACTAAATTTATCAAAAGTAGAACAAATTACAAAGGAAAAAATGATAATTCTTTGGATCTTATATTTACTGGTTTTTAGAGTAATGAGTTGGCTCACAAACACCCTCCATCAGTGACCATAAGATGTTTTGGGGGGTTTTTCCTCCAGTGTTATTATGAGCTTAAACATTTTTGTGTTTCTGTCTAAACAAAAATACTAAAATTGTTCTATCTTTGATACTAAAATTGCTATTAAAACTGTTCTGTCCTTGACCAGTGGAAGCCATTTCAAGGTAGGCTCCTGAATCTTTTTGATATAGCTGCTCTTCAGTTGTCTTTGATATTTTCCTCACTGTCTAGTATGAGAAAGTATTTTAGCTCATTGTGTATCATCTCCCGTCCCAGACCTTGAATCTGCTTTTTCTCAAAGAAGCTCTTCCTATTATTTGGGAAACAGTATCTGCAAACCGTAATTTGGGTACTAGAGATGTTTATGGCTAGTAAGTTAGCATTTCTAAGGCCTTTTCAGTAAACAGAGCTAAGAAATGTATTTTATCTTGGTCATAAGGCCAAAAACCAAACCCAAACAAAAAAAACATGCATTCATACTGATACTTCCAAGACAATTTCAGGTCTACAGAGTTTATACCTGATCTATCTTGCATCTGTATCTTCTTCCCATTCCTAGATTATTGGTTCTCAACAACACCAAGAATGATAGAATTAAAATAATTAATTAGAATAATTATTCATTACTTTATCTGAATTTTTGAATGATGAAATTATCTACTCATAATTTATTGTGTTTTCCCTCTTTTTTTAGGAATCTGATAAGATATATTTTACATTTCCCCTTGCAAATCATAGAAAAATCTACACTCATGTCTATTGTCAGAGCACCATGCTGGTAAGATAATTGATACACTTTATGTAAATTTAAAAGGCTAACTGTTGTTTATTTTTAAGATTCAACTAGTATCTAGTAGGTATCATCTTTAGCTATGAACTATTATTAAATCTAATTAGTTGAAAAACATTTATCTGGAACAGAGTATTGATTGAAAAGTACTAATCAAAATGCTTCTGTAACTGATAATATATCTATACTATTAGCTTGTACCTTTGCCTCTAGTTTAGGTTTTTCTACTTTAGTTTCACTATGTTTAGGTTGAAGGAATTCAGTTCAGAGCTCCTTTAATTCTAAAATTCTATTAGTATTTTAAAGAATAGATATATTTAAGCAAAGCTATCCTTTGTTTTATAAAGTAAATCCTGTTTTTCCCATGGCTTCCATACTCAAATTTGCAGTACTTTTTATACCAAATATTCTCTAAAATAGTATAGTAACTTTTTGTTATAGTGTTGTCTAGACTTACAGTATCAGTATGATGATTTTGTTTGTGTATTTCTTTTTAATGAGTACCTACTATGCTAGAAATATGTTAGATGCTTTAGCATTCTTTTGTTATATTAGGTCTGTTTAAGTAATAATTTATCAGCACTTCTTACTTTCAGGAATTTGTTTCCCAATTTGGGTTCCTTTCTCTCTATTCTGATTTTTTTCCCCTCATGTCCTAGGATTCTTCACTTTATATTTGCATCTTTCATAATTTAAGTTCCCTCGTTTCCCTTTTGTTGGATTATTTGTATTTTTTAGAACTAGGATCTAATATATTACTTAGTTGGTTGATACCACCATTTGATATATAGTAAAGTCTTTAGAAAAGATGGTAGGCAGGCACTGTGGGCTAGGTGCTAATGAATACTAATTTTAGTGGAATTGCCACAGTTTTGCGTCTCTCACCAGAGACAGACTACCATCTCTCAGCCTAAAATTTGGATGGGTAGTTTATCCCAAGAGAATCTGGCCGTGAGAGTGATGGCTTAAAATAGCCACACTCCTACTAAATTCCAAATCAGAATGTCAGTATTATATTGAGAAAAATCCTTGCCAAAGTGCAAATTATCCATTTGGCTTATTGGAGGATCCCTTTTCTGTAATTAAGGTCCATGGGCGAAGTATTACTAGTCATGTGGAGAATTTGTTTTAAATGTTTTCAATTTTTATCATAGAAGTTTTCAAACATACAAAAGTAGAGAGAGAATATAATAAATTCATACTTAACCATCACACAGCTTTAACAGTTATGAATATTCTGCCATTCTTACTTGATTCATCCCTTCCTCACTTTTTTTGAGTGAAGCATTTTTAAAGCAAAATCCAGGCATTTTATCAATATATATTTCAGTATGTTTTTATAACAGATAAGAATTTTACATATTATTATAATACTAATAATATTATATTATAATAATATTATTATATTATTTTATCCAACAAAATTAATTACTTATTCCTTAATATCATGTGGTATCCAGTCCATGTTCAATTTTCCTCTGTTCATTTAAGTTTGTTTGAATCAGAATCCAAAAAGTACATACATTGCATTTGATTCATATGTCCTATGTCTTTTTTTAACAGCCCCCTCTTTTTTTCCCCCATGCCATACACTTGTTCTGGGTTTAGTTGATTGTATTCTTGTGGTATCTTTTAAAATGTATTTCTATCCATTGTTTTGTGTAAACTGGAAGTTAGATCTAGAATCTTGAATAGATTCATTTTTTTATGGTATGAATGTTTTATAAGTAGAACTGCGTACTTATCATATCGGGAGGTATATAATATCTGGTTGTCCCACTTTTAGTGACAAAAATCAGTGGACTGATATATCAGTGGACTCAGGTCATATTGGCATGATCCATTCATTATAAAGTTCCTAGTCAGTCTTTCACCTAATGATTTTAGCAGCCATCGAGGACATATTTTTTACTGTAGATGGATTTTTTTTTTAGATCTATAAATTTTATAATCAAGTAGCATTTTCTTTTCTGTGCACTTCAGGAGTTAGTAAATTCTGAGTGACTTTTTCTAAGATTTTTAATACAAGTTTTAAAATTAGCTGAGTTAGGGGTGTTTACTAGATGACCTGAAATTGTTCTTTGACACCTTCTAGGTTATAACAACATGGTGTTTTAGGGTGGATTTGAATAATACTTTATTCAGTCTGTTAGTGAATGAATCAGAATTCCCTAGACACCAAAGTAAGTAGTGTGCAGTATTGGCAATTTTCATAAGGGCTGTCTTTTGAGTTGCAATAACTGCAAAAACCTATTACAAAAGTGAGTTGGATCTTGAGAGGTTGCTAGATTCTCTTTGTCTAGGCTATGCAGATCTGTTCTGTTGCCTTGCTTTATAATGTCACGTGGTTGTTCTGGTAAACACAAGTAACTGATAAAAGAGTTTACTGAAGTATTTTGCCAGCAGTGGAGAGTAGAGAAATACCACATTGTGTTTGTTTTCTTTCAGCTTGCTTTTTTGAATTCTTGAAAAATATCTTAAAATTTTATTTAAGCTTGATGAGGGCAGAGGCTATGTCTGCTTGATTCATCATTTTTCTTGAGGGCTTAGCATAATTCCTTGGCCCTGGAATGGACTTTATAAATATTAATTGAATGAAAGGATTGATATTTTTATTGTCCTGTCTGTATACTAAGGAAAAATATATGTAGCTGTCTCAGCAGTGTTTCTCATTCTCTTATGCCCTGGTAGGATTTCAGTAGTTGGATCGTTAGATCTTGGAGCATTGCTCTTACTACTTCATTAAAAGTTAGAGTGAAGATCTTGGGTCATACTGCTTTTAAATGACTGAAGCTGAATACATAATATTGTTAAAATACCACAACCATCTCTGCAGCATTCCCAATCTGCGCTAGTAAAGTAACAACTAGCTTTTAGTCTTAAACCCTTGGAATTGTGCTTCAATCCAAGCACATTCTCAGTTGCATAAAAGTTATCTGCCTAGTAATCAAATGAGAACTTAAATGATAAACTAAAAAGCTGTACTTAGATTATTTTTAATTACTTGGCTCTGGATTTTTTTTTTTTTTTTCTGTTTGTGTGAAAGTCTACCTCTAGTTGTTCTCTTCTAGTTTTGTTAAAATATAGGTTACTTTCTATGTAAGTACCTAATTAAAGTGTGGACATTGCTGAACTCTAAAAGTGTTGGTTCAGAAATGAAAATTGCTTAACAGTATGCTGTGGAGAGATAACCTATCAGGTTACTCTCTCATACTGCTGCTCCAGGTTACTTGCTTTACCTGTCTATGTTGACATTAGACTTCTTTGCTTCACCTTGACCTGTTTGACTTTTGAGAATATTTTGAATACATTTCTAAACAATAAGTTGTTATTTTATGTTTCCATTGTGCCTACTGACCCTATCATAAACAGTGAAATGCCTGTTTTATATAATTATTTTCTACAATATTTAGTGTGTTTTATTTTGTGTTATTAATCAATAGGATACAAATAGCTGGATTTTTGGCTGCATAAACAGCACTTCTATGTGGTAAGTGTTTTGAACATAAGGCCCTCTGTTCATTTTTCTCAACATAAGATATACTCAAATCACACTTTCAGAATAGCTTCAGATTTTTTTTTTTTTTTTTTTTTTGCGGTACGCGGGCCTCTCACTGCTGTGGCCTCTCCCGTTGCGGAGCACAGGCTCCGGATGCACAAGCTCAGCGGCCATGGCTCACAGGCCCAGCCGCTCCGCAGCATGTGGGATCTTCCTGGACCGGGACACGAACCCGTGTCCCCTGCATCGGCAGGCAGACTCTCAACCATTGCGCCGGACTCTCAACCACTGCGCCACCAGGGAAGCCCCAGATTTTTTTTTTTTTAAAGCTTAACAGTTTGCTTTTTTCTTTTTAATATAAATTTATTTCTTTATGGCTGTGTTGGGTGTTTGTTGCTGCGTGCGGGTTTTCTCTAGTTGCAGTGAGTGGGGGCTATTCTTCGTTTTGGTGTGCCAGCTTCTCATTGCAGTGGCTTCTCTTGTTGTGGAGCACGGACTCTAGGCGCACGGGCTTCAGTAGTTGTAGCTTGCGGGCTCTATAGCGCAGGCTCAGTAGTTGTGGCACACGGGCTTATTTGCTTCTCAGCATGTGGGATCTTCTGGACCAGGGATCGAACCTGTGTCCCCTGTATTGGCAGGAGGATTCTTAACCACTGTGCCACCAGGGAAGTCCCACTTCAGATATTCTTAAGCTCATTTTCCTACTAAACTAAATTATAGTATTGATTTTAAAATTAAAAATAAAGAAAATTAACATACTAGTAATTTTTGCAAACATTGATAGTTGCTTGCTCGGAAAAACTACATTTTGTTCCCCAAAGGACTATGTGGATAAAGTGTATTGTGTTAGACCTATTAGACTTGAGTTCATTAGAACTGTCTTTGGTAGGTCTATAGATGGTTTCTTTTTGCTCTGAAGCTCATTTTTAATTTATAATACTTTAATATATTTGTCCTTTAATTATATTTTCGTATTTATTTCCAAGCCGGCAAGGGGTTGATTTATCATGGAAAGCTGAACTGCTGCCAACAATTAAGGTAAATTGTGGATTTAGAATGTTAATATCCAGGTGAAAAAATATTTGAGCATATAGGCATGTACAGTATGGTCTTTGATTAATTCTAGGTATTAAATAAACTTGAAATTTGCTAATATACATTTTAGAAATATTTTCTCTGGAAATACATTTAATGGAGAATAACATGCAATTATTTTTTAGCTTTCAGAGGTGAAAACTATAAGTCATCAATCCGAAATAAAATTAAATCTATATGTTATAGCATCATACTAAGAGATAGATAAATTTTTAAGATTCAATTTGAGGGTTTGTTTGGAATGGTCTGTTTTAAAATATTAAGTTGAATATACTCAGAATTCATTTTGGGGAGGACCTACAGTAGGGAAGTAAGCATCTCAAAAAGACACAAAGCAATTTTCAGTTTCAGTATCATTTGTGGTTAAGCGCTTCAGTAACTATTTACTTTTATATAGTACTCCATGGAATTTATTTAATAATTGTTAATGATTTCCTTAAGCAACTGTGGTAGGTCAGCACATCTTTACAAAAGGCTAATTTGCACACTCACAAAATCTATTGTTGAGAAAATAAAACGGTTCTAAAATTTGATGAAAATACTGTTCTAATTTTCAAATTGTATTTATCATAACTGATAGTCATATGCCAGAGTTGATAGTTTTTAGTCTTCAAGTAAATCTATACTTTAGAATATATTGTCATGATGAATACTATATTCATAGGGTTGAATGTGAAGTCCTCTGGTTGGTCCCGATCATCTCCCAACTCCAGTTAGTTATTTGTGCTCATGAATGTTTATTTATCTGTATGTTTAGTCAACTCTGTCCTATACCAATGAGAGGAATGATGACAGGATGAATAATTGCAAGTCACTTACACTTGACTTTGGAATGATTGCAGTTATTTTTTGTGTCACCTTGGTCAGTCTTACTTTGTGCATGTTCATTCATATGGCTTTGTATTGATAAGACACATAAGTGATTTGACTCATAAGAACATTTTTAAGGTCTCTCACTAGTTCTATCCTAACTGTCTAGGCAGGAGCAAAGCAAAAACAGAAGTATTAGGGTATACTTACTGATCAATCATTCATAAGATATATTAAATATTTCCTTGAATTTCCAGTTTGGATATCCTTTCCAGTCTGTAATTTAAGAGTTAGGAAGAAATAAATCATAAAAAACCCAATAAAATGTTACTTTGCTACTATTTTTTAAAAATTATTTCTTAAATCATAATATCCTTTTTTTTTTTTTAAGTCTCAAAGATTTAACAATGTATTCGTCTAGTTCTAGACCCCTGTGTTGTTTTCTCTAAGTGTAAGAAACAGCTGGCTGAGTAGTAGAACAAGTTCTTCCAGCTGCTTACTTTTTTTTTTTAATTTATTTCTTGTATTTATTTTATTTTCGGCTGCGTTGGGTCTTCGTTGCTGTGCGCGGGCTTTCTCTAGTTGAGGCGAGTGGGGGCTACTCTTCGTTGCAGTGCGTGGGTTTCTCATTGCGGGGGCTTCTCTTTGTTTTGGAGCATGGGCTCTAGGCACGCAGGCTTTAGTAGTTGTACATGGGCTTAGTTGCTCCGTGGCATGTGGGATCTTCCCGGACCAGGGCTTGAACCCGTGTCCCCTGCATTGGCAGGCAGATTCTTCACCACTGCGCCACCAGGGAAGCTCCAGCTGCTTACTTTTTTATAGTGGATACTAGAAGAAAGTGCCAGGCGGCATTAAAAGCCTACTGGAATTTAGAGGGAAAACTGGAAGAGAAAAGTTAGAAAATGAGGATTATAATACTCTGCTATCTTAAGCATTCTCAGTTGAAAAGGATTATAATTATTAAATGCAAATAAACTTTTCCATTGTAATGAAAATCAAAATTATATATATATGTGTGTTAGCCCATTTATAAAAAGTACACAAAATTATTTTGCTATGAAGTTGAAGGGAAAGGAAAGATTGAAGTGAAAAAATCTTGTGGGTTTTATTCATATTTATATCATCTCAACAAAGGTAATGTAAGATGAGGGTCATACCACCTTTGGCACCTCTGATGACTGAACTGTTAATAAATAGACGGAATCCTCCAGCAAAGCACTTGTAAATTCGGTTTAGAGCCTTAACAGTATCAGTCATATGGAACTTTTCTGTCATGGAACAATGAAGACAGAAACCACAGCAGACCAACAATTGGGTAAGCCCAAATGGACTTATTGCTAAAAACAAACAAAACAATTAACTTTGAAAAGAAATCTAAGTTAATGAGAAAAATTACCTAGTCACTATTGTGCCTAGATCATACTTGAACACCACAGCTTTGCCCTACACACAGCAGCAGAACTTGAAGGGTTTCTGACATTCAAACGCTGGTGTTTGATTTTCTGTGTGTGTTGCCTCAGCATTAAGGTCATTTTACCCTTAAAACACTGAAAAATTTCCAAACTTCATATTAACCTTACCTGTCAGTGTAACAATTTCATGAATATTATCTTCCCAAATTCCTACTGACATTGTAACTATATGGGAACTTAACTTTATAAGTAAATGTATTTTGACACACTGATATCGTTTTAAAGTATTCTGATCCTAAAAAAAAAATTCTTGAGGGAAAAAATTATTCTTGAGAATAAATAAAAGTTCTCAGTGGATAGCTACACAGAGTAACCATGGTTCTTTCTAATTAATTTATCTTTCATATTGTCTACCACCTGTCTGGTTGGTTTCAGTTGCCTTTAACTTTGGTTTCTGTGGCTCTCTTAAGGCCCTTTAATTTACATTGGAATATGTAAGTGTGTTGCAGAGACTTTGCTGACCAAGTTGAGGTGCAGTCCAGGAGTTTAACAAGCACTCCCAGGTGAATCTGGTCAGGTTGTTTGAGGACCACTCGTTGACAGTTCTCTTTAGAACCTCTATCCAACTTGCCCACATTGGTGCTTCGGAAGAACGGTGGAGAGTATTAAGTGCAGAAATTTCTTAATGTACACGGATTGTCACAGCATATAACTACTCACACCCCCGCCACATCTACTGTCAGGAAAAAAAAATAAAAGACTTGAAAACTGTATTTGGTGGCCTGGGTTGTCATTAGGTAGACCAGTCTCCAATCTGTTCATTCTTCAAAATGTGGACTGTAAGATAAGGTCTTTAGTTTTAAGAAAGGAATAGATGCTCATTTGGTGAGGTGCATTATTTGCCTTACTGTGTTCATGTCACTTACTGAATAAGTTCCAGGGAATGATGTTCATACACATCATTAGCCAGCAACTGTTTATTACTTGGGCTAGATCAGAATCATTTGAGATTAAGTTGCAATTCTTCCATCATATTGAGCATCCATTCGTTCATCAACTATTGAATGCTGTTTGTCATATACTACCAAGATAACTGTAGAAATCATACTGTAACATTATACAAAACAAGTAGATAAATTGTAAGAAACATCAAATCTGGAAATAATTATGTAAAATAATTAAATTTAATGTTAAATGTCATTTATCTTACATGAAGGGATACAGTTCAAGGAATATTTTTGGCAGTCCATATTTACATAATTATTAGAAATTTGACCTTCAGCAGGCTCATTGACCTGAAAATGTAAACATGGGCATTTTATGAAGTACTGAGCATAAAGTTTGAAGTCAGTTTTTTCATGACTTACTAGGTAAGAAATAAATGTTTGTAATTTATCTTTCTTTTAACATGCTTTAAGCTCTATATATCCTGAGAAATAAAATCAGCTTTTTTTCATCCTTTTTTAGTCTCTGACGTTAAGACTTCAAGACTATCCATCTTTGTCTCATCTTGTTGTTTATGTACCATCTATTCATGGAAGTAAGGTAACAAACAAATTAAGGTTGTTTTCAGAATGTTTTGGGGATACTCATGCTAAATATTTAAAATTATTTTTTGATGAATTCTTCAGCTTAGGGCTTATCTGAAACAGTGGCCAGGTTGGTGATCCCCCTAAGACTGTTTAAAGCATTAGGATCATCTACTCTAACTTGAACTAAGCAGAATAAATCCAAGTCTCTTTGTTTCAAGTGGGAATTAGTTCTACTTTATCAGTCTTTCAAAATCTGTTAATTATTTGTTTTTCTTTTTGTTTTTGTTTTTGCGGTACGCGGGCCTCTCACTGTTGTGGCCTCTCCCGTTGTGGAGCACAGGCTCCGGACACGCAGGCTCAGCGGCCATGGCTCACGGGCCCAGCCGCTCCGCGGCACGTGGGATCTTCCCGGACCAGGGCACAAACCCGTGCCCCCTGCATTGGCAGGCGGACTCTCAACCACTGCGCCACCAGGGAAGCCCCAAAATCTGTTAATTATTGAGTACTCTCTTACGTGCAAGACTATGTGCCAGGAATTATAGGAGACACACAAATGAGAAAGACATGAACCCTGTTCTCAAAAAGCTGGATACTGTTGGGCAGCGGGAGAGAAATATATTTGGTGGCCAGGGAAAGGGTGAGAATGAAAGAGTTATCCAAAATGTATTAAAAAAATCAATATAGCAAATCCATGAAAAGTGTTAAAGGGGGAGATATCTCTGATTGATGAAATAAAAAAAGGCATTATTATGAGGTGATATTTAAAATTGCCTTAAAGGATAGTTAGGGTTTTTATAGGTAGAATGAATATTCTAGACCTGGGATATCTAATATAGGAGCCGCTAGCACATGTAGCGATTTAAATTTAAATTAATTAAAATTAAAGTAAAAATTCAGTTCCTTAGTTGTATTAGCCACATTCCAGATGCTCAATAGTAACATCATTGCAGAAAGTTACAATAAACAGCACTGCTGAGACAAAGAAATAGTAAGATCCAAACATGGACAGTGTAGAGTACGTTTGGAAAATAGTGAATAAGTAAATAGTAGTTTTAAAAGGATGGCTACCATGGGTAGAATAGCAGTGGAAGAAAAGTCTGGAAAAGTAGTTAATGGCCATATTCTGGAGGGCCTTGATTGGAAGATTCAGGACTTCATAGAATTCAGGAGTCAGTAGGGAAGTGAAAGATTTTTCACCATAGTAGTAATGGGATCAGAGCTATTTATTTTGGAAAATGAATCTATTTATGGTATAGGATAGATTAGAAAAAGAGAGAACCGGCACCTCATATAGGATTATGAAAGCTTGTACTAGTGAAGTGGGAGTAGAAATAAAAGGATGGTGATTTTTGAGAGAAGTAGGCAGGGAAAGAAGATGATGGAGGTAAAAGACCCTCTACTCCCCTTTCCACATTTCACCCAGCAAACTTACCCTTCAAGATCTAGCCGAAGTGTCCCTTGTTTTCCTTTTCTAGACTACTCCAGTAACCTCTTACTTATTCCCAGGATATTTTGTTTATAACTTCTTTGAGGACTATATTATACCAAGTTATAATTTATTTGTTTACGTCTTTATTGCCATCACCATAGTATGAATTCATTCAGAGTAAGGACCAGATAGGTTTTACTCTACTTTGCATCCTCAACCTTTAGTGACTACCACATAAATGCTCAAAAAAGTGTTTCTTGAATGAGAAAGTTAATGAGATTTGGGGCCAATATCATAGGAAAATTTAAAGGAAAAAAGAAAAGGGGATGTAGTTAGGAGAAGTCTCAAAGATTGAGTCTCACGAGTACCTTATAATGGATTCATTGTTTTGTTTTGCTTAGCTCAAGTGAGAGGTAATTCAGCATCTTCAATACTAAAAGCTCTCTTTAAGGGTTTTTCTTTCAGGTAAGTTGGTTTTGAATGAATTTAACATCTTCCCAAACTTGGAAAGGGCTTCCTTGGTTATTCCAAGAAATTAATGAGCGTTTAGCGAATAGCCAGTCTTAGTGGCCTAATAAATACTTAATGTGTCTTAACGCTCTTTGGAGAGTAACACTGCTGACTCTAGTGTTGCAAACCCAGTCTCACAAGGATGGTAACTTAGGCCTTTCATAATTTTTATGTGTCTGTTATAGCCCATCATCAGAAGGATACATATATTTAAATGTATATATATATATATTTTTTTTTTTTTTTTTCCTGCGGCACGTGGACCCCCCACCGTTGTGGCCTCTCCCGTTGCAGAGCACAAGCTCCGGACGCACAGGCTCAGTGGCCATGGCTCACGGGCCCAGCCGCTCCGCGGCATGTGGGACCCTCCCAGACCGGGGCACGAACCCGCGTCCCCTGCATCGGCAGGTGGACTCTCAACCACTGCACCACCAGGGAAGCCCAGGATACATATATTTAAATAGGCAGTTCAAAATTTTCTTAAGTCAACTAATCATCTTAATATAGTTTTCCAAGTGTAAATATGGATATTACTTGCATTTTTTGATGACGGAAAACAAAATAGTTAAGTCCATTAGAAATTTACTTACATTGTATATTTCAGAGACAGACTCTTGAATTCTTTCTTTTTTGGGTAAGGGTTTATTCCATAAAGAAATGGCCGAATTTTTAAAGCAATAATAAAAGTTGTATTATTTTAAATACCTGTTGAAGTGATTTAAAATTGCTTCCCTGTCTCAGGCAATGTGTCACCCAAAGATACTTGTAAAAATATAATGAATTATCCTGTTTAATAAATGATTTCTCTATAACAGCTGTTTTCTGTAGTGAAAATATCTGACAGTGTTCTTTGCCTTCTAATTAAAGAGGGAAAAATAAAAGCAGAGCCCCTTAGTTTTTTTCTTTTATTCCCTCGTGTGTGTACATTCTAATAGCATTTTCCCTCATCTGTTTTTCATTTTCAAAAACAGTCAAAACTCCACCCAAGAGGCAAACAACATAACACAGCTTAAAATACAATCCAAGGTGTAGTTACTGGAAAAGCCTAGGATAGACCCCACTGACTTTCCACTTATTGTAGACAGCAAACTACTTGCTAGCTACAGTTAGGCATCGGATTAATTTCTTCCTCAGCTCATATAAATAGATCAGAGTAATTTGGTTGGATTGTGGAAATGGTTTTAATGAAACTGTTCTTATTGTAGACAGCTGAGAGCAAGGTTCGTTATGCCACTGTAGAAATGTTATTAGATAAGAAATGCCATTACAGAGATTGCAGTGATGCAGATGTCACATTTAAGTTCACTTTTTTTGAGATAGTGTTTTTTTTTCCTTTGTACATAGTGAATCTCTCTCCCATTTATTATAATCTCTGTTTAGCCTGAAATAATCTTACATGAATAACATTAGCCATCTGTAGATGAATGGCAGTATGTCTCCAAAAGCCTTTTGTAGTCTAATTAGACTGCTGAAACATACTAAATATGCAGTTTTTGAAAATATGTAACAAAATCACATTTCTTTTTGAGTATGAAAGAATTCAGAGATATATTACCTAAATTCTTAATTATCTTGAGTTAATCTTGGCTCTTAATGCTTTGATCCATCATTTATGGTCCCTCTTCTATAAACACCTAAAACTAGCTGCAAGAAGACTTTGCTGTGCATCTGCTCTTACAGAAATGACCCTCTAATAATTTATCTATTAAGTTAAGCTTTGTCACCAAATTCTCTTAGCTTAGCATCTCTCCTTGAGGAATTCATGCCCCCTAAATATAACCAGGGTTAGAGTGTGATAGATAATAGATAATACCTTCTTCAAAACTGAAGTTTATAGATTTTTGTTTTCTACTCAGATATCAAGTGAAGATATTTTACTACAAATTTATTTCTATTTTTTCCTTATAAATCAATGTTTTATATTCCAGTTTGTTGTAGATTGTGAATTCTTTAAAAAAGAGACAAGATCCATACAGCTTCCTGTAACTCATCTTTTTTCCTTTGGTAAGTACTTTGATTTTGGAAATCTTAAGAATTGCTTCTATTTTTAAGAGTGTTGATTTATTTTGCCAGTTAGTTGCAATAATGCAGAGCCCTAACATTAAGTGTTTTTGTGTATTTCAAGTGTAGTTCTTAGAATAACCACGTGATATGGCTCAGTGGTTTGATTTTTAACTGGGCCAGCAATCATTTTCTGAGAAATGAACCTTATTTTTTTTAATAGACTTTATTTAAATATTTATTATTTATTTATTTCATTTATTTTTGGCCACGTTGGGTCTTAGTTGCAGCACGCAGGATCTTTCGTTGCGGCGCCCAGGCTCTTCGTTGTGGTACACGGTCTTCTCTCTAGTTGTGGCGTGTGGGTTTTCTCTCTCTAGTTGTGGTGTGCAGGCTCCAGGGCACGTGGGCTCTGTAGCTGTGGCACACAGGTTCCAGAGCGTGTGGGCTCTGTAGTTTGCAGTATGTGTGCTCTCCAGTTGAGGCATGCGAGCTCAGCAGTTGTGGTGCGTGGGCTTAGTTGCTCCACGGCATGTGGGATCTTAGTTCCCTGACCAGGGATCGAACCCACGTCCCCTACGTTGTAAGGCGGATTCTTTAGCCCTGGACCATGAGAGAAGTCCCAGAAATGAACTTTAAAATAAACTTATCCATGATCATATACATTTGCAGGTAATTGTCTGTGTGTATGTGTTTTCACATGAACTTATACTACATATAGGCCCTTTTTATGAAAGGTTTATTCTAAGATATAAATTACTACCTGCTGTCTGAAGGTTTCAAGATTGCTCTAAATATTTCCCTTTTTTTTTTGTTGTGGTAACATACACATAACTAACTATTCCTTTAAATTTTATTTTGAAATAATTTTAGACTTACAGAAAAATCACAGAAAGAGTAGAGTTCCCACATAGCTCTCATTCACCTTAACATAAACGATAAAATTGTCAAAACTAAGAAATTAGCACTGGTACAATACTGTTAACTACAGTTTTATTTGGTTTTCATTGGATTTTCCACCAGTGTTCTCCAGGTTCCCATATTGCATTTAGTTGTCATATCCCTAGTTTCCTCTGATCTTTGATAGTTCCTCAGTCTTCCTTTGTCTTTTATAACTTTGAGGCCCTTGAAGAGTATTGGCCAGTTATTTTGTAGAACATCTCTCTATTTGGCTTTGTCTAATGCTTTTTTATAATTAGATTGAGGTTATGCATTTTGGGCAAGAATATCACAGGAGCAATGTGAACTTCTCAGTGTATCATATCAGAGGATACATGATGTCACTGTGTCTAATTACTAATGATGTGGACCTTGATCACTTCTTGGTTAATGTGTTGTCTGCCAGGTTTCTCCACTGTAAAGTTACTGCTTTGCTTTTCTCTTTGTGATTAATAAATATCTTGGGGGAGATACTTTGAGAATGTGTAAGTGTCCTGTTTTTCTTCAAAATAACCCACTAATTTTGGCATCCATTGGTTTATCTAGTCTGAAGCAATTATTACTGGCATTCTATAATTATTGGAATTCTTCCTAAGGAAAAGTTGTCCCTTTTCCCCCATTTATTCATTTTTTATTTATGTCACTATGGACTTATGGATATTTATTTTATTTATTGGGATATAATGGAATATTATTGTTACTTTTTTTTTTGGCTTAAGTTGCTTCAGCTTTGGATGTTGGGAGCTCTTGTTAAGTTGGCTCTTGTGCTCTTTTGGCATGCCCAGGCCCAGTTTTTTTCAATATTTTTCTTTTGTATTCCATTCGTGAAAAGAATCTGTTACTTGAGAGAGGAAACTTCCTTTAAGATTTTTATCCTTCCCCCACCTTTTTATTTTTTTTTTTTGGTTGAAGAATACACAGAACAATACAGAAATGACAACTGTAAACCACCTACCTCATTAAAAATAGCAAGCTTATAAAATAAGAGATCTACCCTCCCTAGCTCAAATTTTTGTAATTGTGACTCCATGATTACACATACCATATTCAATTCCATGTTCATAGAGGCAAATTCTCCTTGTTTTAATTTATGCTCAGCTAAACTGATTAATACTGTATAAGGATAGGAAACTGCTTTCGTAGACATAATGGATATAGGTGCTTCTGGAATATGCTAAGCAATTTTAAAGTTAATCTATTAAAAGAAAAATGGGTCTTGATTTCTTCAGGTGACAAAATGAAAATTTTATTGTTGCTAAAATATACTCTGACAATAGTATGTAACTGATGTCCACCAATACTTTTGATATCTTAGATTTAATAATAAATTAAGACTTGAACTGTTTTAAAAGTGAGAACATTCAGGCAAGTTTATGCTTTGATTACTGGTGAATGTCTCACATTTTAAATTATAATACAATCGAACACTTGTGGCTTATTTGTTGATGTTAAACAATCTTCCAAATGGACCTATCAACATTTTGGTTTTGTTTTTGTTTTTTTGCGGTATGCGGGCCTCTCACTGTTGTGGCCTCTGCCGCTGCGGAGCACTGGCTTCGGACGCGCAGGCTCAGCGGCCATGGCTCACGGGCCCAGCCGCTCCGTGGCACGCGGGATCCTCCCGGACCGGGGCACGAACCCGTGTCCCCTGCATCGGCAGGCGGACTCTCAACCACTGCGCCACCAGGGAAGCCCCAAGATTTTAATAATGATGTTCTTTCTAAAATCTTCAAGGTGTGAGTCAGGCTAAAACAAAATTTTTTTTTAATTAGTAAAGTGTTCAGCTTCTGATTTCCCTTTTGCCATAGTGGAAAGCAAAATTTTAAATTATTTCTTAACTCCTGTTAGAATTTTTTAAACACCCAAAAGTTAGACCATCTTACTTGTGAAGAAGGGTACCACAGTGAATTGTATTTTAAATTAGATTAAGTAGAATGTGAAGTATACTTCATATTTACTAGTTTTTCTCCTATTGTTCATTTTGTGGTGCCTTAAATTCAGTGCTGTATTTTAAAATATTGGTTACATTAGGTACTTATTAAAATGGTTTGTAGTTGAATGTGTAAGTTAGCATTGTGTTTTAAAAGTGATTTATTAATCACAGATTAATGGTACACCTTGTACTTAGCAAATTTGTTTACATGTTGATAAAATTTCCTAAGTCTTTTTTTTCTTAACTCCAAGTATACATCCTATAATATAGTTATGATAATGCAACATTATGAAAAAACTGGTTATGTGTTTTAACTGGTGCTAAATGTGACTGACAGAATCTTAACATCATACAGTATTTATTTTTTAATTAATAGAATTTCAGTGATGTACTTGGTAAAATATTTCAAGCCTTTTCTGTCTATTGCACAGTGGTGGTTTGTCTTACTGTTTTCTCTTTTCAAAGAAGCATCTAAACACTTGCATTTGCATATTCTTATCCAAAGGCATTCACATGTAAGTGGATGCGATTTTTAAAATTTTATTAAAATGTTAAAAAAAAAAAACTACCAAGAAAGCATACCTTTTTGAAATTGGAACTATGTAGTGATTTTTTAAAACACATAAATGTCATTGAAAGTCATTATAAATGTTATGCTTTGTTCAAAATTTATTGAAGGAAGATTGGGTTTTTAGGAGTTCACTCCTCCATACTGAAAGCAAGAACCTATAAACTATTTTCTAATGCTAAAAATCTGTTGGCATTATTTTAGACATTGTTTAAGCAGTCAGTACTTTTGTACTTAAAAAAAACTTTTTTTGGGATTCTAAGTAATACAGTACTTTTAATTCAATAGGATTGTCTTCAAGGAAAGTGATATTAAATACAAGTGGCCTGTTCTATAATATAGAGCTTCTGAACTTTGGGCAGGTAATTAATTATCTTGACAATAACAGGACTTGATTTTACTTTACTGTTTAGTTAAACAAACTTATAAACTTGTTTTTTTTTTAATTTTTGTGGTCAAACTCTATTAGATATACCAAGCTTTTAAAGTCAACGTGGTAAGCAAGTGCTCAGGAGTGAAAGGTAAGTGTATTTCTGAAAAAATAGTATTGTCATTTGAAGAATCATTAGGTCTTCACTTGAATTTTCTGTAATACTTATTTTTCCATATATTTTATGTAAATTAATATTAAATATATGATAATAGAAAAGCTGTTTATATTTCCAAATGGATTTAACATAGACCCTTTCTTAACAGTAAGCATCTTTGTCTGTTTCAGTTTAAATATCCACGTTTTAAAAATACTGTATATCTTGCTGTTTTATTGTAGTAATAATTGAGATTTAGCTGTTTAATGTTTTTCCAGTTTCTTATACTTCCCATATACTCTAATATCTTGTTGTAGGTCTAATTAAACATTATTATTAAGTAAATCTCCATAATTTATTGTGTGATATAACTCTTACTGATTATTTTTTAATGAAATGAGTATTGTGTAAATAGGTATTATAGTAGTAACCTTAGTAACATAAGGTTAGTAATACATATTTCCTTTATGTTTCCACAGAAGAAATTACTAGTATCTATAAACTTCATATTCCCTGGTCTTATGAAGATTCACTAACCATTGCACAGTAAGTATATAAAAGGATTTACCTTAAACTTTGTTGTTTTTGAATAATATATATTCTACTTAGTCTGTTTATTTAAATCATAATAAAATTTTAGAGAAATTATTACAGGGCCTCTTAGTAAAATGTAGGTATCCTTTATGTAACATTGTGCCCATAAGATAATATAATATTATAAGATACCATATAGTATTCTTATTTAAGCGATCTAGAATTTAAACCTTACTTGCTTCAGACATGAACCCCTTTCCACCCTCTCCCCCAATTTCTGTGTCCTAAAAGGAGCTGTGATACGACTGGAAAGGTGTCATAACATGTGTGGCATCTAGCCTCCTTACGTTATTTCACTGTGTTTTGCTGAGGATTGACTTAGCCATGGTTATTTCACAGCAGTTTGTATTTGAGAACTGATGTTTATCTTTTCAGGGTTCCATCTTCCACAGAAATTTCTGTGAAACTCCATATTGCTCAACCAGAAAATGACAGCCATGTAGCATTATTAAAAATGTATACATCATCAGACTGTCAATATGAGGTAAGTTATATGTTTGCTTAGTTTTTAGGATTTAGTTATAGAATAAACTGGAAATATATTTTTATATTTGCCTCAGATATATGGTGATGCGAAAGCCAATTAATATGAGAGAGTTAGTTACTTATGATACTTTAAATAGTCTCCATTTTGCCTGTTAGCACCACCTCAGTATTTCCTTAGCTGGACCATTGAAAGTATGTATCTTAATAAGTAATAGAAAATAAAATAAAAATTGAGACTGCAGATTAACCTTCTCAGTTTGGAAGCCCAAGTCCAGAATCCATAAATTGAAGAACTTCATGAAATCGGCTGACATGGCTATACTGCAGTAACTGGCATGATATATATTCTCCAGCACTACTGGATAAGCTTAAGGATCTTATTTTCACTCATTATTTTAAGCTCTATTAATCATTAATATGTGCAGTTTAGTAGCTGTTGGGTTTGTTTTACAATCACGGTAGATCTCTTTGCACTGAGAGAAGGGAAATGGACTCAAGAGTAACATTTTATTTACATATAGATTCATGAACTAAAAGAGTTCCTCTTTGTATAAGAACATACCAGCTTCTAAGGATTCCAGATTTAAGTGCTTGAAGTATACATTTCAATGGTGGTTTTGGTTTATGTGAAATATCTTATTTCTACTCAGTTGCTTTAATTTGGATTCTTTATTAGAGCTAACTTTCCTAGGGTAAACTAGAATTGGTAGGTCAAGTGAATATAATCTGTCGTACCAGCTTCAGTTTGACCTATATTGTGAGTTATTTTAGATTTCATGGAATTTATTAATGCTTTGTTATCTTGCTTTCTGTTTCTAGCATTGAAGGATTTTGCAGGGATATAATGGTTTTCAGCTTGTGCCTTCATATTTCTAATATTACTATAGAGATAGAAAGAATTGTGTTAGTAATTTTCCTGTACTGCACATTCTCTTAATGTCCATATTTTTACAAATACTTTATTTTTTTTAAAAGTCCATGTATTGACAAAATATAGTTATTTTACAACTTCCCTATGAAAGATGAATTTCCTTTTTCCAGACTTCCTAATATCAAAAGAGGAATATTTATGGCAGAGATAATTAATGATGAATTTCTTTTTAAAGTGTTGTCTTGGCTCAAATTTTATTACATGTGATCTGTTTGTTCCTGGTATTATATCATGTGAAACCTATTTTTATGAAATTTACTCAGAAGTGGTTTAGCTTAACTATATTTAGTACCATACGCTTGCACGTTTGAGATTTTAAAGTACGAGTTACATAAGTAAGTTGATTAATATTTGCTTAATTTTTCAGCAAACATACGTATAGTTTCTGACTCAATCATTCAATAAATTCCTTTAGCTTGTATGATCTGGTAATAAGATATTATGATTAATTAAATATTCTAGTTAGTAAAGGGTTACCACATATCACGGTATCATATGATACTACATATCATAGCATTTATCCAATTGGGAAAGAATTAGATTACAGAAAAAAATATTGAACAGTAAAACCACAGTTGATACAAATTAAATGTTGATGGTTCAGAGAATTCTTTTAAGATCTTGAGTACCTTTAGGTTCATCATTATAAAAAAATTAATGATTATGCTTAGTGCTCAGTTTAATAAAATGTGAACTAGAGTTTAGGGAAAATAACCTTTTTTTAATAATTGTTTTAAACTAGGTGACAGTTAAGACTTCCTTTTCACAAATACTTGGACAGGTAAGAGAGACTCCTTGTCGATTATTTATTGCCTTGTGAATAGAAACTGTAAGGCAGGGGTTGTAAACGTTTTCTGTAAAGCACCAGATATTAGTATTTCAGCAGACCATATATAGTCTCTTGCCACTGCTGCCACTACTGCAGCTACTTCTTTTTTCTTCTTTCTCCTTTTTTCTTCTTTTTCTCACGTTAATAAAATCTGAAAGCCATTCTTGGCATACAGGCCATAGTTGGCCACCCCTGGCTTTAAGGTGATGCTTTCATGTTTGATACTTCCTAAAAATGAAAGTTGATTCCTGATTTTCAAGAAAATTAATATTTTTGGCTAAATGGATATCATATTAAGATTTCATGTTGCTCATATGATGCTATAATTCATAATCCAGTAAAATCTGTGGGCTCTGTCATATAAATGAACTTTTTCCAAGAACTTTTTATGTTGTGCAAGCTCAGTTTGTAAAAGGTAAAAGTAAATTATATTAAAAATAAACATGCTGAAATAGGTTAAATTCATTTGGGGAGTATCTTAAATTCATAGGCAAATAGTGTTACAAAAATAATTTATCAAGTTGTAGAACTACTATATTATTATTCAACATCACTATAATTTGTAGAATTGTGCAATCTGGACATAAATAGATAATACTGATTAGTCAGAGAAATTATAGTTTTAAAATTCACTAAAAATTTTATTGTGTCTTTTATTACTTTCACTTTATTTTTTGGTCTGTTACGTTTTGCAATCTAGGCATAGCAGAATTTTTAAGTCATTTAATTCTATAATTATAATAAAACTCACAAGTTAAAAGTAAATCAGAAACTTTTTATGTATGTTATCTCATTTGACCCTGAAAACAACCTGGTAAGAAGTAGATTGTGATTATTATTAAATTTCTGAACATTAGAAAATTCTAAGCTAATACGTAAAAATTTTGTGCTACATTAGAAAGAGAAGATTAAATGTTAGTGTAGGGGCTTCCCTGGTGGCGCAGTGGTTGAGAGTCCGCCTGCCGATGCAGGGGACACGGGTTCGTGCCCCGGTCTGGGAGAATCCCACATGTGAAGCGGCTGGGCCGCTGAGCCTGCGCGTCCGGAGCCTGTGCTCCGCAATGGGAGAGGCCACAACAGTGAGAGGCCCACATAACGCAAAAAAAAAAAAAAAAAAAAAGTTAGTGTAAGTTGGAAAATAGCATCATGGATAGTTATAATAAATACTCTAAAATGTTAAGAGATCAATTATTAAGAAAAATTGTATCTTGGAATAAAAGGGAAGAATTCATGCTATAGTATCTTTAGTATGTCACTGTACATGGTGGTATGGCTGAGGATATAACACACTCTCTTATCCATATCATCCCT
Source organism: Phocoena sinus (assembly GCF_008692025.1). Taxonomy (NCBI): domain Eukaryota; kingdom Metazoa; phylum Chordata; class Mammalia; order Artiodactyla; family Phocoenidae; genus Phocoena; species Phocoena sinus. The sequence continues at coordinate 38,707,130 of NC_045769.1, forward strand.
GGGGCTCATAATTCAGATTAGTGACAAGAAAAGTCAAGTTTGCTTAATACTGTATAATCAGGTGTAATTATATGTACACCAAAAAAATCTAGACTAATAGTCTTGTTTAGACATGGAAATTTTTTCTAAAAAATGATGATGTGTGGGTTTGCAGGATCAGAGGTAGGTACTTTTTTAAATGTTGAAGAATTCATGGCAATTGAGTTAAGTCCTCAAATGTTTGGAATGATATAAGATACTCTTCCTTCATGTTTGTTTCAAAATTTAGCTTGAGAACAGTAGGAGAATGAATTTGGTTTTGTATATCTTATTTGTCTTTTAAAAATCATACGTATTTTCAGTGTTAACTGATTCAGTCAAAGAAGACTGGAAAGAGGACTAAAGAGAAATCACTTAGAATCTTTAGCCTTTGATTAGATAACTTTTTCATAAAATTAACTTTTTTTAAAAAAAAGGAAAGAAGAAAATATACTTACATATTGTTTAGTCTACTCTTACGAAAGAGAGGACAGAAAATAAACTGAAAGTTGCTTTCTCAAGAGAATTGTTTAAACTCTTAATAAATCATTTCCATGTAGGAATGAAGCCCAGTGTTGCCCAATCTTTAGATTTTAAGAGAAACTAGAAATCTGAATTTTTATATAAAATATTTTAATTTTTCAATGTTGGCATCTAATTCAAAATGTTAAGAAATACTATGCCAAATACTAAACCAAATGAAGCACATATACAATTTGAATATGACCCATGGAGGCCAGTTTATGATTGTTGATTGTTGTATCTGTGGCCCAGTATCATACTTACTACTCATAACAATGACACTCAGTCATTAAAAAGAAATTTTATGTAGGACCTCTTACAAGATTTCTGAAAACAGTGAAGAGCATTAAAGGTTAAAAGTAACAGTGAATATTTTCTGATCACCTACTTGTGCCAGTTACTATTCCAAATGATTTACACAAACGAATACATTTAAGCCTCAAACTCCCTGTGAGATAGTGCTATTTAACTCCATTTTACTGATAAGGGCCTAGAGAGAAGGAGGGATAAAATAAGTTGCCTAAGAGCTAGTGAAAGGCAAAGCTGTAGTCTGAACTCACGAGTACGACTCTGAGCCTGTTATGCTACTTAACTATCTTTCCAACACACTTAATAACTAAAGTATGCTGTATATTTCCTAGCATATCATTAGCAGGCAGTGAGCATCATTTAGTAATAGGTAGGAAAATGACCTTTTCCCTTTCACTCAACTCTCCTCTCCTTTCACTCAAAGCTACAAACTATAAATCATGAGTATGAGCTTTATGTTTTTTGAGTCGTATCAGTTTTAATCTGGGAATCCACAGAGGAGCTTCAGGGAGACCTTGAACTTGCTGAAATTTTACTTAACATTTTGTGGAAGCATTCATTTCCATAGTTTTCATTAGATTGACAGGGGAGTCTGTACATTTTTTTTTTTAATTCTGTGGATTGGAGAACATGCTTTAAAGTAATTTCCTTTTAAGACTTTAACATTAAAAGAAGAACTTACACTATGTTTTTGTTATATGTATGTTTTTTATGGAGATTGGATCAGCTGATAGAATGACTTGAGGTGCTATAACATAATGGTTATGAACTTAGGCTTTGAGTTAAATTCCATTCCACAAGATTTCCAAAGATGGTGAAGGACATAAAAGCCTAACAATAGCAGCTCATATTTTTGATAGTTTATCATGTTCAAGTTCATGTTCTAAATGCTTTACACAAATGAACATGTTTAAATCCTTAAAACCACCTATAAGGTAAGTACTATTATTGTCCCTATCTTACTGTTAAGAGCGAAGAGAGGTAACAAGGAAGTAAGTAACTCGCTTGTCTCTTAATTGTGCAAGTTACTTGGGCCCCCTGTACCTGAATTTCTTCATCTGTAAAATAGGGATAAGAACTATATGAAAGGATTTTAGGGAGGAGAGCATGAGATAATGCATATAAGATGTTTAGTATTATACCTGGAACATATTAAATGCTCAATAAACATTCCTTGTAAAAAATTTTGTAGCATGTGCTACACAATTATATATTGCCTCTATTATGCCTTTGATGAAAAATCCAGGTAACATGTTTCTAATATGCGATATATTCTTAGCATTTATTTTGCTTAGAATTTTTATACCCATTACTCAAGATATCTTTTAGTCATGTCAGAAAATGTATAAAGTGAAAAACTTTTATTTCATGTGAAAGTATATTTATTTCATTAACATGAACATTCAGAAGTTGCCCATTGATTTGCCTGTTTTCTAGGTAGTTAGATTTCATGGTGGAGCTCTTCCTGCCTATGTTATATCTAGTATCCTTCTTGCTTATGGAGGACAGTTATACTCTCTTTTCTCAACAGGTAAGAATGTTTCTATTCCTCCCTTCCTCTCTTCCTTCCTCAGTGCTTCATTACTACTTTTTTTATCCTACGTGTAGCTAATGAAGACACATCTATTTCTTGAAAATTCACAACCCTTCTCTCCCAAGGTTACAGGAGTAACCTGTAGGTTACAGGTTATAGGAGAATCCTATAAGGTTACAGGAGATCCTCTTAAATTTTAAGAGATTACCAAGAAAATTCCTTACTTGTTTTCTGCATTTTATACCCTTGTGTCTAAAGTTTATTCCCTCTGTTCTGAGGATCTCTTAAGAGATAGAAGCTGGTTGACAGGGATTTTGTCCTCCATTCTATTCCCGGTGCCTGATATAGGGCCAAGCACATAGATGGCATTCAGTGTAATATTTGGGCTGTATCAACTGTATCATTTAGGTCTTGGTACACTGAATGGAATAATTAAGAGTTTAATTGAAGGGACTATTTCAAAGGTATGTATAGGGTTAAGGTAAACCAACAACAAGTGATAAAATACCAAATTAGCAACAGAGCCATCTGATACTCCTAGGTATCAGGGCAAGGGAGGGAGCAAACCTAGAGAGCTGTAGGAGAGAGCAGCAGTACTGCACCTGAGCCTTGGGTACAGAAACGCTGTGGCCACTGTCAGCGTCTGGCTCAGCAGGGAGAAGGCAGGGAAATACACTAACTTTATTTCCTTCTATCCTCCTATCTGCCAGTGCTTATTCACTGAACCCAACTAGAAGCCAGTTCATAAAAGTCAGCCTCCCAGAATTCAGAGCAAAGTAAAGGGTAGAACATGGATCTGGAGAAGAAAATATAGACTGTATAGTACATTGGACAAAGCCTTCTCTAGAGTATAGCAGTTAGAACAATTTCCCAGGAGCCTCACACACTTGCCGGGCTTGTACAATGATAATCAGAGGAGGCAAGAGGGAGAGAGAGTGGGGACAAAACATACAAAAGCAGTCCAAAAATCCCCTCCACCGTTTCCATGGTGCCAAATCCTTTCACAGCTACTCGTTTCCTTTCAGTGACTTTTTTGCAATTTCAAGTCTGCCTTTAGTGTTCATTTTAACCTGATTTAACCTATTATATTCCAGGAAGAAGTAAGCAACATTTAATGTGATCTGCTCAGATCCAACCTTTTAATTAAAAGATTATTCTGGCAATATGACATCTCCTATACTTGAATATAATTTTTGGAAATTTAAAAGAGACACCTCATTCTTCTTAGTTTTAAGTGACTTGACAATTGATTTTCAAACATTTGGGATTTATATCTAGATAGTCCACAGAGACCCTGGAGATATATGATATTGGTTAATCTAGAGGACTTAAGTATGGGATTGTGTCCCAAATCAATTAAAGAAGTAGTTCTGAACCAAAGATGCTTATTAGAAATCACTGGAATGGCTATAATAGAAAAGACAGATAATAACAAGTGTTAATGAGGATTTGTAGATTGCAACCTTCTGTATACTGTTAGTGGGAATGTAAAATGGTATAGCTGTTTTGGAAAGCAGTCTGGCAGTTCATCAAAAGGTTAAACAGAGTTACCATATGACTCAGCAACTCCTGGTATAGTATAGACCCAAGAGAACTGAAAACACACATCCACACTAAACACTGTTTATAATAGCCAGAAAGTGGAAACAACCAAAATGTCCGTCAACTGATGAACAGATAATGTGCTGAATGCTACAAGATAGATGAATCTTGGAAATATGCTAAGTTGAAGGAGCCAGTCACAAAGGGCCACATATTTTATGATTCCATTTTTATGAAATCTTCAGAGTAAGCCAATCTATAGAGACAGAAAGTAGATTAGTGGTTGCCTAGGAATGGGGAGGCATTGGATGTGACAGTTAAGGGGAACAGTTTCCTTTTGGGAGTAATGAAAATGTTTAAGACTGACTGTGGTTGTTAATGCACACTCTATGAATATACAAAAAACCACTGAATTGGATACACTTTAAATGGATGAATTTTGAGTTATAAGAATTATATCTCAGTAAAACGGTTTTTAAAAAAATAGCTCACCTGTGGAGCTTTATAAAAAATACAAATGACAAAACCATAGCCTTGGCTTCCTGAATTTGTTTCACAAATGATGATTGACTATGTACTTTTGTATGAGAACCAGTAAATTAGAGTAAATTTTTACGGTAGGTTTATGTTTATTTTTTTTCTTTTTTTTAACTTTTTAAAATTGATGTATAGTTGATTTATAATGTGTTAGCTTCTGCTGTACAGCAAAGTGATTCAGTTATACACACACACACACACACACACACACACACACACACACACACATATACATTCTTTTTTATATTCTTTTCCATTTTTGTTTTTCAGAGGATATATAGTTCTCTGTGCTATACATTAGGACCTTGTTGTTTATCCATTCTATATATAAAAGCTTCAATCTGCTAATCCCAAACTCCCACTCCATCCCTCCCCCAACCCCCTCCCCCTTGGTAGCCACAAGTCTGTTCTCTATGTCCGTGAGTCTGTTTCTGTTTCATAGATTGGTTCATTTGTGCCATATTTCAGATTCCACATATAAGTGCTATCATATATTTGTCTTTCTTTTTCTGACGGACTTCTCTTAGTATGATAATCTCTAGTTGCATCCACATTACTGCAAATGGCATTATTTTGTTCTTTTTTATGGCTAATATCTCATTGTACATATGTACCACATCTTTATCTATTCGTCTGTTGATGGACATTTAGGTTGTTTCCACATCTTGGCTATAGTGAATAGTGCTGCTATGAACATAGGGGTGCATGTATCTTTTTGAATTAGAGTTTTGTCTGGATATATACCCAGGAGTGGGATTGCTGGATCATATGTTATTTCTATTTTTTAGTTTTTTGAGGAACCTCCATACTGTTTCCCATAGTGGCTGCACCAATTTACAATCCTACCAACAGTGTAGCAGGGTTCCCTTTTCTCCACATCCTCTCCAGCATTTGCTATTTGTAGAGTTTTTAATGATGGCCATTCTGACCAGCGTGAGGTGGTACCTCATTGTAGTTTTGATTTGTCTTTCAAATTAGGGTAATTTTTTAATCTTTTGAGAAGAGTCTCTGTGGTAGTAATAAAGACCCTTGCTTTCTATGACATGAAATATGTTGCTCTTACAAACAATGCAGCATATAATATGTCTCATACTTAATTACTGTGAATTCTCTACTACATATAATTTTTTTTTAAATCACTAGGTCACTGCTTAGAATATGCTGCTATGTTGGATAAAGAAGCCAAACCATACAAAGTTGATCCTTTTGTAATTATGGTTAAGTTTCTGTTGGGGTAAGTTTTATTATCTGTGATAATGATTTTAATTTTGTTTTATATATAAAGTATTATGTTTGGCTCAAATATGAAGGATAAATTTCCATACAAATAAGACAATTGACTTGTTTTATTAAATGGACTTTTTCTCTTAGGCAAAGGCCTAATAAGTACATCAACATTTACTTCAATAGTTCAGAAGAAATTATTGAACTTATATATATAATATATATATATACACATATATCAGTCTAAACTTAGACTATAAATATACCAGGACTTTAACATTTTCAAAAGAATGTATGTGGTACATGAGCTTTGGGTATCCCAGATTCATGGACACAAAGCAATATAGGATATTGGTGAAACAGTGCCTCAGAACACTTTTTATTACTTCCCATACAAAGTATATTTTAGATCTCTCTACCCTACTTAACATCGCATTCTTAATTTATTCAGGTTTTGTTTTTGTTTTTGTTTGGTTAAAAACCATTACTTAGATGTCTTTTCTTCTGTCTTTATAACTAGCTATTGGCTTTCTAACTTAAAAAAAAGACCAGTTATTACTTCATTACAAGGATCAATGAGAGCAGTAAAGCTGCATTGAGACTTGAGACTCAGATCCTTGAAGATCACTAGACTCAGTAGTTCCCTATCAGGAATTGAAGTTTGTTTTTTTCAGTATAATTATAAATGAAATATCATGGTACTTTGGGGACTGTAGTGAATGGTCAAACACTTCAAATATTAAATCCTTTAATGAGAGTTGTTGGGGTCTTTTTGCTTTTATTGTATTATTTGCTTTTATTTTTTGTATGTTTTCTTTTATCCACAGATACAAATGGTTTAAAGAATTTTGGGATATGTTATTGTTACCAGAATTAGATGCCATCGTTTTAACTAGTCAGAGTATGTGTTTCCCCCTTGTATCTTTGATTCTTTTTCTGTTTGGAACATGTACTGCCTACTGGGGTGGCCTACTCTCTTCTACATCTGTGAGACTCCTTTCTTCATTGTGGCTGACTTTGAAAAGGTAAAGAATGAATGACGAAAACCTTTCTTATTGCTCTTAAGAAAAAAACTGTATTCTGATAGGGAACCTTAAAATTAACTTGCTTTCACTAAACTATAATTTCTGAGGAAAAATGTATAACTAGCAAAACATGGAGTTAGTGTTCAAACTTACGTTTTTGTCATAGGTTACCATTTATTTCAAGTTAAATGCTACATTTGATTTTGACCATAGTGCTCAAGAGTTAATCAAAAAAGTTGGACAGATTACACAAGTATTTTTAAATTTCACTGTTGCAAAGTGTTTCTCTGGCAATGCTTTTATATGTTGATTTTCAATCAAACCTGAGATTCCAATCTTGATATTTAGGATCAGATTAGATGAAATGTATAAGAGCTCCAAAAACATTGCCTAGAGGTTTATTATGATCCCAGGACAGTTTGAAGTTGCTGGTATGCGCTTTTGGTAAACCAGTGATCTAGTTTCCATTTCCTCACCAGCCATGTTATGTGATTTACTGTCACAGAGGGGATTATGGTATGATGCTTCTTCTTCCACCCTTCTGAGGTGCTTCTGACATTAACACCATCACATGTCTGAGTGACCTCAAGACTTTAAGAACAAAAGTATTTCTCTTCCTATCAAGATTGGAATTGTATGGCACAGGGCCTATAATTATCTTTAATAATACTTTTTTAGTACACGTATTACCCATGGTATATATAAATGCAAGAGAAACTATCACAATGTATAAAAGAATTTTAAAATATGTGTCACCCCTCACTTGCACATTAATAAGGAGAGCCTGGCAGAGCACTGTATTGTTTTCTGCTTATATGCAACTGTGTAGGTAACTGTTAATATGCTTTTGAAAGCTTTACTCTTGTTATTCCAGGCCCTCTGAACTTCCTAAAGATATGAAGATAATATCACCAGACTTGCCCATTTTGACAGTTGTTTTGATCATAGTTAGTTGGGCAACTTGTGGAGCATTTGCCATCCTTCTTACTTATCTTTACTATGTGTTTAAGGTACGTCAAATCAGTAAAGTCAGAAGGCCTGAGCTTTGTATCAGACAGGCATAGACTTTCCCATGGGTGTTGTTAAAAAATTTTTTTTGATCACTGCTGTTATATAACAGGCCTACATGTAAAGTTTTTTTTTAACATCTTAGCTATTTCAAATATATATAGTTAACTGTAGAACTGAAGTTACTAATCTGAGTGGGTTTCTTTGTTAAAAACAAAGGGAAGGGAGGAGATATAATCTGTTCCATATTGCTTGATGCTCTGGCAAGTAATGTTAACTTTTTAAAAAACATTTTACTAGAACGGTTTTTATTCACACCTCCCTTTCAACGTGGATAATAGACAAAACAAAAAGTTATGTCAGTGGGATCAGGCTGTCAATCATGCTGAAATAATGTAGAATGTTACAAATGTTGCTGAAGAACCACAAGACACAATAAAATTAAACTGACAATTTTACTGAGGAAATGAAAAACACTTCTAAGAAGGCTGACAGCTTTTCAGGAAAATCTACCTTATACAACTGCATGTTCTCCACATTAATCTTATGTAGAGACAGTTGATACTGGAAAGGATAATAATTTTTTCCTTTTTTTAACAAAAGTTTATTTGCGTCTGCATTTAACACTAATACATGCACATTATAGATTACTTTCAGTTTACAAAGGAAAAATATGTCCATCAGAAAAAACTATTTAGAATTATTTTGATTTACAAATATAAATTAATTTGATTTATAAATATAATATTTTTAGTTTTTTTAACTGGATATTTCAAACAACTGACACAATTAGCAGAACTTTCTCAAATACTTAAGCAAACCTAGTAAATGTATAGACTTTCTCAGGTTCTTGTAAACATTTCACCACCCTATATAATTGAGTTCCAGATTTTCAAAGATGTGGATTATATAACACATGTTAAACTCTTCATACTATGCTGAATATAATCAAATTTTTGACTCACATGACACTTTAAGTTGCGATAGCAAGGCACCATTCAAGCATAGGCTCACACAGTGTGGAAGATATAGCATTATATCCTGGCCCCAACATACTCTGGAATTTTGTATTATTTTGTTTGTTTTTTAATCCATAATAGCAAGCACATGTAGTTATTATTTATCTTTTCTAAAAGAATGTGTTTAAGTGTTTAAATGAGTTTTTATTTATTTAGGTTTTTAAAATTTCAAATTACAGTGCTTCTCAATTTCAGTAAAAATGGTTATGTTTTTTGTCTCAAAATAAAAGTAAAATTAAAGTCTTTTCTTTTTCATAGATTGTTCATCTGCAAGCCAGCTTAACAACTTTTAAAAATAGCCAGACTGTGGTAAGTTTTATTTTCAAAACGCTATATCACTTTAGTATGAAAGAACATGGAAAAATATAAAAGTTTATTTTTGTAAAAAAAGGTTAGAACTTTACAGTATTTAAAAGGTTTTATGAATTAAATAACTTTAAGAAAAGCGAGCCTAATGAATATTAAAATAAGACTTAGATTGTCATTTAATTTGATCTTTGTCAGTCCTTAAGTTGTTTTTATCACAATTATCTTTTAAATTTTATTTCAAGTAATTACTTAAGGGGATATATTCTTAGCGGTGGAAATAAGTCAAAGGAATGAAAATTTTATAACTGATAACTGCTTTAAAATACTTTCAAACAAGATAATTCAGTATTTTATATCAATTTGGTAATGGAAAGATGTATTTATTTAGCTGTTAGATAATTGAGTATGATTCTAAATAAAATAATAAACTTAAATTTTACTTAATATCTTGATATTTTTATTTTATTGCTTTGTAGAACCCCAAACACTCTAGAAGAAGTGAAAAGAAATCCAATCACCATAAAGACTCTACAGTATACCAGCTCCGTTTATCTGCCAGTGATGCTGAAGATAGTCTTCGCATGCACAGTACCGTGATTAACTTATTAACATGGATTGTATTACTCAGCATGCCATCTTTAATTTATTGGCTGAAGAATCTTAGGTGTGTTTTATTTATATAATTATAATTTATGTGGTTCAAACTATAAATATCTGTAAGTAGAGACTTGCAGGATTCCTAATGTTTCATAACATTTCACATTTTCTTCTTTTCCGTGAGAATATAAACTTTCCCAAAATCTGCCCAAAAGGGGAGGGATTGTATTTTCTTTAACCTTCTTTGAGTCTAGAAATATGTGAAAAATGTGCTTTATTTTGCTGACTTATAGTATTCATATAGTATTATGAATACTATATACTATGAATACTATACTATACTATACTATACTATACTATTTTTCAATTCACGATCAATTTTATATTTTCTTAGATTTGAGGGGAAGAAAAATGATTACATTTAAAATAATAGAAATAATGAAGGAAGTGTGTACTTTTCTGATGTGTCCTATACGTTGAACTAAAATAAATGATCAGCTGTTTTACTAGAAAACTGTCATTTGCTTTGTTACCTGATAAGTGTCCTAGGTTAAATGAGAGCCTAAAAATGCTCTCTAAGGTTATTTCTAGAATATTTAATTATTGGTAAATTGTCTTTGAAAAAACCACGTTATCCAGTTAATAGTTAATTCCTGCTTAATATAGTTTTTAGAAATGATGTAAAACTTTCAGATTATCTAAATACTGGAAGTTTTTTTTTTTTTAAGTTGGCTGAATCAAAATAAGTTCAGTAAATTAAATCACAGGTCACCAGATATTAATATCCTTCCTTTGTCCCTTATTTTAATCAAGTTGCAAATTTTTGTCCACAGATTTGGGGAGAAAATTACTTGAGGAGCACAAATTTATGATTCTAGAAGGCTGTAGACAGTTACTTTATATAAACCTTCATTTTTTTCATCTTTTTTAAAATAGAGCAGTTTAAATATGTTTTAAATAATTTGTTTTATAAAATATTATTTATATATGACCTTTCAGGCATATACTTATTGTAAAAAGGAAGTGCTTCCAGATGGGATATTTTCATTTCCTTTAGTAGTTTCTGAACATAATTCTCCATATAAAACCTTGAGTATAAAGATGATGTAGAGGGCTTCCCTGGTGGCGCAGTGGTTGGGAGTGCGCCTGCCAATGCAGGGGACACGGGTTTGTGCCCCAGTCCAGGAGGATCCTGCATGCCGCGGAGCGGCTGGACCCGTGAGCTATGGACACTGGGCCTGCACGTCCGGAGCCTGTGCTCCACAATGGGAGAGGCCACAGCGGTAAAAAAAGATGTAGAGCAAAATTTATTTATCAATGATTTCTTGAGCTGTTTAGAGCTCTCTTATATCCATATCGCTATAGGAGCGTTCTGAAGTGTATTTAATTGATTGATTCTGAGAATTTAAAATGATTGGCAATGCTTTGTTGATTTATGTTTTATTTTTTTCTTTTTGACATAGATATTACTTTAAACTTAATCCTGATCCGTGTAAACCTTTGGCATTTATCCTTATTCCAACTATGGCAGTTCTTGGAAATACTTACACTGCTTCAATAAAATCAAGGTATAGTATTTTAATCTTTTTTTTTCTCACATCTGTTCCTGGTCTTTATCATACTTTCATGTCTGAAACATGTCTTTCATTCCTAATTACTTGGACTGTTCCTGAAGGTAAAGCTATAATAGTAATTATGGTTTATGTGCAAATACAGTTTATATGGAAATGTATTATATTTGTGTCCTTAATTATGCATTTTATTTGTTAGGATATAATCATTTTTTTCTTTAAAAAGTTAACCCTTGAAAGATATGATATCTAAGGTTTGCTTCCAAAAAATACAGGAGGAGTGGAAGTGGACAGTAATATAGGTAAAGTAAGATTGGCCATGACTTGATAATTTTTGAAGCTGGTTGATGGGTCCATGAGGTTCATTATACTGTTAATCTACTTATGTATATGTTTAAAATTTTCCATAATAAAACTTTACTTTGCATTGACTGCTTGTTTGCTCTGGGAGCCTTTTCAGTTGATTCTGGCGGATAGCTGCAGATATTCTAAAGTCAGGCAGATCTGGGGTTTCAATCTAAGGCTCTGTGTCCTTAGGTAAGTTTCTTAACCCCTCAGTTTCTCTGTTTTCAGAGTAAAAAGGTGATAGCCTTTCCTGATAGTATTTTTCTTTTAAAAATAGTATCTTATCTTACATGCTCCTATTAGGAATTAAAGATGTTTCCTTTTTTATTTGGTTGAAGTTTTTTGCTGATATTAAATAGGGTGAAAATAAATATTTCTGTAGCTATATCTTAGTAAACATTGATTTTTTTCTTATTAGGATAAATCTCTAGAGGTAGCATTGCTGAATAAAAGTCCAACTAGTACTTTCCTGTGGTTAAAATTTAAAAGAATAAACAAAACTGGTTATTTACTTACTAGAATATTTTTCTCTTTTCTAGCCAAAATTGACTTGTATTGATCTTTTAAAATTTTTTGGACAGTTAAATTCATTATACGAAAAATTACTTTATCTAAAATCACTTAGAACACTTTCTCAAAACTGTATAAAAGATTGACATGTTCAGTTTTTGCTCACAATATATGTTACATTATAATGTGTATTTCTGTCTCTTCACAGTAAATTGTTGAAGACTACTTCACAGTTTCCACTTCCTCTGGCTGTTGGTGTGATTGCTTTTGGGTCAGCACACTTATACAGGGTTCCATGCTTTGTCTTCATTCCTCTTTTACTCCATGCATTATGCAACTTTATGTAAGATTGGATTTAAGGAATGATAAAGATCAGTTATGCCTTTAGGTCCAGTAATAAGAGGGAACACACAGATCCATCAGTGTGGGCAGCAAGATCCTTTGGAGAAGACAAGTCTATTTTTACAATGTTGAAAATAGGAAATTAGTTTTGTAATGCTTGAGGAAAGTAGTTGAAGCATGGTTTTGTTTTGTGGTATGACATCTGTGTACTAGTCATTATGAAAAATCAGTAAAAGGATATGGTAGCCTCTGTCTTTGAGGACTCTGCATATCAGCTAGTCTGCTTGACTGGCCATACCAAGATCTTCTCCTAAACACTCAGTAAATGTAGCACTGTTTGTATCCTCACCTTACGTATTCTCATTTCATGAAACTTTCTTCTGAACAGTGGGTTACTTTGTATTTGCTACAGTATACATGTTGAAAAATAAGTCTTAAAAGATTAATGAAATTTAAACTGTTTGCTTTCTCAGAAATGAAATAGCCACAGTCTTTAGTCAGTTTTTGGCAGCCATAGTGAACAAAGTAGATCTTTTGCTTTCTTACACCTATGAAAATACAACTTTAAATTCTAAGAAGACATGTTTTCTTGGTAACCAGCAAGATTGATGAATGGAAACGTAATTCAAATTCAAAACTCAATGAAATTTTCTTGGTTCTTTTCAAATAAGAATCTTATTTTGTATTCTTAGTGAATATCAGGAGACTACTGAAGAGATGTATTGCTAAATTAGAAGAAAATTTTCATAGATATTTACTTATAGGCATTGGAGCAGTTCAGTCATTCAGTCTGTACCATTTTATTCAATTCACTGACCCCATGGTTGTCAAAAGTGCCTCGGGTCATGGTGGATTGTTAAAATAACTAAATTCCAGTGGTCAGAAAAGCTCTACATTTGCACAGTTTTTATCTACTATGGAAAGAAAATCAGCATGATGAAGTGCAGTACCACATTTAATGTATAAAATTATACTATTAATGGAATAACAGTGGAAAAACTGTTATCCCATTAATAGCATAAGTATAAACAATGAATTCCTGAATAAGTTGTTTAGCCACTAGGTTTAATAGTGGAATCTTAATTTACCAAGGTGATTACTATTTGACAGATAGAGAGTAATATTTATATTTCATTTCAGATTTCAGCTCACTTTTTGGAAGTAGGTAATGGAGCTAGGTATCTTCGCCTTAAGATAGGATTAACTGAATGCTGGGGTATACCTGAGTGATAGAGCCCTTCCTTTAGATGTGTATGCTGTAAATACCCAAAACCTTGCAAGTGTAGTCCTTAAGTCCCAGTAGCTCCACAGTTGTATCTGTGAACTTGTGTCCTTGTTAGTGTCCAGGGATGTCCTAGAGTACCAGGTTCATTTTACGTGCCATTGCATATGGATTCCATTACAGCCTCTCAGCTGTTACTGCCTATTAGAAGGTTACTCCCACTTTACTGCCTGTAGAGGGTTACCTCACTTCTTTTCTCATTTGTTCTTCGGGTTCTTGCTGTTTCATCATCAGTTGAAGATGGTCTTGCTATCATCTATGAGAGTTTTAAGTCTGTTTGATTCCATTGTTGTCTTTCCCAGCTTCATGTTCAGTATTCATATTTTCACTTACTGAGATCATTAAAGGTAAGTGATAACCTCATAGTAGACATGGCAGGCATACCAGGCTCTTGTTTGTTTGATAGAAGCAGGAAAAGGGATAAAATACAGAATACTTGTGTGTTGAAACCTGGAAGGAAAGAGAACTTACCAGGTTATATATGCACTTTCCCATGGCATACCACATATGTATTTAAACAAGGACACATCTGCCTAGGTTTAGCTTATACATATACTCATAACAACTTTTGTACATATGGTGTTGTATTTCAAGTTTTCACCCATATGTAGTTATATTTCAAGTTACAGGTTAAATATGTCATTTAACTATTTCTGAATTTGAACTTAGGTCCATATACAGAACTTAAGAAAATTCATTAATTTGAATCTTCTATTGACAGCCATAATCAATGTGTTTAGATGATCTAAGGTCTCCTTGTTTAGTCATTCCTGCTCATGAATAAAACGTAACAAGCTTAAATTTCTCATTTGTGAGTAGTTCATTAGCTTTTTAAAGCAGCAGACTAGGCACATTAGTTTCCATGAAAATAATTTCATGTGAGTGTCATTATCATCAAGTCCTAAAGTCTTCTTTGTTCCAACAAAATATTTTATTTTAGGACTACAAAAAGGATTCTCATTAAACATGTTATAAACAGCAGTAGTTTGGGGTTTTTTTTTACATATATTTAATATTATAAGTATATGTGGGCTTCCCTGGTGGCTTAGTGGTTGAGAGTCCGCCTGCCAATGCAGGGAACACGGGTTCGTGCCCCGGTCCGGGAGGATCCCTCATGCCGCGGAGCGGCTGGGCCCGTGAGCTACGGCCGCTGGGCCTGCACGTCCGGAGCCTGTGCTCTGCAACGGGAGAGGCCACAGCAGTGAAAGGCCCGCGTACCGCAAAAAAAAAAAAAAAAAAAAAAAAATAAGTATATGTATACACACACACACATTTTGACAGAGTCTTCATCAAGTCCTAATGTACTTTAAAACCAAATAACTACCAGAGATGAGAAAGTAGGCTCTGTCTGAAGATTAACAAAACTGATGTTTCTATCACTTGAGAAAAGGAAAGTCCTTTGTCTTTAAATTCACATTATTTCAACCATGCCTACAATCTATATTATTAGCTGGCAAAACAGCACAGGTTTATCAGAAATGTTACCGAAAATGAAATTGTTCATTGGCAGTTAGGGATTATCTAATTTAGCAAACTTCTGAGCTCAACTGTTATGACATTTTTATTTAGATTTTTTTTTTGAGTTTTGAATAAGTTTTGAACTTAAAAAAATTACTCCTGGATCCTATTGTTGATACCTAGACCAAATATAGACTGGACAGGACAAACTGAGTACTTTCAGTGTCTCTGAAGAGTCCTCTGGAGTTACTACTATTATAATTTGGAACAGATAATATGATAGAAATCATTAATGCTCTCTTTTCTTTATCTTTTTCATGTTGGAAATTAGACAGGTTCTGCTAGCTCTTTTCTTGGTTGTCACCAGAATGAAAGTATTTAAAACAGTAGTCCTAAAAAAACACAATATTTGTGCCTGGTTAACACTGATTTTGAGTCTCTTCAATATATATATTGATCATGTGTTAATTAATCTTTAATTTTTTTTCATATTTTGCTCAGATAAATTCAGATGTATATAATGGAATACGTTTTCTTGTTTGAACTACACTATAATATCTGCATGATTATACAGTAAGGAAAAGAAACAAAGAACTATAGTAGGCCTAGTAAATGTTTGTTGTTGATTATCTTGTCACTCATGCAGATGGTACACATTTCCGCCACACACACATACTTACATGAGGCAGATTGTCTGATTTGTTCATTATCTAGTTCCCATTCTTTTCTAAACTCTTCAGACTTTTCACTTATAGCATAGTGTATTCTTTTTACCTCACTGCTTATTAGCATCTCTTACAGAAGGTGGTCGAGGGAAATAAAACTCAGTAAAAGGTAAAACTCAATTTTCAGTTTATTCTTGAGAGCTCTGGGGAAATAGGGTAAACACAAAGATGATGAGATAAACTAGGGCTGTTGATTCCCAAATCCCCAGACAATTCAATTAGCCTGTATTTTCATCTTAAGCGTTGGGTCTAAATTACTGTAGTATCTTTGCTTTATTATGAGGTTTAGTGCAGAACCTTACAGTGCTGCATTTGCAATTTTTTAGGAACTTGTTATGAAAATCAGTTGGGAAAATTTTTTTTAATGTGTTGAGACCTTCTGTGACTAAGGCATTTGTTGATTATTTTTCATCATCACTTTTTTCTCTGTGTTTTATTTTTATAAATTTGTTTTGTTTTTGGTTGCGTTGTGTCTTTGTTGCTGTGTGTGGGCTTTCTGTAGTTGCAGCGAGTGGGGGCTACTCTCTGTTGCGGTGCATGGGCTTCTCATTGCAGTGACTTCTCTTGTTGCAGAGCACGGGCTCTAGGCACACAGGCTTCAGTACTTGTGGCTCATGGGCTCTAGGCACGCAGGCTTCAGTAGTTGTGGCTCACAGGCTCTAGAGCGCAGGCTCAGTAGTTGTGGCACACGGGCTTAGTTGCTCTGCGGCATGTGGGATCTTCCCGGACTAGGGATCGAACCTCTGTCCCCTGCATTGGCAGGCGGATTCTTAACCACTGCGCCACCAGGGAAGCCCTTCTCTGTGTTTTAGATTTGTGAAATTACAGGAAACAAGTTACCTTGTGTAGTTTTTTTTTTGGGGGGGGGTCAATTTGGAGAGTATAGCACTCCCCAGGAAAAAGGAAGCAATAAAAGTATCTTTGTATTATGAAATTAGACTCAGACAGAAAACTTCTTGCCACATAAGGTAAATGTAGAAAATACTATTACAAAATAGTAAGAAGATTGGGAGCTGAAATTTTATTTGTCTTTTTGAACAAAGAACATTTCAAGTTCTATAATGAACTTTTACTTACACATTATTAATCATGCATTATTTCACAATATATTTTAACAGCCTGAGGAAATAGAAAGTTTATGAGGCTACTTACATTCTTTACTTTTTTTTTTTTTTTTTTTTGCGGTACGCGGGCCTCTCACTGATGTGGCCTCTCCCGTTGTGGAGCACAGGCTCCGGACGCGCAGGCTCAGTGGCCATGGCTCACGGGCCCAGCCGCTCTGCGGAATGTAGGATCTTCCCGGACCGGGGCACGAACCCATGTCCCCTGCATCGGCAGGCGGACTCTCAACCACTGTGCCACCAGGGAAGCCCCATTTTTTACTTTTAATAAGGATAATAGGAAAGAAAAGTCAGACCCGTAATCCAAATCCGAGTATGTATACTCTTAAATGCTCAAGAATTCACATTTTTGATAAATAAATTATATTATGAATACAGACGACTGAATTTTATAATTAATAACTTAGTCTTAAGAATGGAATAAAATTTGCAAATAGTGAGAATAAACTGTTATTTAATTTACAGTAGAAATGTAACAGTACCCCTGAATTGGTAATGTTGCTTTCAAAATTAGGTGATATTCTGAGCTACATCTTGATTACATTGTCTGTAGTTGAAAATTTTTAAATCAAATACAGTACTTTCTAAAAGTGTTTGGCATATTACATTGCCAAAAATGACTATGTTTTAAAATACCAAGTAACCAGTTAATTTCTGATGACTTTGTGTAGGACTTGATATATGTGAGTCAGATTTATTCTGTACTCATTCTGTACATTGTAACTTTGAACACTTATGAAAAACTGTATCTGTTGATGTAGTTTTATTAGTGTAAATTTGTTTGCATATTGGAACAGTAATCTTAGTTTAGGAAATCTAAACCTAACCATTTTTGTAAGGTTCATATACTATTTTTTTCAGTATTATCTTGGTTTTTAGTATTTATATAGTAGAAATGTTACTAGTAAAAATTTATAGACAAAGCATAGAACTATTAACTGTTCAAAAGCCTAAGTGTTAGGCATATTTTGTATTTCATGTTGCACTTGTTTTGTTTCATATTGGACTTTTTACATCCCTTTTTTAGGAAAAAAAAGATGCGTTTGAATTTTTTTAGCATAAAACTCTACATTGGAAAATAGAACTGTTTTCATATGGTTAGCAAAAACACACTTTGCCACCAAAGCTAAATGAAACTGTAAAATACCTCCAGATATTTGTGCCAATGAACTTTTCTTACGATATTGGGATTAAAGCAAAAATAAGCTTTTCAGTATTTTTCTTCTAGGACTTATATTAAATACACATCATCAAAACATATTCCATATCCTAATTTTTATTTCAAAATATGTAAAGCTTAGAGCATAGTGTATTATATTTTTTCTGATTTCTGGAATAGTGTTTTCTGGTTTTATTGAGTGAAAGTTAGTTTACCCAATAATGATCTTTCAGTAATTAGTTGAAGAAATCATTTAGGTAATCTTCCTTCAGATTCATTCTGTAAAACTTTAAATTCCGTTGCACAGATCATTTTTAGTACAGGTATCTCCCATTTATGTAATAGAAAGTTTATTGTGGAATTTCTATTGTTTTCTATGTGTTTCCATTCAGTCCCTCTATACAGTCACATGTTTCATAGGCGAGAATTATCCACTAGAACTAAACATAATACAATGAAATAAACATTGTAAAATGCATCTTAAAGGAAAATATAAGAACAAGATGTTAATGCTAAAATGTTAACATTGATGTGGTAGTGTACTCATGAGAGAAAGCAGAAATATGATAGATTCAGAAACTGTTGTGTTTATATGGTTGACATTCTTTAATTTCTCTCCTACAGAAATTTTCAGAGGGAATTTCAGTCCCTCATATTATGGTTTTTCTCATAATTTAATGTCACTTAACTGTTTCTCTGCCCAGTCATGTTGATGTAGTTTGCATAAGTAGCCTTGGAAGTAAAGAGACAAAAGAGAAAGCCAAACATTAAAATGTTTGGCCTTGATTTAGTTACCGTTTATCCAACTCTCTGGTAGGGACGTGGATGCTATTAATAAAAAGATGATATACAAGACCTTAAAATTCAGTGAACATTATTTTTGGAATGAGTTTGTCCTTTTTGTTGAATAATTTTATCCTAAGTAGGAGATGCCTGTATTTAACATAACTATGCTTTCTACATAAGCAGATAATGTATTTGTTGGAATATTGGTAGAAATAATCTTCTCTGCCTCCACTATGGAAGCAGAAAAATCCAATTTTTAGTGTATATATATTAGGAAATTGTATTGTGTATTTACATTTTTAAAACTGTAAAAATGACTTAGATATATTATTTTGAAGTGATTGTATTACCATTTCTTAAACGTATGACTAACTATAAATGTAGCAACATACCCATGAGAAACCAGACCAAAATTGAATGCATATTTTCACTGTGACCTTGAACTTATAGTTGTTTGGGATAAAACAGACTGTGCCTTAAAATGATGAAGGAATGCTCTGCAATTTTATAACTATATATTTATTATGTGTGGTCTTCTCAAATTGGCCCCAAATTCTTTTCTTTGAGGTTTGTGAAGTAAAAATTTTAAATAAAAGTTGATCAGTATTTCCCTTAGTATCTGCTGAACTATTGCTCTAGAGGCCTCCTTTAATTTCCACAGTTCCCATTTCAGATTAAAACTGATTTATACTTCATAGGTGTAGAAAATCAAGTTTGGTTAAATTTTCTGAAAATAAATTTATTTTAGGAGAAGGTGCTGGCACTTCTGAACTTATTACACTTGGAAAAATTAATCTTCAAATGTAACTTTTTGTCTTTTTAGTGAATACTCTATCAAAAACATGAATTCTTCCCTAAAACCTGTACTTATTGTTCCTCAGATTATTGAGGCTTGTATTTGTGTATCAGATAAAGTTAATTTAGTCAATAATAATTTCTCAGTAGTTAAATATAAACTCACATTCATGTATATTTTTAAACATTTTCTCTTTTACTTTTTCCTTCCTAATTATTTTTAAGGTATCAAGAGAGAACTGGCTTCAGATTTTTGTGGGTTTTTCTTTTAATGTAAAGACTGACATTTTTACTGTGCTTATTTAAAATAACATACAATTTCTATCAAAACAAATTATTCCATTCATAGGACATTCATGGTCTCGGCCAAAAGTTGCCCACATCTCTGTGTGGCATCTCAGAAGTTTTTTGTATATTTTTCCATTTCAATTTTGAACATAAACTCCACACTTTTCTTTCTTCTCATTTCACCTCCACTGCCTCCCATCAAAGACAAAAATATAGGTTTCTCTAAAAGCATGTAAAAAGAAAACATGTCTTTCCTTAAAGCATGGTCAAATTGAGATGGAAATAGTTTAGGGAAGTGTATGTAATACAATAAAATACATGGCTGTCAACTCGCATCAGTTTCTCTATTATAGTTAAAAGTTTATAGAGGACAAACTATGTGTTTTACTGAGACAGACTCAGTAATCATTTATTTGCAAATCAATAATTTTACTCTCATCCAGAAAATGCAGTGCATAGTAATTATACTTAACAGTAAAAACAATTTGTCCTATAGTATATACTGAAAAATGATTGTCACCTTGCAGATTTTTCTTTTTAAACATGCATGATCTTCTCCAGTACTTTGTACAATGTATGGTATACTAAATACATTTATGTGTAATTTTGTGTGTATTTTTTTATGGTATAATTAACTTTATTACATTTAACTGGTTGTAATGCACAAAAAAGTGCTATTTATTGTACTCTGTAGAGTGTTGTGAATGTTTTTATCTGTGTTTCAACATTATGGTGTAGGGTTTAATAGATGAATATTTGCCTTCAGTCTCTGCTCAGGTATTAATGTGTAGCAATTTTTGGTGCTTTCTTTTTTATCTGTCATAATCTGGTGTTCGGAATGTTCAACAATAAATTTGGTGAACAAGAACACGTGGTGCAGAATTGCTTACCAGTTCACATACTCCACAATACCATCTCAGGAAAAACCCTTAAAATGATTTCTTTATAGCATGTCTAGCATTGCAGAAGTTGGAACGCCTAAGCATGGGACATGATAAACAAGATACATCACAGGTAAATATTGGAAGCAAGATAATTTCTAGTATTTCCCAACTTGATATCTTGTAGCTTCCCATATGCATTTGTATGGACATTTTATGGTTCACGTTCTATTTTAAAGAATTGCACAGTCATGTTTCTCCCAGAGACCATGCTTTCCACTTTTTTTATGCTAACTTAATATATATTCTTGTGTGCCCCATTTCCCAAATTACGTGAGAATAATTTAGACATTTTTTGAAAACAGATTCCCTGGTCATCTTAGAAGTACTAAATTTGATCTGTGGGGAGGAGACCTGGGATTCTGTTTTAACAACTGCCTCAAACATTGCTTTAGTCAATAAAATTTAACTTGTTAGAACTCTAGAAGCAACTAGAAAGGCTGTCTTTAGGATTACAAGATACTAAAGTGACACTACATAATTTGAGAATTTAGTATAGATCTAAACTTTATTATAGAATGGATGACAGGAGTCAAATGGGGTAGGACATCTTTTGAGGGGTTAGTGTCTTCTTACACATTGATTAGAACAGTGTTTTCTAAATTATTTTAACTAGCATCTCTAAATCTATGAACATTTATAAATTATCTGCATGTGTTAACATTGTGTATATTATTAAATATACCCCAAAGGGTAAATGTTTAAAGATGAGAAATATACAACTAGAAGCTTTAATATTGATATTTTCCTTGGATACTTAGAGGATTATCTTGAAACCACCCAACGTGGAGGCCACTAGAGTGTACAGCATGAAAGCCTCATAGGCCTTTCCCACTAGTTTTTCTTTAATCAATTCCCACTTCATCTTCACTTTCTTTCTGTAAGATAGACAGATAGGTAGGTAGGTAGGTAGATAGATTACAAATTTAACAGCTTAAAACAACACCTATTTATTTACTCACAGTTCTGTAGGTCAGAAGTCTGGGCACAGACCAGCTGGGTTCTCTGCTCAGAATCACACTTCTGGAATCAAGGTAACAGGACTGCAGTCCCATCTGAGACTCATTCAGGTTGTTACAGGTGGAGGTTCCTGTTTTCTTGCTGGCTGTCAACTTCTTAGCTCCCTGTGTCTTTCCCTGCTGTGTAGCCCTCCACTAAAGTTTGGTTTACTCCTTCAAGACCAGCAGGAGAATTCTCTCACATTTTGAATCTCTTAAACTTCCTTTGTCTCTGACCTTTAGACCCAGATTTAGAAGTCTCTTGTTAGCTCAGATCCACTTTAGTTTCTCTTTTGATTAACTCAAGGCCAACCTTAATTATACCTGCAGAATCCTTTTTGCCATATAAGGTAACATCATATTCCCATATACACATTGTCCGCTCACACTCAAGAGGCATGGGTGATACAAGGTGTATACACTAGAGAGTGAGACTCTTGGGGGCCATTTTAGAAGTATGCCTACCATGCAATATTAGGGAACTAAAGTCTTTTTCATAATTGCTGTGCTTAAATATTATTCCATAGTTTTAATTGAAATAGCTGATAAATATAAAATAGTTCAGGGAAAGAAAAGCCCCTCAATTCTTGGACTGAATTTTAAACAACCCTTGGAGATGAAAACAGTCTCCCATCCCTGGGTTAGTGTGTGTGTGTGTGTGTGTGTGTGTGTGTGTGTGTGTGTGTGTGTGTGAGATTATAATTAGTTTAGAGATTGTTTTCTTTCTTGTTTCTTTTCAACAGTTAGAACTTGGATATGGCCTGAAATTAAGGAATAGTAGACTAGTTTACCTTATCAAGTGAATGGAAACATTTTACTGTACTTAATAGATATAAGTTCATACTGGGTATAGGTCAAGAGTAATGATCAACTCAAACAACATTACATAAAATATTAAAATTGAAATTTTAAAAATGCTTCTGGTGATTTGCTTTTCTCTTGAATATGTTTGGAGAAAGAATTGAGTTTCATTAGACTTCCTAGATGTGCTTAAATCATAGTATACTGTGTAAATGGAAATCTTCAGGTTTTGCAGTTGTGTGCTCATTTGAATATCCATGTATGTAAATCAGCCTATCCTTCAGTATCAAATAGTTCTATAAGGTATGTTCACATGCTAAAAAAGATTCAATCATTATGCTTTTTACCCTTAGTATTTGTGCCATTCTGATCAAGAAAGAATTATAGAAGGTTGAGAAAAACAGCTAGAATGATCTAGGGACTGGAGTGTAAGATTTGACTGAAACAATAAAGGCCTTTTTACTCTGGAATTGCAGATATTTAGTTAGAAGGTGTTTGAAGAGGAAACTTCATGATTCACACTCTTTTTGTTCCCTGGCTTACAGAAAATAACAGTATTTTATGTGGTAGACATTGCAGAGATGGTTGGTTGCCCTTAAGAAAGTGATACAAGATTGGGATGGAGGAGAGAGGAAGAAAACCTTTCTATAAAACGTTTGACCTACTGGAAAAAAAGGAATTTAGTTAAGAAAGGAACTTGGTTTACTCTTTTTAGAAAACCAAAGTGTGCAATATAGTTGTATTTTAAACTAGGAATGTGTAACAGTCACTGCACTTAAAAAACCTTTGTTCTAGCTAATTTTTAAGTAGAATAAAAAAAAGGTTTAGTTACATATATAAATTACAGATCCACACAGTACTGAAAAAGGAAATATGATTGTTTTGGACAGTGATCTCCAAACTTTTTTGATTGCACACCCTTATCATTAAAAAAGTTTGAACTTTACCCCCATAAACATACTACTACTATAATAATATGTAAACTTTAATTATATGTAACTTTTACATATAATTTTATTGTATATAGTAATATATGTAATTTTAATAGAGGAATAACTTATCAGATATGGTTAAATTATTGTTTTTAATTCTTTTTTTAAGATTTATTTATTTATCTATTTTTGGCTGTGTTGGGTCTTAGTTGAAGCATGCGGGATCTTTCACTGCGGCACGTGAGCTTCTCTCTAGTTGTGGCATGCGGGTTTTCTCTTCTGTAGTTGTGGTGGGCAGGCTCCAGGGCGCATGGGCTCTGTAGTTGTGGTGCACTGGTTCCAGAGTGCGTGGGCTCTAGTTGAGGCACGCAAGCTCGGTAGTTGTGGCCCGTGGGCTGAGTTGTCCCGTGGCACATGGGATCTCAGTTCCCTGACCAGGGATCTAACCCGCGTCCCCTGCATTGGAAGGCGGATTCTTTACCACTGGACCACCAGGGAAGTCCCTGTTGTTTTTAATGCTTAATGAGCCTGACAAAAGAGTAGAAGTGTAGACACTGGTAAATTTTCTTTTGTTGATTTGCATTAATGGTATTATTTTCAAATTTTATTGTAAGGAGTAGTGTCTTGTAAGATATTTTTAAGCTGCTTATTCATTTTGTGATAGTTATGTTAATTAAAACTAGATAATGTGATAAATACTTAATATAATGCATGGATTTTAACTGGCTCATAGATGTTACCATGTAACAATATGCTTAAACAAGTGAATGAAGAAAACTAGTGGGGTGCCCTGTCATCCTCCAACAAACTGTAGAATTCCCACTCTTCTCTCAGAATATATCTCACGCTCTATCAGCTATGAAGAAGGCTGAGTAAGGGCATTGGTATCAATTCATGTATAAAATGCTGGTACACTAATTTGTTAGATTAAAAACATGAAGATGAATCGTTTTCCTCCCACATCCCAACATGTTGCCTTGCACACCACTTAGAATGTACACAACCCCCTTCTGAAGAAACTTAGTTTAGAATATATTTTTGTAAGCTTTTGAGATTGTCTTTGATAGGTTTTAATAGCTATATTTATATTATCCTGAAAGCAAAAAAATGAGGTTTCTGGATCAGGAACCAAAAATTATTACTTAAAGCAATAACCACGGCAGTTCCCCTTGCCCCATTCTTCCCCCTTGGGGCAGTGTGAGGGGGGCCAGGTGAACCCTGAATGTTCAAATGGGGTTTTCTGTTTTGTTCTGCACCACAGGGAAGGAACTCTGAAATTATAAATCTGGGAGTTTATATAAGCTACATGCTGCCCTCTTCCCCTCCTGAGAGAGGAAGTAAAGCCTTTGTTCACAAATGTTTTACAGTCTTTTCGAAGGTAAACAGACGGCTCCAGGTTTCATCTTCCCATAGAATGTAAGCGTGTGGCTCCACCAAACAGGAGGCAAGGGGAGGAAGAGCACTGGAGAGTAAATGTTTCTGGGGAAAGGAGACATGTCTTTATAGCATGTCAATTTCCTTTGCTTAGGAAGCCAAACCATGCAGAAACATGAAAATATACATGAGGCATTGTTTCCCTGATAGCCTTCTTGGGGTACAGAAATAATGCCTCGCTCCAAGCTGGCTTACTGTTAGAAACATTTAATGACCAAAGGAATTGAGTAAGGCACCTTAAACGTCATGACTTACAGTCCTTCAGCTGTGATCTATTGGGTAGGGTAGACAGGAATGAAACTGGTAGAGCCAGCATTGGGGAGTTCTTTTCTGATACTGAAGTTTGTAAAATCTTTGTGTGTAAAAAAATTAATGGGAATAAAATACGCAGCATAGAAGGGAAGTAGGTGAGACGAGGAGAAAGAGATCATTTATCAAACTGCTACAAAATTTGGAATGCTAGTAATGATGATTTAAACTAGGTTGGGAGCCAAAAAAAGAGTGAAACAATATAAGGGGACTCTTTAGGGGTTAGCAACTAATTGGATGTGGTAGACAAGCCTCTTTCTGTGTTAGATTTGACGTGGGACCTTGCCTGACTCCCTGTGTGTAGCATATTATGAACACAACCAAAATGTCTTAAGTTGCTGCCGGCCAATAGCCTATCTTAATTTTCACTTTTCCCAAGATCCTAGGTACCTTAACTACAGCGGACCAAGTGGAGAATGGATTTTCTGAATCTCCATTTTGTTCTTTCTTCGTCTTGTTGCAGTACCTTATAGTTTTAAATTAACTTTTTTTTATTGTTCCAGTGAGACTAAAATGCAGTAGGATCTTTAGGTGCCAAAATGCAACTAACTGGAATCCTTAATCAGAAATATACTCTGTAATTCAACTTTGAAAGAAAAGAAACAAATCATAGAAAAACTGAAAAGTATAAGCAATTTCTTTCAATAAAAACATTCTAGACCATACTGTGGGGTTTCTACAGACCACCTTGTCACCTATACTTTATTCTTCCAGCAGACATTCACTAAGTACCTATTGTACCAGAATCCATGCCAGACACATTCATGTTCAGTTTCTCATTTCATTCTCCATAAAAACCTTTAGAGGGAGGATTATTATCCTCCATTACAAGAAAAGAAATAGGCTCAGAGAAATTAAGCAATTTTCCGTATGTAGTATTCAAACCAGACTGTCTGAGTTCTGCAATATGTAATTATCAATACTAGTTCACTTCCTACTCTCTGAAAATCCTTTCTGACCATACTAGTTACTCCTTTTGCTTTGGAAGAAAATGTTTCCAGTGATATGCCCACAGCTTTCCTTATTACTCTTTCTATATTTTCCCTTAGAGATTTCATCTGTGACTTCAGTGTTAAATTCTTGGTTGATGATTCACCAAGTCAGACAGACTTGCTCCCTCAGTTCCATATCTAAGTATTTCTGAATCAGTGGTAATGTATTTAGCCTCCCTGAGACTGTATCCTCATCCGTAAATTGTGACAATAATATTATCTTAAATATTACCATTAAATGAGTTAATGAACCAAGTGCATCTGACACCTTTGTGTACAAGAAATGATAGGTGCTTTCTTCCAGCTCTGCAATCTCTGGTTTACTCCAAACTAAACAAATTCAGTTGCAACTCATTGTTGAAATTTAACCTTATGATTTCTCTCCCTCCCTAATTAACAACTCCTTTCAGTTTCCAAATTTCTCTTAAATCCTCCAGCTACTAAAGTTGAACCTCCATTCATTTTGATCATGTCTCCTTTGCTTACCATCTAGTTCCTCCTTGCATACCACAGGCCCTGAAGAGTCCAGCACTTTAGGGCCACCCTTACATTAGTTCACTCTTTTCTGACTCCCACCCTAATTCAGACCATCATTACTAGTATTCCTAATTTTGCAGCAGCTTCACAAATGATCTTCTCATTGTCTCACCCTCTTCCTTTTTCTCCTGCATATTCCCATTAATCCTTTTTTAAACAGCAATTTAGCATTATCACTCTCTTTTTCAAAACCTTTTAATCTTCCCCCATGTTTGATAGGAAACAGTCTGAACCCCTTGACAGTTTGATCCATTTCCAGCCTTCTCTCCTACCGTTTCCTAAAGACACCCATCTCCTCCCCACATAGGCTGTTTCAGTTAGGATTAGTTTGCAAGAAACAGGAAGCCTGAGAAATAGGTGCTTAAACAATCAAAGTTTCAGGTAGAAGGTCCAGGATAAGACTCCATGAAGTCATCAAGAACCAAAGTTCCTTCTATCGCATTTGTTCTCCATCCTTAATGTGTGGCTTTCATAACAAGACCGTGGCTGCATGATATTTCCATTCCAGGAAGGAGGGGAAAGGAGCAAAAGGAATTTTGCCTTTTATTTGGAAAGGATTCTCCCTCTCCTCTCCCTTTCCCACTCTCAGGGACTTCCACTTACAGCTCACAGGCCAGAATAATATCACATCACCACTAAAGAAATGCAAGGGAGATGGCGGAATCAAGTTTTTAAGCTGGGTTTGTGCTACCCCAAACAACATCTAAGAAGAAAGGTGTATTTCTTGGGCTGCTATAATAGGATTCCACAGACTCCGTGGCTTAAGCAACAGAAATTTATTTCTTCAAGTTCTGGAGGCTGAGAAGTCCAAGATCAATGTGCCAGCTGATAGGGGGTTAGGACTTCAACATATGAAACTTTGGGGGGAGGGGAATACAGTTCCGCCCATAACAAAAGGGATAAAAGGAAACAATGAGCCAAGTCTGCCACACATGCAAACTTGGCTACTGCATCTCCTTTGTCTTCCTTTTGCTACTTCACTGCCTTTGCTCAAGAACTTCTTCCCACATCTTTGCTGTCAAAATTTTCTCCGTAAAAATCTACCAATTGCCAGTCAGGACTAATCTTCTTATCCCTACTTCTAGCTCTTGCTGTCATAGTTTCATATCCTATGGGAATCATCACATTAGGTCACATTATGTGCAGTTGTTAATGGTGACATTTAGCATCTACATGTCAGGTGCCCTTTATACGTATCATTTCTAAATCTTACAACAACACTGCAAAGTAGGGTTACTTCACAGATGAGGAAATTGAGGTGCAGAGAGATTAAATAATATTTGCCCAGGAGAATGGCAGAGTCCAGTTTTGAACATGGTTAAATTTGGTTCTGAAACTCCACCACACCATGCTGTTTCTCCATATAGATTGTTTGCTCGTAGCAGTCAGGGATCGTGTCCCTTTCCATACACCTATTCGTAGTCCCACACTTAGCAATGCATATTTTACATGGTAGAAATTTGTTAAATATTTTTTCAAATGAGTAATCATAACAGTGACCCAAGATAATTCAAAATTCTGATTTAACAACAAAAATTATGTCTGTAACAAAATTGCCTATGTGTTGATAATTGTTGAAGCTGAGTGATAAGTACGTGGACTTGCATTATTCTTTTCTCCTTACTTTTGTATATATTGGCGTCTTATATAACAGAAATTTTAATTATGGTCCAGTTATTATATTTACTAAATAGATTAATACATTTAGAAAAACTTTGAGAAATAATTGAAGTTTTTCTTTTTACAATTGACCCCAGCTAATTTTAAAGTATTATTACCTGTGGTTCCCTATGTGTAAGATTACATATTATAATCCCTAAAGCAACCATTAAAATAATAATTCAAAGAGGTATAGCTAGAATGCCAATGGAGAAATTAAAATAGAAATTTTTAAATATTTTAAAGCCCAAATCATAAAAGACAAAAATTGATGAATTAGACTTCACCAAAAATAAAAACTTCAACACTGCTCAAAAACAGTGTTAAGAAAATGAAAACACAATTCGCAAGTGAGAGAAAACCAAACATACATCTGATAAAGAACTTGTATCTAAAATATATATAAAGAATTTTCAAAATTCACCAACAAGAAAACAACTAAATTTATAATGAGCAAAATACTTAAACACTTCACCAGAGAAGATACATGGGTGACAAACTAAGTACATGGAAAGATGCCCAACATAGTCACTAGAAAAATGCTAATTATAACCACAATACCTAAAATAAAAATTTTCAAAAACTGGCAGTAGTGCTGATAAAGATTTGAAGCAACTAGAATTCTCGTACATTGCTGGTGGGAATGCAAAAGAGAATGTCACTTTAGAAAACAGTGTGGCAATTTCTTAGAAAGTGAAACATACCTTTAGCATATGAACCAGCAATACCACTTCCATATGTTTACTCAAAAGAAATGAAAACCTATGTCAAAACAAAGACCTGTATGTAGATATTTATAGCAGCTTTGTTAATAATTTCCCCAAACTGGAAGCAAACCAAGTGTCTGTCAACTGGTGCATGGATAGAAAATTTGTGGCACATCCATAAAATAGAATATTACTTGGCAAGTAAAAAGAAGTGAACAGCTGATATGTGAAATAATATTGATGACTCTTAAGTTCAGTATGCTAACATGCCATATTGTGTGATTCTACTTATATGAGAGAAAAAGGAAAAACTGTAGTGACAGAAAACATAAGAGTGGTTACAGGGGAACTGACTCCAAAGGGGCTTGAGGGGAACTTTGGGGGTGATGGAAATGTTCTAAATCTTGATTGTGATGGTGGTTACATAGCTATATAAAATTTGTGGAACTTTTTACTAAAAAGGATATATAAGTTGCATGCTAATAAACCTGACTTAGAAAAATTAAAGCTTCCCACAAAGAAAACTCCAGGCCCAGTTTATTTCAGTGGTGAATTGTATTGAAGTTTTAATTCTGTTGAACGTTGGGTAACACCAATGTTGACAACTCTTTTGGAAAATAAAAGAGGAGGCACCACTTCCCAAATCATGTTATGAGGCAAGCATAGCCTGATAACAAAGCATGACAAAGAAATTACAAAAAGTTACTGACCAACATTCCTTGTTAACATAAATGTGAAAGTTCTTGATGAAATACCAGCAAATCAAATCCAGTAATTTATAAAAGCCCTCAGGAATATATAAATCAACTACTGGGACTGGTATGGTCACAGAATTTAAGGTCAATATACAAAAAATATTTTCCATATTCAAATATCAAACAACTGTAAAATAATTTTTATAAAATGCCATTTATAAGATACTTAGGAATAAATAAAAATATGTACAAGGTCTCTCCACCAAAAACTACAAAACATTGCTTAGAGAAAATTTTAAAGCCCTAAGATAGAGAGAGATAATATTCATTGATAGGAAGACTCACTATTTTTAAGATGTCATTTTTCTCCGAAATGATATATATATTAAATGCAATCTCAATAAAAATTCCAGCAGGCTATTTTTCTAAAACTCTACAAGCTGATTCTAAAATGTATATAGAAAAGCAAACAATTTCAAATAGTCACAACAATTTTGGAAAAGAATCACACCAATACGTGACTTCAAGACTTACTATAAAGCTATGGTAATCAAGACAGTGTGGTGTTGGCAAAAGGATAGATAAGTAGTAAGTACATCAGTGGAACAGAACAAAGAGTTCAAAAATAAACCCATGTGTTTATGGTCAATTGATTATTGACAAAGGTGCCAAAACATTCCAATGGGAAAAGCAAATCTTTTCAACATACAGTTCTGGAGTAACTGGATACTTATATGGGAAAAAAAGCCTGGAACCTTCCTCACATCATATACAAAACTAACGAGATGAATCATAAACCTAAATGTAAAAGCTAAACTATAAAGCTTCTAGAAGAAAATATAGGAGAAAACTTTGAGATGTGATGGTAGGCAAATGTGCATAGTTAGGTTAAAGAAAGCAATGACAATTTAAAAATTGTTAAATTATAGGGGACTTCCCTGGTGGTGCGGTGGTTAAGAATCCGCCTGCCAATTCAGGGGACACGGGTTTGATCTCTGGTCCGAGAAGATCCCACGTACTGAGCCCATGTGCCACAACTACTGAAGCCCGCGCACCCAGAGCCCGTGCTCCACGACAAGAGAAGCCACCACAATGAGAAGCCCATGCACAGCAACTAAGAGTAGCCCCTGCTCTCTGCAACTAGAGAAAGCCCGCGTGCAGCAATGAAGACCCAACGCAGCCAAAAAAAAAAAATTGTTAAATAATAGTTCATCATAATTAGACTGCTGCTCATCAAAAGACATCATTAAGAAAGTATACAGGCAAACCACAGACAGAGAAACATATTTCTCTAAAGGATTTGTTTTCAGAATATATAAAATACTTCTACAACTCAATCATAAAACCTCAAATAACCCAATTTTTAGAAGTAGAATTTTTAAAGACGGAAGTCAGGAGGTGGTATTTTTAGCAGAAACCTAGAACGTCCTCACTGCCACTTGGAAGCACATTATTGTTGGAGGATTAAGATGACATCATCTCTGCTGCTGAGATTTCTTGGGAGTTTCCCCAGGGCTAGACTTACAGAATGCACTTTGGAAGAGTAAAGGGCTGCTATTTATTTTATTTTGTTTAAAATAACTGTATAACACTTTATGCACCTAGAGAACTAAAGAGCTCCCAGAATACTAGGAACTAACCATCGATTTGTGGAAGGGGGGGGATTGTTTGAGGGAGCGGGGTTTGTTGATTTTTTAAAATAAAAACTCACTGGCTCTATTTCAGAGCTCACAATTGATGAATAGCACTAAGAAAAGGAATCATTTGCCCATTATGCCCCAAAATATCCAAAGGAATACCCATGTGAATTGTCCTCAATTTTTCCCCTTTTCTGAAACTACTCCCTTTATCATGCAAAATATGCACCTGGAAATTTAAGAGGTATTTTAAGAATGGTGTTTCTTCCAGGTGTTTAAATAATTTTATCAATGGGTTAAAATATGAGGTCCATTACAAAATTATGTAACTCAGGGGTGGGGTCTTATCTAATTTAATAGTCTAAGATGGAAACTTTTCTCATCCCTTTCATATCAAAGAGACATTTTATAGTATAGTTTTCCTCATGTAGAACCTCAGGTTCATAATAGACATTTCAACCCAAATCCATTTTGTATTGTGAACTGGAAGACAGAAGAAGCTTCACCTTTCTTAAAAGGGAATAGAGACAGCTTCTATGTCTCCATGGTGCAATGTATTCAGTAGAGGCTAAAGCAGTTGTGGTGAGTATGGGTCTTTCTCCTTTGTGATTGGCCTGACATCTTGACATTCCTTGTCTTAGTTTCCAATGGCTACTGTAAAAAATTACCAAAAAGTGGGTGGCTTAAAACAACAGAAAGTTACTCTCTCACAGTTCTGGAGGCCAAAAGTCTGAAATCAGTATCACTGAGCCAAAATCAAGGTGTGGACAAGGCCATGCTCCCTCTGGAGACTCTAGGGAAGAATCTATTCCTTTCCTTCTCCAGCATCTGGTGGCTGCCCACATTCCTTGGCTTGTGGCCTCAGCTCCAGAACAATTTAAATAGAAAGGCATGTGTGGTCATAAAAGTGCCACACTCCAGTCTCTGTTGGTTTGTGTGCAACAGCTAGACTGAATGTTAATTTATACTTTACTAGTCCACTGAATATTCAAGTCAAATCAAAAAATATTTATTGCCTACCTACAGTTATCTCTTCCCTCCTTATTAAAATATGGCATTATGTAAATCTTTAGATGGACAGTACAAAATAGAAATGTAACAAGGCTCAAATTTCAAAAGAAAATTGCAAGAATCTGAACTCAAGTTTTACCTAAAGAATGATTAATTCTATAAGCGTTTGTGATATGCTGGCCTATTCTATGCCAGACCTTATGCCAAACTCTGAAGAATCAATGATAAAAAAGACATGACGCCAACTTTAAGGAACTCACCTTGGAACAATGAGACATGTGGAAGCAAATATCATCGTCCAAATTCAGCAAGGTAAAAGCTGTTGAAGTAACTAAGTGGTTTCTTTTTCTCAGAAGATGTGACATTTGAGGTGGGCAAATGTCCTTGAAGGACAGGGAGAAGTTCTGAGAACCCACAAGGGTTAGAGAAGGCATTCCAGGCAGAAGCAACAGTGTGTTCAAAGGCACTGAGGTATATGTGTGGGTGGTGTTCATTAGAGAAGGTCAAATGGCTTGAATGGTAGGACTGGGTCATATTGAGGGTCTTTACATCATAGTCAAGAGCTTAGACTTTATCTTATAGGCATCCTGAAGCCACTAGAGGTGGACGGGATGCAAGTAAGCTCTTTTTGAGCTGTGTGACCTTTTTGTTCTGTTATCTCTCCACCAGGGTCAGTTGCAAAAACAAACTTGTTACCAACTACCTCAGGCTCTCTGCTACAAAAACATACTGCCTGCTGAAAAGCTTTTTGCAAAGTCATAAGAAATGACTTAACCTTTTATATTTTAGGAAAAATCCTTAACTTATTTACGACTTTGGAGATACCAATGTGGCCTGAGGTGGCAAGGGTTTGGGGACCTGGTTCTCAGACTCAGGCTGAGAGAGTTTGGTTGATACTTCAGTCACCTTGTGAATCTAGATGTCCATTTTCTTGCTCTGTGTCTCCCAGCTGGTTTCAGATCAAGCATGATTGTTGTAATTTCTACCTTTTGTTGCCTCTACTCCTTCATCTTAGTTGCAGGAGAAATAGCTGGAACTTGGGGCAGCATTGAAAGATATGTGCTGGCTGTCCCTCTCTAACTAGCCCATGGTGTTTGTGTTTCAGGAAGGCTGGTGGCAGGGAGGAAGACCAACCAGGGGAGGGACCTTGGGAAGAAGGGAGGCCACTGCTGAAGCCCCAGCTGATGATAACGGAGACCTGACGAAAGCAGAGGCCTTGAGACCAAGCTGGGCTTGAAAGCAAATGCTCTCAGGGAAGGATGGCCACCCCACTTGGCCTTGGCTTCTAGGATTGGCACACACCCTGGCCCTAAACAGCTGTAACATGTTTTTGGAGGAAGATCTCTTTTTCTCTTCAAAATACTCCTTTCACATTTTTTAAACAAAATAGAGGATAACAAAGAATAAAACAGATTTTTCCATAGTGAATAGCTAGAGAATTCTGAGGGTCAACTCTCTACAGTCAGAGGTACTTACCCTGTACTGATACTGCCGAAAGGAACAAACAGTCAGCTGTATTGTGGAGGTGTTAGAGAATGTCATGGGTTTTTTAAAACCAACTTGTCTGCTCTAAGCCCCTTTCCGAATGGGGTTGGGGAGCAAAGATCCAATTTCAGCGGTTTCTGGACCTTCCGTCACCTCCCCAGGGTCTCACAGGATCTGGAAACTTTATGTGGCCCCAGGATATGAGGGGTGAGCCTCTCCCATCCATCGAGGTCACAGTGGGTTCTCTTTGCTTCTGTTCTGTGCTTGGCAAGAGGCTTATCCCTTTTCCCCCTCTTCTCTTTAGTCTATTTTCAAACTGATATCTGCCCACTGCCATAAAAAGCGGTTACGATTGCTGTGAGCAGAAAGCTGCCTCGCACACTCTATTAGTCGTGTAAGCAACCTTTCTTTTATCTCTGAAGTTCTCATCATCACTGAGGAAGCAGTCTATAAACAGTAATTTTCCCTTTCCCTTACTCAGACCAGAGGGAAGAAAAAGGAGGTAAAATTCTCGTCCCTGTTCATGATACACCTAAATAGCTATACCAGCTCTGTCATTTTTTTTTTCCTAATAAGAACAAGAAGGGTTTGAATAGGTTATAGAGTCCAACAGTCCAATAGTTTTAAAATCCCTCTTTGCCTGCCACAATGTCCTCTTCATTCCTCTCCTCATCTTTGCCATTATGTTTGAATTTATTTTTAACATCCTTATTGGAGTATAATTGCTTTACAATGGTGTGTTAGTTTCTGCTTTATAACAAAGTGAATCAGTTATACATATACATATATCCCCATATCTCCTCCCTCTTGCATCTCCCTCCCTCCCACCCTCCCTATCCCACCCTTCTAGGTGGTCACAAAGCACTGAGTTGATCTCTCTGTGCTATGTGGCTGCTTCCCACTAGCTATCTGTTTTACATTTGGTAGTGTGTATACGTCCAGGCCACTCTCTCATTTTGTCCCAGCTTACCCTTTCCCCTCCCCGTGTCCTCAGATCCATTCTCTATGTCTGCGTCTTTATTCCTGTCCTGCCCCTAGGTTCTTCAGAACCTTTTTTTTTTTTTAGATTCCATATATATGCGTTAGCATACGATATTTGTTTTTCTCTTTCTGACTTACTTCACTCTGTATGACAGACTCTAAGTCCATCCACCTCACTTACAAATAACTCAATTTCGTTTCTTTTTTTTTTTTTTTTTAAAAGGAATTTTATTTTATTTTTTGCGGTACACGGGCCTCTCACTGTTGTGGCCTCTCCCGTTGCGGAGCACAGGCTCCAGACGCGCAGGCTCAGCGGCCATGGCTCACGGGCCCAGCCGCTCCGTGGCATGTGGGATCTTCCCAGACCGGGACACGAACCCGTGTCCCCTGCCTTGGCAGGTGGACTCTCAACCACTGCGCCACCAGGGAAGCCCAATTTCGTTTCTTTTTATGGCTGAGTAATATTCCATTGTATATATGTGCCACATCTTCTTTATTCATCCATCTGTCGATGGACACTTAGGTTGCTTCCATGTCCTAGCTATTGTAAATAGAGCTGCAATGAACATTGTGGTACATGACTCTTTTTGAATTATGGTTTTCGCAGGGTATATGCCCAGTAGTGGGATTTCTGGGTCGTATGGTAGTTCTACCGTTATGTTTGAATTTATAATCTAATTAAGTTTGTGATTCAGTCACTGCATATTGTTTGGATTTCCTTTATGTGGAAGCCCTGTGCTGAGTACTCTATTTTCCTCTTAATTTCTGGTTGAGAAATGCCAGCAAAGATCTTCATTCAGATGCGTCTAGGTGTGGAAGGCTGAATATCCCAACTGCTACTTTTACACACACTCTATTTAATGAAGAGGCCAAGTGGGACCGTTTAGACTAGAAATTAATGGTTTGGGAACCTGAACTCTCCTGGGTTTTTTTCCTCTTTTTTGATTGAACTTATCAACTGAATAATTGCAAAATACCTACTTAGTGCTGTGTTGGTACATTCTGAAAAAAAATGTCATCAGTTTTTGCCTTTCAAGACAGAGATTTGAAATTAAGAAACAATTACAAGAATTTAAAATACTTTTATTTAAATATATAACTTCTTTTAACAATCAGGAAAACTCCAGTCTTAGTGAACAATATGACAATATGTGTGTGTTACTTTGAGTCCAATGCTCTTTTGAGCTCTTAAAACAAATGAGCTATGGTTTCATACAAATGGTTCTAAAGTTAGAAATTATTCATAGGTAAATGGTTATGTAAATCTTTTCTTATTTATTCAGTCTCTCCCTTTTAAAAAGTTCATTGTCTATGCATTGGGCTCAATGCTGGTACTGGGGGAACGTAAAGGTGAGCACTGTTTAAGGAGTTTACAGTGTTAATAATCTCAACACTTAATACTTCAATATTATTAGGTGCTTTAACTTCAAAGTCCTGAAGTTTTTGTTTTTTTAATTTTTAAATTTTATTTTGTTTTTTTATACAGCAGGTTCTTATTAGTTATTCATTTTATACACATCAGTATGTACATGTCAATCCCAATCTCTCAATCCCTCCCACCACCACCCCACCCCCACTTTCCCCCCTTGGTGTCCATATGTTTGTTCTCTACATCTGTGTCTCTGTCTGCCCTGAAAACCGTACCAAAGTCCTGGAGTTTTAAGGACAGTTGATGTAATGAAATTCCAGGGTATTCATTTACGCACTTTACTCACTTGACCACTGACATTTAAACAGACTCAAGTCTTAATAAAATCAGCACCTTCTCTCTCTCTCTCTCTCTCTCTCACACACACACACATACACACACACAGGCAAACTTTTCAAGAGCTTGATGGATTCATTCTCTCTTTCCTGTCCATCGACTCCCTTCTAATCTGACCTTCACCTCCATCTACCCAAACATCTCTAATGCTCTGTGGATCCTTTTAAGTCCTCATTTACCCAATTTGTCCCTTCTTGAAACATTTTCTTCTCTTGCTCCCATCCTCTCCTGGTTTTCCCCCTACCTCCAGGGTCTCCTTCATATAGATTCTGGTATAGGGCTGGTTCATGTTAA
This sequence comes from Phocoena sinus, assembly GCF_008692025.1. Taxonomy (NCBI): domain Eukaryota; kingdom Metazoa; phylum Chordata; class Mammalia; order Artiodactyla; family Phocoenidae; genus Phocoena; species Phocoena sinus. The sequence continues at coordinate 38,744,334 of NC_045769.1, forward strand.
AATTTATCAAAGCTCAAGTCCTACGTCACCTTTTCTTCTCATTTGCTAATCTTCACTGAGGTAATCTCATCCTTTCCATGCCATATTTACAACTCCCATAGTTACATCTCCTTTCCAGACCTCTCCTCTGAGCTTCAGGCCTGTGTATCCAATTGTATACTCCCCATCCCCACTTGGAGATCTCCAAGGCTCCTCAAATTCAACGTGTCCCACCTGGAACTCATGAGCCTCATCTCCTCATGCCAGTGTTTGATATGTCAGCTAATGGCACTGTAGTCTGCTCAGCTGCATAATCCTGAGACCTAGGGATTGGCCTTGAAACTCTCTTCCCCTTAGCTCTGCCTCCCATAGTATCCAGTACATTATCAGTACCTTCTAAATATCTCTCAGATCCATCCACAACTCTGCATCTGTGCTACCACCCTAATCCAAGTTAACATCTTGTCCTGCCTGGACTATTGCAGTAGCTACCTAACTGGTCTCCCTCTTTTCTAGCTCAGTCTGTCCTCCAACAGTGCAACCAGAATAGCTTTTTAAAATTGCAAGTCTGTTATCAAGTCACTTGGATGCTTAAAACTCTTCAATCAGTTAGCATTGTTTGCAGCAGAAAGATCATAATCTGACTACCTCTAAAGGCCCAGATTGCATCAGCCCCCCACCTTGCTCCTTATACTCCTCAGATACTGACTTAATTTCAGGTGCATTAATTTGCCACGTTCCTTCCAGCCACAAGGTCTACTACAGTTGTTCGCCTTGTCTGAACCTCTTCTCCCTCTGTCCTCCCTAGGTTGCCTAGGTAACGCTACTCATCTACCAGAAATAAGGGCACTTCTTCACAGAAGCCTTACCTGATCCCTGAGACTGCATTGAATCCACATCTTCTACCCTGTCATAGTGCCATAATCTCAATAGAAATTATCAATATCGATATTTATACACTTTGTTATATAATGGTTTGATTAACGTCTGTCTTGCCCACTAATGTGTTAATTCCATGAGGGCAGGGAATCTATTATTCTTACTATTTTATCCCCAAAGCCTTGTGCAGTGCCTGGCACATAGTAGACACTCAGTAAAAGTTTGTTGAATAAACAAAGGCGTGAATAAATGAAGGTCACAATGACCCTCCCAAGGTCAAAATGGCAAGACTGAGATTGTAGCCAGGTATTCTAATTTCCAGTCCAGATTACTAGCCTTCTCAACAAAAAGCTTGTTCTGGATTGTTCTGAATTATTGGAACCAAAGCAACTTCAGTTCGTCAAGTCCAATTTCTCAACCCTACCATTTTCTGCGGATGGCATTTATTTAGCAAGGGGATGCTATAGGTAAGGTAATTTTTCTTTTTTCCACAAAACATGTGCTATCTTTTTGCTCTATTTTGAAAGGGTATTATGATTAACCATACCACTATTTAAAACTTGTAAAGCTTCTTGAGATTCTAAGAAGAAATATAAGGTATGGGTCACAAAGAGCAATTTTGTCTCTTGCAATAGAATTTTCTGTTTAAAAAATGTGATTAATTTGAAAGGCTGATAGCTCAAAAAGAGCATTCTATTAGGTGGGATAATCATTATCATATTCCCAGCTGCTGTGTATATACCTTCTCTTAAAAGTGAAAAAGGAGAAAGCCATTTTGCTGTGTGGAAGTGCCTTGTGTGTTCTATAACATCCAAATGAAATGTTCAGTGGTTGGAGGAGAGTCTGCTGTATTTAGGACAAATAGCTTCACTGTTAACCCTGAAGAAACCTGAAGATGTGATTCTCAAGGGTCTTTGTGCTGTGGATGAAAATGGAATCATTATTTTTGAGCCCCCCACCCCCGCTCACATCAATGACTCCCACCTGCAGCCGATCCACTGGTTATAAGTAGCCATGAATCGCCTTGCAGATTGTAGGCAGGGTAAACAACCAGGGCCAGGCAAAACCAAACTCCTGGTAAGCTCTATTAGCTCTTTCTGTGTGTTTCATTTCCATTTCACACCTTGGGGTGGGATACAATCTCTACTTACACTGGTGTGGTGTGTGTCTGTCTCAGACCTGTGTGTAAGGTGCATCTTTCAGTTTGGGGTGTATATTTTTTTCTTTTCTCTCTCTTTTTTTTTTTTAAGACTGCTGTCTTAACCCTTAAAGTAATTTAAGATTGGTTGTTTTTTCTTTTTTTGTTGTTATTGTTAAGAATTGCAGTTTCTTTGGAGACAACAAAGTGCAGTTTTTTTCAGATGAAAAGGCATACTCACTTTCTAGGTTGTATTCATAATTGCTTTATCACTGTATAACATTCTCCTTATCATGGACTCCTTTAAGCTAATAATTGGTTTTAGGGGAGTTCATTAAGAAATGAATGTGGAAAAAAAGAGGGCTGCAAAATTCAGGTGAACAAATATACTATTTCTTCTTCCTTGTCTCCCTTTAAAAATGTTTCCTCTTTCTCTTTTCTACTTTTGCCCTCCCTTCTCCTCTCTCTCCCTCCTCAATATCTCTCTCTCTGGCCATTGACATTTCCCTGGTCCTTCCTTTCACTCAGCTTCCTTCCACAATGCCCAAAGCACTCCTGCTGCTGGCTCTTGCCCTGGTGCTACTTGGGCTTGTGCATGGAGCCGTGTTGAGAAACAAAGAAAAATGGAAGCCCCTCAACAATCCTAGAAACCGAGATCTGGCAAGAACAGCCACTGGGACATGCCAGGTTGCAGGGTGAAATTGGCACCTCCCTGGAGTTATGCACACTGCACTCTGCTAGAGCACGGTGGAGAGGAGGCTGCCAAGGGCTGAGAAGATTCCCCAGCAGGACCAGAGAAGAATTTTGCTAGCCTAGTGGCCGGTGTTCTAGCCAATTTCCACTTGTTTCTGTACGGAGAAACAAATTTATATTTAGAAATGATCTTATACACACATAGCACATTACATTTGTAAATATTATATACACATTGACTTCATAGCCTTAATTTCTAATATATTGATATATACAGAGTCAAGAGCGTAACAGGGAATTACATTTTGCACAGCTTAGGTTGAACTGATAACAAAAGTTTCTCACATAACCAATACTTGCAAAGCTCCATTGCAAAAACTGAAAGTCGACCTGCATTCTTTTCAATTTGCTAGGCATTCTTTTCAACATAACGTTATCTAGGAAATAGAATTCAAAATACCAGTAAAAATTCTCTTTTAAAAATATGCCAAATACAGTAAACATGATGACATTACGATTTCAAAATATAGTTTTTCTAAAGAAAATGATGTGAAATATACCAATATAGGATTAAAACAATCAAATAGCACTTTGCACAGCTTCTATGTATTCACAGAATACACAGCTGAAAACCCCACGTCTGAGATGACTGGGATCTATCTCACCATCAATCGGAGAGGAGACACCTGAGCTCTGATCACCGTGGAGTTCAGTTTCATCTCTGACTTCAGTACTTGGAGATGGGCAATGAATCTTCTCACTGTGGGCTGTTAAATAATTGATATTCAAGAATGGTGAATTATCTTTGTTTAGAGTTGAAATGTCAGGTAGAAAGGAGGGGGAAGGGGAGAAGGAGCCACAGCTTGTGTTTCTGAGTTTTCCATCTCCTGCCTCCTGGGTTACCTCTAAAGTCAATTTGGGGGGAAAATGAGAGGGGAAAAATACTCATCTTTGAGTATTTGGAGTATTCAAATGATAAATGACATGAAACATTTTCTTTCTCTCTTCAGTTTTTCAGAACCCTTCAGGCATATTTTAAAGGAAGAGGTCTTGATCTTGGAATGTTTTCAAATATTTCCTGCATGAATGAGAATCCCAGACCTCTCTCTTTCCAATCAGAACTTATTACTTCTGCATTTGCAGATTATGAAGAACAGAAAAACTCCTTCCCCAATTACCTCAAAGTCTGAATGTTTCTTCTGAGTGCAGGTAAAACTCATCCCTTTATTCCCAGCATCTATCTAAACATACAACTCAGTCATAAAGTCATAAAGAGGTTTAGAAAAATGATTTTATTTCCTCATGTAAATAACTGCTCAGTTCTGATGATACTCATCACTGTTAATACTCTGATTTGGTTCATAAATTTTGGTTTTAAAAAGAAATGACAGTTATGATTTTTAAAGCATAGTTTTCTGGGGAGAGATATATTAAAATAGTAGAACTATCACTCAATAGAATTATGAAATATAATTAAAAACCACATACTTATACCTATATCTTTTTTCAGACCAGGTCATAGAGCTAAATTATGTGGAAAATCGTCTGTAAAGAAATATATTGAGCTGTACAGTTGGATTAAATGGATAGTAAAAATTTTAAAGAGTGGTTTCTTTTGGGAGAAAGTATTAAGCATATATTTGAGCTTGAACTTTCTCATCTAGAGGGGGAAAAAGAGTAGAATATTAGTAAAGATGGCACTTCATAGGAAAAAAATTAGAAATTTATGTCTAAGATTTGAATTTTACTATTCTTATTACTTTAGCATTCCTGTCAAATAAATACCTACCATTTAAAAAGGAACAGGTATGGTGCAGTCGAAGAAAATATACTATGATTCTAGTCTGTTAGCTTTTCATTTGGCTGAATAATAAAGGGAGCCGGGGCTTCCCTGGTGGCGCAGTGGTTGAGAGTCCACCTGCCAATGCAGGGGACACGGGTTCGTGCCCCGGTCCGGGAAGATCCCACATGCCGCCGAGCGGCTGGGCCCGTGAGCCATGGCCGCTGAGCCTGCGCGTCCGGAGCCTGTGCTCCGCAACGGGAGAGGCCACAACAGTGAGAGGTCCACATACCGCAAAAAAAATAATAATAATAAAATAAATAAAGGCAACCGAATCATAATTAAAATCTACTCCCATTCTTTCATGGGCATAGGATGAAATTGTGAGGAAGCAAACCATTGTTGCACTTCATTATGATTGTGAAAGGATTTTGATGGTTAGCTCTTTTAAATGGGATGATTTTTTAAAAATAATGATTGTTATTCTAAGAGGATGCAATTTACCATGTGGTATATGCACTTGAGAACTGTCCTACAATGAGAAAATAAAATAGAATAAACACAAGTATATTAATGAAGGATCCCTTGATTATTTTCCACACTCAGGCCCTAGGGTAACAGACACTAAAACAGAGAATAATTATTAATACCAAGTACCTATTTCAGTATGAGACAGTATTGCATACAAGTTGTTTGTAAGACTTAGTTTATTCATCTATAAGTTGCATATATGGATTTCTAATAATAAGTATCAGAGAAAACATCAAATACATACTTTTGTGTGAGCATGAAACAAGGAAATGTTTAAGAGCAGGAAAAAAGAGAAAGCACCCAGTTAGTGATATTATAATATAATAATTATTCAACTTTGCAAAAGAAGCAAAGTTTCTGATTTGGAGAATATTTCATAAATACAAGCGCTCCTTTCCTAACAACTCTCATTAGGAAATGAAGACAAAAAGAGTTTTCACTGAACTATGTTGATCTTTGGGTCTTTGTGTTAATCATATAATCTTCATTTTCCATTCGTTATAATGTTTTCTTTCAGATGTCTGGTGGTTTTAAAACTACAGACGAAGCTTCTCATTAGAAAAATTGATTCATGGTCATGGCTAAACTTTTATGTGTTTTTTCCCTCCATTTTTGTTAATTTGTAGTGATTTTAGTCTACATAGCTCAAGCTATGTAAACAGCTTGAGCTTTGGGCCATGTGTGACTTATGTGCATGGGTTTTCTTCCCAGTCAATAACCGTAGATAGCAGTGTAGAGCACGGCATATATTGCAAGGATTACAGAAACACCATAAAGTCAAAAGAAATGATCTTCTAAATTATGTTTCCTTTAAGCTTGTCTTCTATGTTTCTTACCTTTTATCAATCTGTTTTTATTTGAAAGGGACATTGCTCATTTTTACTTTAGTTCATTATATGTAACAGGAATTTGGGTTTTAAATTTATCTTTTTCCTAAAAGGAAGATGCATTCCCATGGTCAGCATATGCTATTGAAAGATCTCACAGTCTTAGTTACATATCAAGGGAGAGTAAGTGATGAATATCCACAATTAAGTTGAAATGGAAGGCAAAGAAACGTGGGATTTTAGGAGTCTCTTGGGCCTCTGAGAGATGTTCTCTGCCACGATGTTCAGAGGTGGACATTGTGCTACACCAGATATCCTAGCCATGCCTCACCTCTGGCTCTTCCACATACAACCTCAGGAAGGGAGAGGAGAAACAGGTGGATTTCCCTTCTTTCATAACCAACCCTCTTCCTCCACCCACCCCTCCCCAACTGAGGCTGAATCATTCTGATTCTCATATTCTCAGCTGAAATAGCTACTTTTCTTTATGAAGAGCTGCATCATTTTCTCTGATTTCTGCAAAAGGAACACTACTAGAAGGAAACAGTGTAATCCTAAAAACACTAGTCTGTACATTCCAAAATAGTTTTCTGTGGCTTTTTTGTGGATGATTGATATCCAATATCAAGAATAAAATATTTATGCAAGAACAGATTCTATATCTGGTTCAATATGTTCTATTGTAATTAGTTGTATAAATGTTTTCCCTGGAGGGTTGTGAGATATTTGTGAGCCAAGATCATATATAAGCCATTTTTATTTCTCCAGCACCTAGTACAATGCCTTGCATGTAGCAAGCACTCAATAAATACTTGCTGAATTGAAATAAATGTGTGTTATTTTGCTATTAGACAGTAATGGAAGCTGCTTCTAGTTAATGCCAGACTTTTTTGTTTTACCATTTAAAAGATATGTTATTATTATTTATAATTATATTTTATGTTTGGCTGCGTTGGGTCTTCGTTGCTGCGTGTGGGCTTTCTCTAGTTGCGGTGTGCGGGCTTCTCATTGCGGTGGCTTCTCTTGTTGCGGAGCACGGGCTCTAGGTGTGCGGACTTCAGGAGTTGTGGCATGCAGGCTCAGTAGTTGTGGCTCGCGGGCTCTAGAGCTCAGGCTCAGTAGTTGTGGCGCACAGGCTTAGTTGTTCTGTGGCACGTGGGATCTTCCCGGACCAGGGCTCGAACCCATGTCCCCTGCATTGGCAGGCAGATTCTTAACCACTGCACCACCAGGGAAGTCCTATAAGTAATTATTGATGAGCTATTCCTCATAAAAATAAGCCTGTTCAGATAAATGGTAGAGTGGTAGGGAGTGCTTCACCCCTGTCCAGTTCCACTCAAGTACCAGTGACTGGCTTTCCCTTTCCCTTTCACCACTCCTGCTCTGGTTGTCAAGAGCTCCACAAAGGGAATATTTATTAGTTTTAAGGCCTCTGAAAAGGAAGGGCATCCACAGGGGACTTTTAGCTATGAGCTTGCAAAGTCTCAGCGCAGGACATGCATCCTTCTGCTGGAAAATTCCTCACAACTGGCAGGTAACTGTTGATGGGAGGCCTACACTCCACTAGACTAGAGTTTCTTATCAGTGATGGTATTGTCAGTTGGGGAAGGACAAGTCTTCGTGGTGACCATTTAGCACACCTGGTCCCCAGACAATGTGTAGTGGTATATTAGTGACTTCCCCACCCCTGCACTATTATTTTGACCACCAAAACCTCCCTATTCACATTTCTAAAAGGCCACTGGGGAAGTGATTTTGTCCTTGGCTGAGAACTGTCGTTAGGAAAACAGCAGAAGTGTAGTGTTTCCTGCAATGAAAATAAGTGTTCTGCCGGTGATCTAGGCTCCCAAGGGGTCTGTGGTCCTTCTCTGCATAGGTCCTTGACAGCCTCTCAACACTGGCTCTGCTCCTCTTTGATGAGCATTCCATTCCCCATCCCTAGGACATGGCCTATTGTCCCCCATCCCGGGTCTAGTGTGGTCAAGAACTATTAAGGGTGTGAGATTTTACCCGATTTGCAAGCTACACACTGGCTGCTGCAATTTCACAGATCCTGGTGGGCCCTGAGACCAGTGGGTCTAAGGTAATAGACTTTATTATTCATGGCTCAGCAGGCAGCATGCGTTTTACATTCCTATTGGTTCTCCTTGTTCCCCAAGTATCATGGGGGCCATGTGGAGGTGAGTCCAGGTGTTTACTGGGCACTAGTTGGTTTTTGCCACAGTTGAGGAACCCGAAACTTAGGAAATCCCCATTCTTACAAGGGGGCTACATGCCCAAACATGCCCAACCTTTGCCCCAGAGGGAAATATTATCATACTGGTCAGAAAACAAATCTGCCCTCTGTCCCAGAGGGAGACAATATCTCTATCTTTCAAGGCTGTTTGTTCTCCAGACATCCTTGAAAAGATAGTCCAGAGTGAAAGCAGTCACAGGTTTTTTGCAAAAAAGTGAGAGAACCATGGGAAAATTGTCTCCCCAAAAGTGTCACACCCCATCCTGGCTCCTCCCCTTGAGAAAGGAGGGAGTCATTCCCTCCCTGTGTACTCTTCATGCTCTCGTCATGGTATAAATTCAATGTTCTGCTTTCTTCAGACATTCCATTTTGATTCTCAGAAATCAGTATGAAAGTCTGAAAAGTTTCTTCTTGCTATTTTCATTACCGCTATAACAATTCCACTTCATCTCAAGGTAATGTGGATGCCTCTGACTCACCAGGGGACACATCACTTACAACGAAGTGGAGAAAAGAAAAGCAGAAAGCTTCCAATTTCAAGACCTGTTGCTACATTCTGACCTGTAAAAAAAAAAAACAAAAACAAAAAAAACAAAACTGTCACATCATCAAGGTGTTCCACAGCAGAAAAACTGTTCTCCCACCCCTTGCTTCCTGCTGCAAATCTCTGCAATGTGAATCTATATCATCACAATTGTTATTCCCATATTCCAGGCAGCCAATAACAAACAAGCTAGTCTAAGCCATCTGGGTCTTAGGAGAACATTCTCCTTACCAGGTGACCAGATTTGCTCCTTTTGATTTCCTTAGGAGAGTTAGGACTAGAGACTCGACTTCCTCTCAAATGCAATTCCCTGACAGCCTGGAGAAATTCAGGGGGGAATTTACCTATTAGGGATTTCTGTGGATTACCTTAATCCAACCCACTCACCTAGCCTCCCATATTTTATACCCAGATACGGCCCTGAGGATCCTTTATCATGAGAAAGGAATGACTTCCAGCTGGAGGTTTTTTCTCTCACCTGGAAGTTCCCCTCTTACAGGTCCTGGCCCCTCATTCTCCCATCCAACTGTTGCTTTTCTTCATTTGGATTGTCATAAAGATGGCCAAGTCAGGTGATAGGCTCCCTGTAACTTGTCCCTAACCTCAGCTTCGTATTGAGCTGCATTCCGTACCTCTTATCCCTTGCCCATTCCCAAGGCACTTTCAGTTCCGTCCAGTTGAATTCATAAATGTGTTTTGAGCATAGATTACTAGCCTACAGAGGAAAGTTCACAAAGATGTATCAGGTAGTGCTGTTCTCAAGATGTTGACAGCTAGCGTCTTTAGAAGAGGACAGCAGAGAAATAGTTATAAGACAAGGTAAAATATAAACCACAGGAGTGTGTAGGAGCTGAAGAAGTGTTCCACTGAGAAGAGGCAGTATATCATATTAATTCCAAGTATGGGATTTGGAGTCAGATAGACCAGGGTTTGAATCTTGGCTCTACTACGTATTAGATCAGAACGTTGGCATTAGAATAACATAAAATAATAAAATATAATCCAAAAGTATATTTTGAGATATGAATGTAATATGCATAAGACAGTACATGGCCTGTATAGTAAATGGGCAATAGTGGTATGCTAATCATAGCAATATTGATTCTCTCTAAAAGTTTAACTGTTAAGAAAAGAAGAAAATTTGTGTGAGAATTAGAGGTGGGACGTGAAGTCTAGATGACCTAGTTACAGACTGAGGAGTCTGAGGAAAGGGACAGCTTGAGGATTTGTGGAAGAGGGGAAAACTGATGGTGCCATTGATTGGAGGAGATGAGAGTTAAACCATAAATTGTGGGAGGACCTTAGCTTTCTGTGGCAGGGCAGAACTGGAAAGTGGAACGTGCACGTGGCAGAGCAAATGGTTAAATTAAGAAAAAAAATCACTACACCAATGATTCAATTAATTTTAAAAATAAACATTCCAAAAAGAAATGGATTGAGAGTCAGAATTTTAATGGAGAATTGCAGGAAATGATGTAGATAAAGGAACATTTTCTTAAAGCACATTTTTTTTCCAACTCCTTAATAAGTTTAAACCGGAGGCCTGAGCCCAGCGGCAAGCGCGGCGACCCGGAGGGTCCAGCCGCTGTCCAGTCCGGGTCCTGCCCACGCCCACGTCGCCAGGAAGAGGCGGGGCCAGAAGCTCCTGCGGAACCCGAGCGCCGCGGTTGCGGCGCAGGCCGGACAGGTTTCCCGGAAGGACTACGGGTCCTTGTTTTTAGCGCCTCTGCGTGGGGGTAGCGTCTGGGAGCTTCTGCTCTTCCGTTTCTCTGTCTCGGTTTCTGGAACTGCACATCAGATCCCCGCAGACATGTCGGGGTTCAGCCCGGAGCTCATCGACTATCTGGAAGGGAAGATCTCCTTTGAGGAGTTCGAAAGGCGGAGAGAAGAGAGAAAAACCCGTGAGAAGAAAGTGAGGAGATAATGGGCCAGGATGCTCCCCACTGTCTTGTCGCCCTAAAACACTTAAGAGAGATGTGGGGGACCCAGTAACCCCCTTCGCTGTGATGGGGCGGGCCGGGTACTTCCAGCAGTTTCTTCCCCTTTTTACGGAAACTCGGGTTCTCACCTCGTCCCCGTTCTAAGCTCCTCTTCAAAACATTTCACCCACCAAAAAGCTTTTGTCTCGGTGGTAACCACTTATCTTTTTTTCTGTTGCCAAATAGTGCATCTTTTATTTGAGGGTAGCATAATGCTGGTAGATTAAATGGGGGGCGTGGGAAGTAAGAGTTTGGAGGCAGTATCTGGTTCTAGTCCGAGCTTTGCCACTGTCTTCTTGCGCAACTCACCACTCTTCTTTAGGCCTCAGTGTCTGTTTCTAGACGGAGTGATTTGAGCTTCCATTTTTGAGGAGTCTCCCAATGGTGTGGTGTAATCTTCCACAGAAAAGAGTGAATTTTCTTGTCTGATAAAATCTCTGGGACATGTTTTTTTTATACTTATGAGGAAATACGTGAACTTTCCATGTCTTCTCACTTGAAGTCCGAGGGAAAATAAAAGTAATTACACCTTTTGAGATTAGCTGTTGGATTCCTTCCTAAATCATGCAACTAATAGCACCCCATCTCTTTTCATTTAAAAAGCAAGGATACACCGTGTAGATTAATGAAATCATCAAGGTTTTAAAAGTTATTTTTTAGAAACGACTGATTCAGCCTGAAGGATGAGACCTAAGTACTATGAAATGCTTTGGCAATATTCAAATTTAGATTCCACATAGTATGTATGTGTTCAGAGCTCAAGTCATAGAAATAGAGAATGAGGCAGATGCTGTATTCTCAACTGGGGAGCGCTAAATGTGCACTTGTTTTTGGAATCAATTAATTTTCAATCTCAGAGTCTTCAGGAAAAAGGCAAGCCATCAGCTGAAGAAAATCCAAATGACTCTGCAGTTCCATCATCATCAGGAATTGACTCTACCAAATCTCAGGAGGAAGATGTCAATGAAGGTATGTTAAGATCCCTACCTTAAATGCATTAAATGTTAAGGGTACCTAATAGTTTAGTGAAAGTGTTATTTTTTTTTTTTTTTTTCTGCAGTGGTATTCTGTCATTGATACCTGGCTTATTAGGAGCATAGTACTTGGTGTGTAAGAGGTGCTCAATAAATATTTGTTGAATTATTGATTATGATGATGGTTAGTTTAGTGGGTTATGTTTGTGGAGAAGTGTTTCAGATCGACATCAGTGTTTGTTTGGGAGCCATTTAGAGTCATTATTCTTTAAATTGACCCTCTCACTTGATTACTAATTCTTCTAGACTATACTCCCCCAAATTGTAATGAATTATACTTCTATACAAAGTGGCTTCCAAACCACTTTTTTAATTATGGGAAATAAGATAGAAATGTCAGAGTGGAAGGCCAGTTGGCTCCATATGGGACCTCACACACACAAGAGGTATCTTGGTATGTTACCTCATGCCAGGATCCAGTCCTCAGCTCTGAATGACTGGATATTATATTTGGTTGCTGCACCCAGACTAATTAAACTCATGAGAGCCTGAGTGATGAACTGTTATGCAAATTTATTAATTTCTGGTGATTGGTACACCTTTTTAGTGATCAGAATACTGATGATAGTTCATGGTATCCATTTACCCATGTCAAGTAACCTGGGATACTGAACTATCAGTTAGAATTTAGCTTTGGGTGTAAGGTCTGATTGAGAACTTAATTAAACTTTCTAGTCCTAGTGGGTAGAAATAGAGGCTGGTTCTTTTCCCTCCAAACAAATAAGACTTGACACAGAGAAAACACTAGTAGGGTGGACAGAAAACGAACAGGCTTTGTTACTGCTTCTTTGGATCAAGTGGGGAAGAAAGGGTAAAGAGGAGAGAAAATTGGGGTTATAGTTTCTTACCTTGCCAGGCAAGTGCGGTGAAAAATGGGGCTGAAATTGTTCTAAAACCTGTGAGTCCTTCCTTATCTGCTCAGAGTAGGAGCTGCTCTTCCATCATCACATCTTTGAGGTGCAACTGTAGTACCAGACACCATGGGGTGCCTGCCAGTTTTCTTACCTAAAGCTGCCCCTGAGAGGTGGCCATTAGGCTCTCCCTAAAAGAAGGTGGTTAGTTGAACCCCATTCTAGCTCCCCATGAGCAGTCAGGCATACTAGCCTCAGCTCAAGTAATCCCATCAGTCCTTTTAAGATATTAAACTCCCAATTTCCCAGGAAGGTATTGTCCCAGAACTTTACCAAGACCTTTGGTAACTGTGAACATGTATTCAGAGCAGAGGAAGGGGTCAGTTTTGAACAGGTAACGTCTGCTAATTGGAATGTATGGCCACTAGAGTCACTGTATTTTTCTCCTATACATTGGTGAATTCCACTGCAAAATTCTTATTCTTGAGCACCAGGCAAATAGGGACTTCTTTTAATTTCATTTTCAGTTAATTGTTGCTGATATAAAAATTGCAGTTAATTTTTGTATATAGACTTTGTATCCAGGAACCTTGCTAATTCATGAATTCTGACAGTTTTTATGCAAAGATTGTTTTGGATATTCTATGTATATAATCATGTTATCTGTGAATGACAGTTTTATTTCTTCCTTAATCTTTATGTCTTTTATTTCTCTTCCCTTATTACATTAGCTAGGACCTCCAGGACATCCAGTAAAATATTGAAATGAGCGGTGATAGTAGGCATACTTGTCTCATTCCTGATGACTGAATAATTAGCTGTTAACTGTGTTTGTGGAAATTTTTCTGTAGGTACTGTTTATTAAACTGAAGGTATTCCCTTCCATTTCTAGTTGACTTAAAATTTTTATTAAGAATAGGTGTTGGGGGCTTCCCTGGTGGCGCAGTGGTTGAGAGTCCGCCTGCCGATGCAGGGGACACGGGTTCGTGCCCCGGTCTGGGAGGATCCCACATGCCGCGGAGCGGCTGGGCCGTGAGCATGGCCGCTGAGCCTGCGCGTCCGGAGCCTGTCCTCCGCAACGGGAGAGGCCACAACAGTGAGAGGCCCGCGTAACGCATAAAAAAAAAAAAAAAAAAAAAAAAAAAAAAAAAAAAAAAAAAAAAAGAATAGGTGTTGGATTTTATCAAATGCTTCTCTGGGGGAATTCCCTGGCGGTCCAGTGGTTAGGACTAGGCGCTTTCACTGCCAGGGCCCAGGTATGATCCCTGGCTGGGGAACTAAGATCCCACAAGCCATGCAGCATGACCAAAAAAGAAAAAAAAAATGCTTCTCTGTATCAAGATGATCATATGACTTTTCTTTTTTTTTTCTGTACTGTAATAAATTTTATTGATTTATTTTACACTGTTTTTTCATATTTATTTTGGGTGTTTAGAATTCTTGAAGATGATCATTATGACTTCATAATAATAATTACTATTTGTTGCTCAGAACATGTGGGTTTTTTCATTCTCTTCTTCCTTAAGTATATTGACTATCTCATTTATCCAGCATCTTTGGGATTTGAGGTATTTCACATAAGTGAATAAGCTTAAGGATTTTTGAATATATATATATTTAAAATTTTAACTTTTGTAGCTTTTCTAAAATATGCTACTTGTCTCTGCTTTAACAGAAAATTGGCTTCTCAGCTTAACTTTTCTTTTTTTGTGGTACGCGGGCCTCTCACTGTTGTGGCCTCTCCTGTTTGGAGCACAGGCTCCGGACGCGCAGGCTCAGCGGCCACGGCTCACGGGCCCAGCTGCTCCGCGGCATGTGAGATCTTCCCGGACCAGGGCACGAACCCGCGTCCCCTGCATTGGCAGGCGGACTCTCAACCACTGCGCCACCAGGGAAGCACCATCAGCTTAACTTTTCTTGATCATTCAAGATAATCATTATGAGGGCTTCCCTGGTGGCTCAGTGGTTGGGAATCTGCCTGCCAATGCAGGGGACACGGGTTTGATCCCTGGTCCGGGAAGATCCCACATGCTGTGGAGCAGTTAGGCCTGTGCACCACAACTACTGAGCCTGCGCTCTAGAGCCTGTGTGCCACAACTACTGAGCCTGCGTGCCACAACTACTGAAGCCCGTGCACCTAGAGCCCGTGCTCCACAACAAGAGAAGCCACCACAATGAGAAGACCTTGCACCACAGCGAAGGGTAGCCCCTATTCGATGCAACTAAAGAAAGCCTGCGTGCAGCAATGAAGACCCAATACAGCCAAAAATAAATAAATACATACATTTATTTAAATAAAAAAGATAATCATTATGAAATTAGAAAAATCATTTTACTGTAGTGATATCCTCAGATACAGATGAAATATGTCATGTTATTTTGTTCCTGAAATAATAATAGTATTTTAATTTTAATAATAGCATTTATTAAGCTCTTACTATATGCTGGGCATTTTTCTAAATACATATATGTAAAGACTCATCTCATCCTCAGAGTTACCCTATAAGGCAGACATTATTGACCCCTTTTACAAATGAGCAAACTGAGGTACAGAGAGCTTCAGTAATTTGCCCAAGGTAACACAGCTGGTGATAGATGGAGATGAAGTTTGAAACCAGACAGCTTGGCTTTAGAGACCTCACCTTAAACCACTGTGCTATACCCACTGGTTATGTATCACCTTAAACTACTGTGCTACACCCCCTGGTTATGTATCACCTTAAACCACTGTTCTATACCTCCTAGTTATGTACCACCAGACTTGTTTAGTTCTTAGGTCTATGTCCTACAATTCTTTTATTTTTTTTTCCTCTCTGCTTTTAACAGTTAACTGTGTGTGCTTCTGATTTCCCACTAATTTTGCCTGTATGTCTGGGTAAGGCCTAAAGGATGAGTCAGCAATTCCTACAGAGTAAAATACATGGCTTTGTGACAGCTTTCCTCTTTGGATTGTTTTTTTTGGGAGTGTTCATTTGTCTGTGTTTTTCTTTCAAGTTTGGTATTACTGGGGTAGAAATTTATATTCCAGAAAATACTGTTTGTTTTTTCTTGCAATTAGTAAGTATGCTAAAGCTTTCTTTTTTTTTCCTTTTCAACCTCAATGTCTTTGTCTTTAGGAGAAACATCAGATGGAGTCAGTAAGTCAGTTCACAAGGTCTTTGCTTCCATGCTTGGAGAGAATGAAGATGAGGACGAGGAGGAGGACGAGGAGGAGGACGAGGAGGAGGAGACACCTGAGCAACCCACTGCAGGCGACGTGTTTGTATTAGAGATGGTTCTCAATCGTGAAACCAAGAAAATGATGAAAGTAAAGTGTTTCTTATTTTCGTATTTATAAATGGAATGTAAACATGTGACATAGAAATTGAAAAAGAATCTTTAGGTTATACATATATTCTGAAAGAATTCAAACTGTGAGAAAGGAAACACTATGAGACAACTACTGTTACTGGTTTCTTATGTTTCATTTTAGAGATTTTTAAATGTAAAACTTTAATTATTGCATGTCTCAAAATGTACTGTCGTTTTGCTATTAAAAGGTCCATATTGTAACTTGATATTCTTTTAACCAAGTTCATTCTAAGTAGATAAATTTGAAAGGAGAATCTTCAGTAGATTGCATCATAAATCTCCTGACATATAAATCCATTTTACAGCATCCAGTTCCACATTTGTTCTAATTAGTAATTTAGTGATGCTTGACCAGTTTGATTTTTGCTTTCTTTAAATATTTTACTGTGATTTGAACTTGCTACTGTAGGAAAGTTTTGTTGGATTTGTTTTTTGTTTGAATCTAAATGTCATTTTTGTTCTGTACAGGAGAAAAGGCCTCGGAGTAAACTTCCCAGAGCTCTGAGAGGTCTCATGGGTGAAGCCAACATTCGCTTTGCTCGAGGAGAACGTGAAGAGGCGATATTGATGTGCATGGAAATCATAAGACAAGGTGTTTAATGTGGGGATTATTGACAATAGCAGTTTAATAGTCTGACTTTTTTTTTAATAAATGTATTTATTTTTGGCTTCATTGGGCCTTCGTTGCTGTGCGCGAGCTTTCTCTAGTTGCAGCGAGCGGGGGCTACTCTTCGTAGCGGTGTGCAGGCTTCTCATTGCGGTGACTTCTCTTTGGGCTCTAGGGCGTGTGGACTTTCGTTGTGGCATGTGGACTTCAGTGGTTGTGGTGTGCGGGCTTAGTTGCCTCATTTGAACCCGTGTCCCCTGAATTAGCAGGTGTATTCTTTTTTTTAGCAGGTGGTTTCTTAACCACTGCACCACCAGGGAAGCCCTAATAGTCTGACTTTTAAAACAAACGGAGGAGCACCTCACTGTGCTATTTGGAAAATATATTCAGAAGCTTGGACGTGATTGTGATAACAGTGATTTACCACTTTTCACATTGAATAGGTATCATTGCCAAGAAAATGAAAATCGCAGAGTATGATTCAGTGAAATATCATTAATATTTATTGAACTCTTACAGGCTTTTTTTAAATTTGTGTGTTTTTGAATGTTTCATTTTAGGAGCTTTAGGCTTTTATAGTATTAGTCTTTTTAAAATATGGCAAACAAATTATTTTAAAACCACTTTTGAAGAGTATTCTTTTTTCTTCTATTTTCCAAATCAGACAGTGTTAGATTATTTTAATCTACTTTTTGATAAAAGACACAGTATATACTTGTCATCTTTCCATTAAACTGCAAACCTCAGGCATACTGAAGGATATCTTCAGAAGTCACTTTTTGACTAATCACTTATATTTATTATTTTGCTCTCCTGATGTGTAGCCAAATGATGCCCTGCATAGTGGCAGGGATAGTTGCGCTAGAGTGAACTTTCAATTTATCTTTTCAATATTTTGGCATTTCCTTTCCTTTAGTCTAGGGTCCTTTTAGAAATCTTGTAAGATTCCTGGATTATTCATTAGAGTAATTTGAGGGCGCTGCTTTTCCTCTTTTACCCCATCCGAAATAAGATTAATCGAATTTTTTCCTTTAGGATATTTTGTTTGGTTCCTACTTTCAGTATTATCTGTTCCTTTATTTGTTTGTAATTGTTTATTTTGACAATTACCTTTGATTTTAATCCCTTGTGATCTTAGAACCTCAATTCAAAAACATTATTTCAGAAATGTGGATTAACCTTTCACGTTGATAATCTGGATTTAGGTGCTACTTATGTTTCTGTCCATTAATCCCATACCCCTTCGGTGTGGAAGCCGGATCGTGAAGATTTAACCCCACTGATATGGCTGATGCTCGTTAGGATGAACTTGCTGAGTTAGTGAGCCCTGTTTAGCCTTAGCAAAGGGGGATTTTCTGGAAGGGGGCATGGTAGGGAGTAGGGTTTTTCATGAAATTACACTTTGCTTACAGAAAAGAGTATTTTAAAAATGTGAAAATATACTAAAGCAAATATCTGTTTATTCTTTTTTTATAAATACATTTATCTTATTTATTTATTTTTGGCTGCATTGGGTCTTCGTTGCTGCGCGCAGGCTTTCTCTAGTTGCGGCAAGCGTTGCGGTGTGCAGGCCTCTCATCGCAGTGGCTTCTCTTGTTGCGGAGCATGGCTGTAGGTGCACGGGCTTCCACAGCTGTAGCTCATGGGCTCAGTAGTTGTGGCTCACGGGCTCTAGAGCACAGGCTCAGTAGTTTGTGGCGCACGGGCTTAGTTGCTCTGCAGCATGTGGGATCTTCCCAGACCAGGGCTCGAACCTGTGTCCCGTGCATTGGCAGGTGGATTCTTAACCACTGCACCACCAGGGAATCCCCTCTACTGTTTATTCTAAATTCCATTAAGTGGTTTGTATAATTCTGCTCAAGTTATTTAAAAAGTTTAAATATTAGAGAAAGGATCCATAGTGTGAAACATGGAATTGACATCAGCTCAAGCCTCTTCCCTCAACGAATGGAATTTTTTTTTTTATATTCATTGTAGCTCCTTTGGCTTATGAGCCATTTTCTACTCTTGCTATGATATATGAGGACCAAGGTGACATGGAGAAATCACTGCAGTTTGAGTTGATTGCTGCACATTTAAATCCCAGTGACACTGAAGAATGGGTTAGATTGGCAGAAATGTCCCTGGAACAAGACAATATTAAGCAGGCTATTTTTTGCTACACAAAAGGTAATAAAAGTGTTTTTCTCATTTCCTTTGATAAAATGTTATATAATAGGTTTTTTGATCAATGTACTTGCTCTTCTGGGGTGATGTTAGCTGAAATATATTTATTCCTTATATTCTGTTATACCAGAGGTAGGTATTTGGGCTCCCTGTATTTTCATGTTTATCAGCAACTTTCTTTATATTGTGAGCTAATACTGCACAAAAGTTGGTTGAAGAACAGGACCTTCAGTTTCCCACCAAGATCAGTGTTGGTTCTAAGCTGTTCCTTGAGGGTTAATATTAGACTTCAGTGACCAAATGGAGATTAATATGGAGATTTCAGGTTCTGTTTGGTCTTAGATCAAGCCTAGTCTAGAGTTCCTGTGAAGGTAGATTTATTCCAGAATAACCCACTTGGTTGTATTGGAGAATTAGTTTAGAGCGTTTAATAGATTTTCTGAAAAGAAAGTGGGTCACACCCAGGTACCATGAACCCCTTTTTATGATAAATCTATTATTTATATTCCTTTTTTTCTTTTTAGCACTTAAATATGAACCTACTAATGTCCGTTATCTGTGGGAGCGATCAAGCCTTTATGAACAGATGGGAGATCACAAAATGGCAATGGATGGTTATAGGCGTATTTTAAACCTTTTGTCTCCGTCTGATGGAGAACGATTTATGCAGTTGTCCAGAGATATGGCAAAGTAAGTTCAAAGTGAAATATATATAAATGCCCTCATTAATCATCTTATTTTAGAAATCAAAGCATATATTCGATGTGAATATACTTTTTATTGAGGTTCAGTGAAGTGTTTTGCTTCTTGTATTTCATATTGTGCTTCAATATAGAGGTTTTCCCCCCAGTACTTTTCTGTTTCCAAGTCAACTGTGTGATTGTTTAGAAAAATTTGGATATATGATTATCTTTCACATGCTCAGAAGTTTAAAAATGGAGCATGTTCTGAAAGGATGACTAGGTTCCCAGGTTTTCATAATTTAGTTGAAGTTAGGTACATTTGCAGTAATATTAAATTGTTGCAAATGTGCTATTGAAATGTTTGTGCTCTGAGATCTTCTTTAATCGTTTTATCTTGAGCCTGTACTAGAATAACATTTTTTTTTTTTTGCGGTACGTGGGCCTCTCACTGTTGTGGCCTCTCCCGTTGCGGAGCACAGGCTCCGGACGCACAGGCTCAGCGGCCATGGCTCACGGGCCCAGCCGCTCTGTGGCATGTGGGATCCTCCCGCCCGGGGCACGAACGCGCGTCCCCTGCATCGGCAGGCGGACTCTCAACCCCTGCGCCACCAGGGAAGCCCTAGAATAACATTTTAAGATCAAAATTTTTCTTTAGATTTGGCACATGCTATGACTATGGTATATATTTTATTCTAAAATATGCCCAACTACATTCTCTTCTCTGATATGCTGTGCAACAAAACAAAGCAGGGAACATTCTGGCTACATAATGCCTTGTATGCTTTCTCTTCTAGGATGTCTACTATTTCAGCCTAGGATTAACCATGTTAATCTATGATCTGGGTATTTTAGGTTAACCCTGTTAATTCTATGGCCATTGTCATGAAGATGCTTAGCCGTGAGGTCACTCACTGTGCTTCAAAGATGGGCTATGTAGGAATACTGGAAGTGTTTTTAGGAAATTTGTTGAGGGGAGGCAACCCTTAATCGATCCCTGATGTATGTGATGAACTTTGAGGATCTTCCCAGGTTACTTTCTTTTAGTCAAATCTTTGGCTGTCGTACGGGTTAGCCCAGTAGGCTTCTACTTTACGAATTGTTAGATGGCCTGTGAGAGTAAATTTGTTTTCCACTTGTATTTATAATCTTGTCAGGAAAGGGTGGTAATGAACAGTTCTGCCACTGCCATAGAAGTCTTTCCTACATGGAATTCTGTTACTATAACTTCTGATTGATTAGACTTTCTCTCAGTCCCTACTTTCCCTCCGGAAATAATTATTGAATATAAATTAGGTATTAGGTAGGCACTGTAAGGGCACCAGGAGATTCAGTATTGAATGAGTTTTAAAATTTCCTGCTGTTGGAGCTTACATTCTAGTTGGGGGAGACAGGCAGTAAGCAAATAAACAACTAAATATGTCGTATGTCAGATGTTGGTTAAGTGATATTAAGAAAGATGAAGCAGGGAAGAGAGATAAGTTGAGGAATAGGAGTGAGTTATTTTAAATAGGGGGATTAGAGAAGGACTTAATTCTTTATGTTATGGTCATACTGACCTGAAAGTGAACTGAAGGAGATACGGGAATAGATATTAGGGAAGAGTATTATAGGCAAAGGAAATGGCAAGCACAAAGGTATGCTCAGGGAACAACATGGAAGCTGAGGGTTTAGGGGGAGCGCCGGAAGGGGTAATGTTAGAGAGGTATCAGGAAAAGATTCCCTCGGCCCTTGTGGGTCATAATAAGGTCTCTGATTTTTAATCTGAATGAGTTTGGAAGCCATTGGAAGTTTTTGAGTAGAAGAGTGACTTGACCTGACTTAAATTTTAAATGCATCAATTTTGGCTGCTCTTTTGAGAATAGATTGAGTAATGGTAAGGATAGAGCAGGGGGGAACAGTTAGGAAATTATTGTAGTAATTCATGGAAGGGATAATGTAGCTTGGACCAGGGTAAAAGCCATAGGAGGTGGTAAGAAATAACCAGATTCTGGCTGTATTTTGGAGGCTGAGCTCTAAGGATTTTCTGATGTATTGGGTATGAGGGAAGGGGTGTGTGTGTGTGTGGTGTGTGTGTGTGTGTGTGTGTGTGTGTGTGAGTGTGTGTGTGAGAGAGAGCGAGAGATGGGGGGAGGGGCAGGAGGAGGGGAAACAGAGAAGGAAAGAGTTCTGAGAACTAAACCCTGAGGCACTACAGTGTTTAGCAGTCAGGAAGATGAGGAAGAAACAGCAGGGAGGCTGTAAGGAAATGGACAGTGAACTTGGAGGAAACTAGAAGAACATGATATTCTAGAATTTTTTACTGAAGGAAGCACTTCAAGGAGGAGGGATGACCATCTGTGTGAAGTACTGCAAGTAGATCACATAAAATGAGGACTAAGTATGAATATTGGAGATGGATTGGGGGAGTCTGGGTGATAGGCAGCTCTTTGGAGAAATTTACTAGGGGAGCAGAAGAATGGGGAGGTAATTGGAATGGGTTGTAGGGACAAGAGACAATTTTTAAGTTGGGAAAAATTACAGTATATTTGTATTCAGGTGGGAATGATCTACAACCAAGGGACATATTGAAGATTCATGAGAGAAGGGACAATTGCTTGATTGATATCCTTGAATAGATTGGAGGGAATGGGATCTAGTTGAGGGTTGGCCTTATGATAAAAGGAGAAGGCAGAAGATATGGCCATGGGTATGGGTAGGTAGTAGTAGGTAGATGTGTTGGGAGTATGTGGGATGTCTGATTTGATTCTCTTTGTAAAATAAGAAGTGAGGTCATCAGCTGAGAGTGAGCATGGGAGACTTGTGGGTTTGGAGAGGAGAAGATGTGAAATAGCTGTCTGGGTCCTTGAGGTCTTGCTACCCCACAGACCGGAAGCATTTGTATTACCTGAGAGCCTGTCACAAATGTAGAATCTCAACCCTGCCCCAGCACTACTAGATCAGAATATGCTTTTTTATAAGATTCCCAGTTGACTTGTGTGCACATTCGTTTGAGAAGTACTGGACTGGTAACTGTAGTAAGATTGCTGACCAGCACCATGGGCCCACTTGAGGCTAGTGGTCATTAATTTAGAGTTTAGTGAGCATGGGCAGCTGGGCAGCTGGTGGTGAAGGCATATTTGGATTAACTAGGGTTGGAGTTTTATCAGATGATTTTGTTAAAGGGAGAGAGGAGCAGGAGAAATGAGATGTGCAATGGAGTAATTATAATGTTGGATCACAGAGAAGGAGGAAACTGAGGACAGGAAGGGTGCAGAGACAGTGAAAAAATGGTAGGATCAATGCTTTGTAGATCCCACTGAGGTAGGAAAGTTGTTGGTATTGCATTACCGAGGAAGTGAGCTAGAATGGTATGAAGTAGCTTTGGGAGACTGAGATGCTTAATGTTATGACATTACACATTTTTCTCTGGATCAGCTCTGATTATGATTTTGAAGAAGAGTTTTTTTCCTCCTCCCAAACTTTAAGAAGATGAAAATCATAGTTAATAGTTAGAGGGTCTGTGTAAGAAAATGAATTTTATAATCTGAATTAAATAAGCTCTCATCCATTTTGCCATTATTTTTTTAGGAGTTACTATGAAGCCAATGATGTTATTTCAGCTATTAACATAATTGAAGAAGCTTTCTCAAAGCACCAGGGCCTAGTCTCCATGGAAGATGTTAACATTGCAGCTGAACTATACATTTCTAATAAACAATATGACAAAGCTTTGGAGGTAGGAACACTTATGTGTTTCTCTGTTAGGCTTTGAACACGTTTCTGTGTTCTAGAAATTCTTACAAATTGACAATTCCCCATTTTAGTTATATATATTAAATTACTTATATTTTAAATTATATATTTAAAGTCTGTATGGGCACTTTAGATTTTATAATAGTCCTGTATGAATTATAAAATGTAGTTGCCATATAATAACAGCTATTGCCGTTATCATAGGTACTAGATATGTCTGTCTTTCAGGGTAGCAGGACTCAGCAGCCAGACTGATTGCTATGATTCATTTCTTAATCTGTTGGGAAAATTAGATTGGTTTGGTATAGAGAAATTATGTATTTTCAGTTAAGCATTAGTTAATATGATATAAAAATGTTAATGTTTCACAGTGGTTCCCTATTTTAAAGAGACATACTGTTGCTTTTTATAGCCTATTTATGTTTTGTAAGGATTATTTGAATTAACTACAAATGTTTGCATTGTGAAAAGGTTTTTCGTACATACCTATCGTATTATTTCCTTTTCTTCCCCCATTCTTTTAGGTAATTACAGATTTTTCTGGAATTGTGCTAGAAAAAAAAACTACAGAAGAAGGCACTTCAGAAGAGAATAAAAGTTGTAGTTTCCTCTGCATAGGAGAGTGTGCGTAATCCTCTCTTGTTCATAATGTGGCATTTTGAAATTGATAGTTAGTGTTCTCATAACAAGTTTTCCCAAGGAGCAGTTTTCTAACAGAGATTCCATATCTTTTTCTTGTGAGTATTCACTCACAGGTAATCTTTTTTTTTAAAAAAAAAAAGTGTTTTCAGTCCCTTTTATTTCTCAATACATCCATTTGAACTTGGCATTTGTCATTGACCCAGGGTCCTGATAGTGCTATGTGAAAAAACGAATGAATTACCGAGCAACTTATCAAAAACCTTTAGAACTGAAGCAGTTTACTTTTCAGAAAGGGCTTAAAACGCTCTCTACTAATTTATTTCAAACTTAAGCACTGAAAAAATTCGACTTGAAACATAAGCATGGGCATAAAATGCTACTTCAGACTTAAGCACACTATTTTACTTTATCCCTTTCTCAGCCTCTTTGTAGTGAAGACTAAAAAGAGGCTTTTGGATTCAAGAAGAGAAAGAGAAAGTTCATGTATCCATATTTGTCACTTTTGTTTTTTAGTTCTTTGTAGTTTTGATAGAAGGTGTGGGAGTTTATGTAGGTTTTCAGTAAGCGGTTAAGGTATTAGGAAAAGAATAGGAAGGATAATTGCTACCAAAGGACAGACCGAAAGATGTGTAAGAACCTAGAACTAGAGTTGGCCAAACTTAGAATTGACTGTAGAATCATTTGCTTTGAGTGAAGTAAATGAGATCTTGCATAGAAGGTACAGTTTGCTTCATTTGCCCCACTTTTTAAGATTACATATAGGAACTTTTTGTCTGTCTGTCTAATCCACAGCTGGTGAGAATGTTTCCTGTACTATACCAGATGGTGTGCCAATAGATATCACAGTGAAGTTGATGGTCTGCCTTGTACATCTCAACATCCTTGAACCACTTAATGTAAGTAACATTAAGATTTGTACTTAAGATACTTTAGATCAAATCTACAATGTTTAGATAACAAGAAATTTTAAGTTGACCCTAGATTTCATATTAATAAGCAGGAAGTCACAGTAAACATCAGATTATTTTGTGTGAATGTCTTTTAAAAGCTAAGTGTTTGGAAATGGGCTTATGATAATTTGTTGTTCTTTTAAAATGAGAATAATCCAGAGATCAGAATGTGGGATTGGACCTTTTAGACAATTGGCAGTTACTGACAACTGTTCTCTTTTGCCGACTTTGGACTAAGTATTTCATTGAATAAAAAAATGTATTGGGCATCTACTTTGCAGACCTTAGGATAAAGTGTTGAATATAATATACAAATCCCTGTCCTCATGGATCTTTTGTTTTAATGGGATTAGATAATAAAATAAATACATAAAATATAGGATGTTAGTTGGTGATCAGTGCTCTGGAGAAAAATCAGAGAAGAATAGGGAATACTGGGGGTGGGAGGAGTTACAATTTTATTAAATTGGTCAAGAAGAGCCTCCCCTGAAAAGTGACATTTGAATAATGACGTGAAGGAAGTGACGAAGTAAGCCAGGCAGGTACCGGAGGGAACAGCTTTCCAGAAAATCAGCAAACACAGAGGCCCTGAGGCCTGGGCGTTATTGACTTGCCAGAGGAAGAGCACAGCAGGTCAGTGTTGCCCTAGCTCCTGCAATGCCTGTCTTGTAACAGGCCTTCGGAAGCAGTGTGCTGAATGAGTGAATGACGGCAGTATGAATTCTTGTTAATAGAGACTCAGAAATGAATTTAAAAAGTGATTATTTAAAGCTGTTTTTTTTTTTTTTTTTATAAAGTTGTGTATTTATTTTTGGCTGTGTTGGGTCTTCGTTTCTGTGTGAGGGCTTCTCTAGTTGTGGCAAGTGGGGGCCACTCTTCATCGCGGTGCGCAGGCCTCTCACCGTCGTAGCCTCTCTTGTTGCGGAGCACAGGCTCCAGACGCACAGGCTCAGTAGTTGTGGCTCACGGGCCCAGTTGCTCCGCAGTATGTGGGATCTTCCCAGACCAGGGCTCGAACCCGTATCCCCTGCATTGGCAGGTGGACTCTCAACCACTGTGCCACCAGGGAAGCCCTAAAGCTGTTTTTATTAAGCCTTTCTCCTCTTAGATTTGCCTCAGATAACTTGTATATATGTTAAAAAGAGAGATATAAGTAGATGAGCGTATTTGTAATGACTGTTTGACTTCCGGCTGTTAATTGTTGGGGTCTAGCCTCTCTTGACAACACTCGTGGAACAGAATCCCGAAGACATGGGAGACCTCTATCTCGATGTTGCTGAAGCTTTTCTGGATGTTGGTGAATATAATTCTGCACTTCCCCTCCTTAGTGCGCTAGTCTGCTCTGAAAGATATAACCTCGCAGTGGTTTGGCTTCGGCATGCAGGTAATACTTTTTTGTAGGAAGGAGAAGTTTTAATCACATAAGCAGGCAAGAACTTATTTCCCCAAGATGGTAATAATTATTATAAAATGTTAATGTCTTAGAGAAAGTATTTCTGGTTTCAGGGCAGTTTTTTGAAAGTCAGTATTTTAAGTTGTCTTGGTTTACCGCTAAGTGATTTTCCCTCACTAATATATTGGAGGAATGATTCACTTAATGGTACCAGAGTGAAGTAGAAAGACTAACATATCCCTGTTAAAAATACCTTAAATACCTGTCTTTTACCTGTCTTAACCACGGGCTCTGGTTTCTAGTAATAGATTGTCAGACTTGGGATGCAATCTAATTTTTGAAGAGCTTTTAAGGATTTGTATTTAATGTTATTTTGAGGGGAAAAAAAGTTAATATATTTTCAGTGTTCTTTGAGCTGAAAATATGCTCAAGATTGGATTTTATATGTCATTTTATTTCATTGCATCTAAATCCACAGTAATCTGAAATAAATCATTTAGAGTAGGAAAAGCAGCTTGGGAAAAACAACTAAATCTCTTACAGAAATGTATGAAAGCCAAAAATATTCTCATAGGATTTCCTATTGAATCAACATAAGAGATGCATTAAAGTTTGAATAGTCTTTGTTTCCAATATTGCATGATGGCAGAAAGTTTTAATATTTTTTTAAAATATTACATAATGGCAGAAAATCCTCTATAACTAGAGTAGCATTGATTGATATTCTGGGATATTTTGACACATATCACAGATATGAAATGGCAAAGAGAGCACTTAATGATTAAGATAGCACGTTACTATTTGGATGAGTGAACATGAATACAAATGTAATACCATCATAAAAAGTTACATTATTTGTAGGTTTTGAATTTTAAAGACATGAGCCAGGAATTGAAGTTTTTATTGCCTTCCATAAGGCTGTGGTATTTATACTGCTCCTGTTACTAACAGTAGACATTTTAAAATCCTCTTTAATTATGATCATGATACTGATAAATGCTTTTTCCATGTTGAGCCTGTGTAGCTTGAGATGAGTGGAAGGTAAAACCTTAGAATCATCTAAAAATCATAAAAAAATTTGGAACAGTAGATAAGAAAGATCATTAGAGGAATTTAATGCTTGTAACATAATAACAAAATATCTTTTAAAGTGAGAAGTGAAAAATAATGAGAAATTCCATCATGATGGTCCATCCACATTTAGTAGTCTTCCTTTATTACCAAAATTTAACCTAAAGATAGTGATCAGGAGATATTTGAGAAATCTGAGGTTTGAGAAGACAATTGGAGGCAAAATACCATCTTATAGGAGATCATTGCAGTGAAAAGGAAAGAGGTGAAAGGGGTTAGATTAGTGAGTGCTGTGGCTATTAGGGTGGAAAGAAGAAATGCTTACCAGGAATTCAAGTTCAAATGATAGGACTTAATGATTGATTGGCATAAAGTGTGAGGAATAAGGCCCAGTAGCCTCACTTCTGAGAACTTATCCTGAGGAAATAATTGAGTGAGGTGAGGGGAGGTGGTTTATACTGGAGATCACAAAACTCAGGAGCCTGGCACGTAACAAAAGTGAATAAAGTAGGTAAGTGAGAGGCCCAGGGCAGGGTGAGAACTGGAGACGCCCGTCTGAAGGGTACTGCTGTTTCTCAGCATGGCTGATGCACCAAGTGGGAATGAAGGGACTCGCTGTTGCCAAATCCAGATTTTTCAAAAGAATCCAGTAACTTGGGTTTCATAAAAAATCCTAGCTTTTAAGAATGTAGACAATTCACTGTTTTTAACAGCACTGTGGCCTAACAAAGCATATCTGTAGGTTAAACTGGTATGCCAGTTTGTGAACTCTGGCTTATATACATGAAGATATTTACTGTGGTGTTATTTATTAGAGTAAAAATTTGGGATAACCTAAATGTCAAATAATATGGTTAAGTAAATAAGCAACTTAATTGAATATTATAATCAGAATGCCAGTGAAGGCATGGGAAAATGTTGAAAGCATAATAGTAAGTGAATAAAGCAGAATACCAAATTGTGTGTGTGTGTGTGTGTGTGTGTGTGTGTGTGTGTGTGTGTATATATACTGATTACATCCTTGTAGCATAGATAGAGATTAAAAGGGATAATTGTTTTAAAGTACTGGAAGTATGCATATATTTCTTTCTTGTTATAATTTGTTTGTATTGCTATAATTTCTTTTAAAATGGAGAAATAATTTTGGCCTGCTTACAAATCTGTAGTTCATATTAATGCTTTATTTTAACATCATTTTAGAATGCTTAAAGGCCTTAGGCTATATGGAGCGTGCTGCCGAAAGCTACGGCAAAGTGGTTGATCTGGCCCCCCTCCATTTGGATGCAAGAATTTCACTTTCCACCCTTCAGCAGCAGCTGGGCCGTCCTGAGAAAGCTCTGGAAGCTCTGGAACCAATGTATGATCCAGATACTTTAGCACAAGATGCAAATGCAGCACAGCAGGTAGGCCATGTAACATAGAAAGAAGTTTTTCTTGGTGGATTATGTTTTAGAACTTTTTCCTCTGTTAAGGATGTCCCTACAGCTTATATCCAAGTTTTATTTTAGTGTATTAAATTCAGTGTTCTTGAAAAAGTGATTTTGAGTCTTAAGTTACAGCAACTTAACATTATAATTGTTAATGTTATAATTTATAGTTTCTAAAACATTGGATTTTAATTATTGTGAGAGATCATAAAGCAAATGTTCTTAAGGTTTGGTTTCTAAGGCAAAACTTTTCTATGCAAACAAAACAATTTACAGCAAAGGAATCTTGTCACACTTATTATCATGTGCTTATTTACTTAGGAACTGAAGTTGCTGCTTCAACGTTCTACTCTATTGTTTTCACAAGGCAAAATGTATGGTTATGTGGATACCTTGCTTACCATGTTAGCCATGCTTTTAAGGGTAGGTAATGATCTTTCTTTATATTAGCCTTGTTGACTTTTTAAATGTTTAGAATTTGGTTTAAACATAGATTATAGCCGTTTTGTAACTCTCTTTTACTCTGTTAAACTCAAACTTTTTAAAGTGAAAGTCAGATAAAAGAAGACTTAGAGATTAATGGTATATAATTGAAAGTTCTACATGAAAGTGTAAACTTTACTATAGATTGTACAATAAAATCTTTGCTAGTACATATTTAGAAAAATGAGAACCATCATGGTATCAGTTATTGGCTCTGTAGACACTGCTTTGTGCCAAAATTGTTCACTTTGCAAAAATGTTTTCCGGACATGACATCCTTTCTGAATCTGGCTTTTTTGCAGGGAGGTGGCTGTGTGTGTGTGTGTGTGTGTGTGTGTGTGTGTGTGTGTGTGTGTGTGTTATAAACTTAATATGAATTGCTTTCTTTTTCCTTACCAAGGTGAGTAGTGTGACCCAGATTGCTTTGTTAAGGAAAAAATAAGTCTATTCATTCTCTTCTAGGCGTTTATATACACAATGACTGTCTTTTTTTTTGCCTTACTAAAGAAGCTTTCAGGCACACCTGTGACACTTGTTTCCCATAGATTTTCTCTAAAAAATTATGTGACTAAAAAATCTCATTTATCATCTTTAATTCAGGTAGCAATGAATAGAGCCCAAGTCTGTTTGATATCTAGTTCCAAATCTGGAGAGAGGCATCTCTACCTTATTAAAGTGTCAAGAGACAAAATATCAGACAACAATGACCAAGAGTCAGCAAATTGTGATGCAAAAGGTAATTACCTTCATTTGCTTTGTTGCACAAAACTTGGCTGAGTTGGAAAAAAAAACTCATGAAGTAATACTTGACAGTAATCTAATTGAAAATATACCCTTTTTGAATAAAATGATATTTCCTAATCTAGATCCCTCAGGTAAAATAAACTCTTGGTGTTTTTAAAAAAGAAAGAAAGGCTATACGTAAATACTTCAGTTTAAAAAAATTAAAAGGCAGGCATCTGCTTAGATCCTTCTGTGAAAAAACTGAAACAATCTTTTAATTTTGACTTTTTAAGAGGAAAATATACCCTATTTTAAGAAATTTGTGATGATTAGATGATAATACAGATTGCTTTATTTGTCTAGTCACTTCAATTACATATATTCCATTCTTTGTTAAACTTATTTTTGACAAATGTAGCAATAGTCATAAAAAGTCTGAAAATAAGTTGCTTTGACCCAATCTCAAGTCATGTGACTTTGCAAGCCATCTATTTTTAGCTGAAAAAGGATCAAGTATGTTGGGTGAGGTTATTAGAGAACTTTGGAAGAGACCTAGGCTATAAACTAGAGATATCAATCTAGCAGAAAATTGTTTCATTGTTAATCAGGTCCACAGATACTAATTAAATCATTGTTTACTGACATGGCAGTATGCAATGGACAGGGTTTTAGAATCCAGAAGAACTGAATCTCTGTTAAGCACAATATAAGGACATAAGAAAGATGTCACAGGGGCAGAGAGTCAGAGGATAGGAGGGTGGGCTCAACTGCTCACAATCTAGCCCCAGAGCCCTGCCATCTCTCCAGTTTATTGATTCTGGGCTTATCCCAGTGGCTTCTGCCTCTGCACACATTATTTTGGACTGTGTTTCCTTAACATATTTTTCTCTGTATCTGACCCAGGCTGTTTCCTCTTTCGGTATTTCCTCTTTTCAGGTCCATTGTTGGTTTTTCTTAAGCTCATAAGGTTTTTGTTTTGTCAGTTAGCTTCATCATGGTGGGGATCACATTACACCAGTGCCTCACGGTAGGATTATCTACAGCTCTTTATGTTACATGCATCTTTGTACTGATTTCTTTCACTCAACATTTTCTCATGTTCTGTTCTCTTTGTAGCTGTTATATTTAAGGAGTGTGTAATATTCCATTGGATAGCAGTTCCATAATTTAATCATTTCCATATTATTTTTTGATTATATGGTTGCTTTTGATAATTTTCTTTTCTAAATAATACCATAGTGAGCATCCTCATGCCTATAGATTTATCCATATTTCTGACTAGTTGTTTCGGATAGATTCCCAGGAAGAGCATTACTGGATCAAAGACAGTAAAAAAAATTTTATGGCTTTTGGTATTTTTTCAAGGGCTATAAAGGGAGGTTTCTTACAGACAAATAAGGAAGAGAAGATTTGTTAAGTATGAATTTGAAGTCCTTTGATTAGCAAATATTTGAAAGCCTTGTAGGTGTAGAATCCCATATCTGACCTCAATCATGGAAAGCACACTCGCTCTGGAGGAGCATATATTCTAGCTAGCACTGAGAAACACAAATGAAATAGCTGGACTTTACAATCAGAAATGAGAATTACCTAGGACTGCAGGTTGTTAGGCAGGCAGAGCAGAGGGGGGTCATGTTGAGGGAGTGGAAACAAGCAGCTCCCTCCTCCTCATCATTGTCAGAAGAATGTTGGCAAGAATTCAGTCCCATAGGGCCATGGTTATTAAATTTAACCATAAAATTGGTCATGTGAATTTTCTTTCTAATACTCCTATTTCTGGAAGTGCAGTGTCCTAACTGATTTTCATTGGTCTCATTTTAGCAATATTTGCTGTACTCACGAGTGTTTTGACAAAAGATGACTGGTGGAACCTTCTTTTGAAGGCCATATACTCCTTATGTGACCTATCCCGATTTCAGGAGGCTGAGTTACTTGTGGATTCTTCATTGGAATATTACTCATTTTATGAGGACAGGCCAAAACGCAAAGAGCTAGAATACTTTGGTCTCTCTGCTGCAATTCTGGACAAAAATTTCAGAAAGGCATATAACTATATCAGGTGATTTTCCAATAACTTATTTTAATTAGATTCTTTGATGGAGCATGTATATTTACTTTGATGTAGTTTCTCATGTCCAGGATTTAATAAGCTGTTTTATTTTAACTCTTGTCACTTACAGATTAATTTGTTCATTGGTGATTCTCAGAAGCAGTATATGAGAGCATGCATTCCCATTTACTTAACCTCTTGTGCCTCAGTCTCCCCATTTATTGTGATAAAACAGGCATCATAATATTACCACCTTATAGGATTACTGTGAGAGTTAAGTGAGTTGTTGTATGTAACACTTTTTAACAATGTCTGATATACATTATTATTATGCAGTGTTCATTGTTCTGCAGCTATGAGAGTGGGCTGGGAGAGAAAAGGTGAAACTTAAACCTCTTGATTCTGTTTTGTGGTTTAAAAGTTTTGTTGAAAAGCAGAAACAAGATGTAGAAGCACTACATCCCCCTTGTTGGGGGCAGTGCATTTCAGTGTTGGTGGGACAGCACTGAAAGGTTTCAGTCTTAAAAATCAGGACGATTTTTCTTTTTACATTATTTTTTACCCTCACCCTCTTTCTGCAATTTTAGGATAATGGTAATGGAAAATGTCAATAAACCCCAGCTCTGGAACATTTTCAATCAAGTTACCATGCATTCCCAAGATGTACGACATCACCGCTTTTGTCTCCGTTTAATGCTGAAAAACCCAGATAATCATGCCCTGTGTGTCTTGAATGGACACAATGCATTCGTATCTGGTAGTTTTAAGCATGCACTTGGTGAGTGTCCTGGCATATGACTTTGTCTCTTTCCCTCTGCCTTGGTTTCTTTATCTCTGAAATGGAGATAATAATTGGACCTACCGTGTAGATTATTGTGGAAATTAAATGAGTTAATATAAAGTACTTAAAATAATGCCTGGCACATATAGTAAGTGGCTATAAGTGTTCTCAGTAACTATAATAATTAATATTTATTTTTCTTTTGATGCTTTGGTTTCAAAAGGTTAAAGTAGGTCTTTAAAGTAGGACTTTGTTTTTTTGAATGTTTTTTTTAATTAATTAATTTTGGCTGCGTTGGGTCTTCGTTGCTGCATGTGGGCTTTCTCTAGTTGCAGCAAACGGGGACTACTCTTCGTTGCGGTGCATGGGCTTCTCATTGCAGTGGCTTCTCTTTGTTGTGGAGCACAGGCTTCAGTAGTTGTGGCACGCGGGCTCAGTAGTTGTGGCTCACAGGCTCTAGAGCACAGGCTTGGTAGTTGTAGCACACAGGCTTAGTTGCTCTGCGGCACATGGGATCTTCCCGGACCAGGACTCAAACCTGTGTCCCCTGCATTGGCAGGTGGATTCTGAACCACTGCGCCACCAGGGAAGTCCAAAAGTAGGACTTTAAAGCTCAACAACTCTCCCTGCTGAGGCTTGTTCGTTCTCAAAATAATTTTCATTAATTATGGATGCTTTGCTACCTGATTTTAATTTGCTATAGTAACAAGAGGAACTTAAGATTTGCTGATAGTTCACTCCTTTAGGACTGTGGTCCTGAACCTTTTTGGCACCAGGGACCAGTTTCATAGAAGACAGTTTTCCCACGGACCAGGGCTGGGGTTGGGTGGAGGCGGGTGGGGGTGGGGATGGTTTGGGGATGATTCCAGTACATTACAATTATTGTGCACTTTATTTCTATCATTATTACATTGTGATGTATAATGAAATAATTATACAAATCACCGTAATGCAGAATCAGTGGGAACCCTGAGCTTGTTTTTGCTTGCCACTCACTGATAGAGTTTTGATATGAGTCTGCATCAGTTGATTTATTATGGTCTCTGTGTAGTCAAACCTCTCTGCTAATGATAATCAGTATTTGCAGCCACTCCCCAGTGCTAGCATCACTACCTCAACTCCACCTCAGATCGTCAGCGATTATATTCTCATAAGGAGCATGCAACCTAGGCCCCTCGCATGCACAGTTCACAGTAGGGTTTGCGCTCCTATGAGAATCTAATGCTGCCACTGATTTGACAGGAGATGGAGCTCAGGCAGCAATGGGAGCGATGGGGAGTGGCTGTAAATACAGATGAAGCTTCACTTGATCGCCTGCCGCTCACCTCCTGCTGTGTGGCCCGGGTCCTAACGGGTCATGGACAGGTTGGGGATGCCTGCTTTAGGAGACAAGTCTTTTTTTTTTCTCCTTTATTTATTTATTTACTTACTTATTTACATATACATATATCTCTTCTTTTTCAAATTTTTTTCCCATTTAGGTTATTACAGAATATTTTTTTTAATATTTCTTTGTTTTATTTATTTATTTGGTCTTAGCTGCGGCACATGGGCTCTGCGTTGTGGTGTGTGGGCTTCTCTCTAGTTGTGGTGCACAGGCTCCAGGGCATGTAGGCTCTGTAGTTTGTGGCACACAGGCTCTCTCATTGAGGTGTGCGAGCTCAGTGGTTGTGGCGTGTGGGCTTATTTGCCCAACAGCATGTGTGGGATCTTAGTTCCCTGACCAGGGATCAAACCCACGTTCCCTGCATTGGAAGGCGGATTCTTTACCACTGGACCACCAGGGAAGTCCCCTATTACAGAATATTGAGTAGAGTTCCCTATGCTATACAGTAGGTCCATGTTGGGTATCTGTTTCAAATATAGTAGTGTGTATATGTCAATCCCAAAGTCTCAATTTCTGCTTTGGTACCATAAGTTTGTTTTCAAAGTCTGTGAGTCTGTTTCTGTTTTGTAAATACGTTCATTTGTATCTTTTTTTTTTTTTAGATTCCACATATAAACAATATCATATGATATTTGTCTTTCTGTGTCTGACTTACTTAGTATGATAATCTCTAGGTCCATCCATGTTGCTGCAAATGGCATTATTTCATTCTTTTTAAAGGCTGAGTAATATTCCATTGATATGTACCACATCTTTATCCATTCATCTGTCGATGGACATTCAGGTTGCTTCCGTGTCTTGGCTATTGTAAACAGCGCTGCAGTGAACATTAGGGTGCATGTATCTTTCCAAACATGGTTTTCTCCAGATACGTGCCCGGGAGTGGGATTGCTGGATCATATGGTAGTTCTATTTTTAGTTTTTTAAGGAATCTCCATATTGTCCTACATAGTGGCTGCACCAGTTTACATTCCCACCAAGAGTGTAGGAGGGTTCCCTTTTC
This sequence comes from Phocoena sinus, assembly GCF_008692025.1. Lineage (NCBI taxonomy): Eukaryota > Metazoa > Chordata > Mammalia > Artiodactyla > Phocoenidae > Phocoena > Phocoena sinus. Next base: position 38,779,254 of record NC_045769.1, read on the forward strand.
TCCACACCCTCTTCAGCATTTATTGTTTGTAGACTTTTTTGATGATGGTCATTCTGACTGGTGGGAGACAAGTCTTTATATTAAGATTTATTTACATAGCTCTTACTAATTCTAATTAAACTCAGGGAAAATTTAATCATTTATAGGAAATTTCTGTAATAAGGGATCAGGAGCACACAAGTAGAAAAATACCTAACCAAAAGTTTAGGTGAGACATGTATCTCCTGCTGCCTGAAAGCTAGTGTTGCCAAGTTCACTTCTGAATATACTGTGATTTTGGCTGTTTAATACTTTCATGTTTCTTTGTGTATGGCTGCTGTTTTTATAGTTGTTTAGCCAGTAATCTTGAACATCAGACACTGAAACTTTCCTTCATTGTGTATACTTTTTTGGAATTGTTAGTTTAATATTAAGAAAATATGAAATAGAGATTTTATTTTATTTTCCTATATTTAGAAACATTTACACTATACAAAAATAGGAAGTCCAAACGGCAAGCTACCATCTGTGCTGCTAAAGAGATTTTACAGTGCTGTGTCTTCTGGAATAGAAGTTTTCTTATCTATATGATAAATTAGAGATCATACATTTATAAGAAAAATTTGCTTAAATTCCTCTGTCTCATACAGTTAGGCATTTGATATGAGACAATTATATATATAGAATACATGGAATTCACAAAACCATGAATTCTTATTTTATTATTAGATGCATTTAGCTCTTCTCAGGAAAAACAAAATAGTTGCTATGTTTGGGAAAATAATACCCATAACCTAAAAAACAAAACAAAACTATGTTTCTTTTTCTCACCTCCATGATCCATCACATTTGAATTTATAAGATAGGTTTCAATTAATTTTATGAAAGAATTCACCAAAAGACACATTCCCCCATTGGCTTTAAAAAGATTTAAGGTCATAAGATATATTTATGATCACAATTGATACATTGTTTATTTTGGAAGTACTGTTCTACATGGAAATGTCTTAACTGTACCTTAAAAAAGTTACTTTTATACTCCTATTTAATCTTCATGGTCAGGATATGCTCATGGGTAAATCCTTCTAATTTTGTTTTATGTTATATATTATTTTAAAATTCAAATTAATGTGCACCTGGTTGATATTTTTTCATTTTAATTAATTAATTAATTTATTTTTGCCCGTGTTGGATCTTCGTTGCTGTGCGCAGGCTTTCTCTAGTTGCAACAAGCGGGAGCTGCTCTTCGCTGCAGTGTGCGGGCTTCTTATTGCGTTGGCTTCTCTTTGTTGTTGAACATGGGATCTAGGTGCGCAGGCTTCAGTAGTTGTGGCACACGGGCTCAGTAGTTGTGGCTCAGGGGGTCTAGAGCACAGGCTCAGTAGTTATGGTGCACAGGCCTAGTTCTCCGCCACATGCGGGATCTACCGCTCAAATCCGTGTCCCCTGCATTGGCAGGCAGATTCTTAACCACTGTGCCACCAGGAAGGTCACTGGTTGATATTTTAGAATGTACTCCTTGCATATGTTAAAGTAACAGTAACGTTTGTTTACCTTAAAATATATTAGAGTAAGTGTTGAAGAAATAAGGAACTATGTTTTTGTCCCACCATCTGACATCACTGTTCATTTTTCAGGACAGTATGTGCAGGCCTTTCGCAGCCATCCCCATGAACCTCTCTACAGCCTCTGTATAGGCCTAACCTTTATTCACATGGCATCTCAGAAGTATGTATTAAAGAGGCATGCTCTTATTGTGCAGGTAATTCATTTGGATTCCTCATTACTTGATTTTATGTTCTTTAAAAATGAATATACTTAATGCTTTTGTTACTCTGCTTCAAAAGTAGCACCTGCTTAGCACACATGTTGGGAGTACCCAACACCTATCCCTACGTTCAGCACTCATGGACCAACATCTAGGGGTACTCCTGGCTAAGACTCATGCAACCATGTAGAAAAGGGTGCGCAGCCAGATCATAAATGAAGACGACACAGGCAGAATCTTAAGGAACCCTGTGCAGACTTCCTTATATTCTGGAGCCTCAGAGGCTTCCAGCCTTCTAGGTCCTTAAGATTTTTTAATTAATTAAAAAAATATAATAATATATACATACAATAAGGTATGAATACGTGCCTGTGTGACTGTTTCCTTACATCATCACCACAATTTGCTCTTTTAAAGTCTTCTTAGTTCGTAAAGCAGTTTGAAATTACCTTTTTGTTTTCTTGTTTACTTTTTTACATAACTTGTCTCCTCTAGTAAAAATATAAACTCCAAGAGATCAGAGATCTTATCTGTCTTGTACACCCCTGTATCCTCAACACTTTTGCTTCTATTTCAGTTTTTATGTTTATATATTTGATGCATGTATATACCTGTTTTTTAGTTAGGAAAGGAAGGAAAACGTTCTCTCTCAGGTTTTTGTCTTTAAATTTCTCATTTTTAAATAAGAAGATAAGATATTTCTGAGATTGTTTGTCTGCTGTTACTTAACAGAGAACCATGTTTTTCAGTGGAGTAGAGGTCATATTCATGTACTCAAATGGGTTCATTTATTGTGCAGAAAGTATGATTTGTTTACTGAGCATAATTTTTATTCCTAGAATGCATTAATTCTAAAGAATTCCTTAATTTTTATTATTAATTTATGAGGGAAAATTTGTGACCATTTATTACATAGCAGATCACCCAGGAAATTTGCATTTTATTTTTGTACGTACAAATCAGTTGACTTACTCTTAACTCAGGTAATATATTTATTTAATTACTTACATCAGATACTTGCACCTTGCAACTTGAAGCTTTCTGTGCATGATAAAAGTTGAAGCTGCATTAAAGGGGAAAGTGAATACAAAAAGAAGTGAAGAAGCAAGTTGCTTTTTGGACACTGTGACACACAGGGAGCCTGCATCATTACAGTTAGGCTCTGAAATAATCAGTTTCTCCATAAAACTATTGAGTCAGAAGTTTTCAGAGGGAAAAAAAAAACAAGTTTTTTAAGGTTAAGAGGTTATTAAGGTTCTGAGAGGTATATAAAGGGTACCATTTACCCAGAAAGGTTAGATATGCTCAAGTGAGTTTGCTCATGAGGATGAAACTTTCTGAGTTGTCATTATAAGGGCTTGGATTTTATATTTTGGTCAAGCTTTTAGACATGTATCTCAAACCTAAAATATTACTGGCCTCTAATGCCACAAAAGCCAACTTGAAACCATAAAAATATATATTCTGTGTGCTTATAGATTACAGATCTTTAACAGCTAGTTGTAACATTTGGCTTTGTTTTCTATGAATTCTTTTGTCTTTAGTTTAAAAAAATCTCTCTTTTACACCTTCAGAAGAGAAATTGACTATATTGTGACATGACACTATACCACAGGCATATATTCTTTTAGGGTGGCACTGTCTTTCTGAAAAAAAAATGTTTGTATTCCTGTACCTGGCACATACTGTCAAATGAGTGAACTATTGAATTATTTATCTTTTTCTTTTTGGTAGGGCTTTTCCTTTCTTAATCGATACCTCAGTCTACGTGGGCCTTGCCAGGAATCATTCTACAATTTGGGCCGTGGCCTTCACCAACTGGGGCTGATTCACCTTGCAATCCACTATTATCAGAAGGCCCTGGAGCTCCCTCCATTCATGGTAGAGGTATTGTATGATTTACTCTAAAAACTGAGGAGTCACCTCATTTCATCTATAGATAAGTGCAGTTAGCTCAGTGTAGTGGTCCAGACAGTGAAATTAATTGTAGCTTATATATTAAAATATATTTTCCCTTTATTGAATGCACTTATTTAATTATGTTCAGCAACAAGTAATTCTTTGATATCCTGGCCTTAATGACCTGATCAGCAACCATGTGGCCATATATGACTTCTGGTTATGGCCATTTCAGTTATCCTAAGATAGCCCCTGTGGTTAACAGGTGTGAGATGGTAGACAGGAAGCCTGAATATTGAGTAATGTAGCCATTATTCATTTCCAAGTTCAAAAGTGTAACTAACATACTTCTTTATAAAAATGAAAGACCAATACAAATGCAGTTTTGTTTAAGATAATGTAATGTAGGGTGAAGTGTTGCCAATACTATGATAGTCTGTGTTTAAAGCCTGATTTTTAATTTCTGAAGGAAAGTATGTCTTCACAGTTAATTTTTTTAAGTTACACTCATAATCCCCACATTCCCTCACAACTGTTTTCTATTACCCTTGTTCAACTTTAGCCGTTAAGCAAATGAATACATATTCTTACAGTTATGCTGATGAAATACATATACTTTTGTGTTCTTCATTTCATAAGTACTTTATGTATTGCTCCTTAAGCTTTATAGGTATCATTTTTCATTGTTGCAGATGTTTTTTCAGTTGACTACAAAATTTTGCATGGGGAAGATTAGGAACATAGATCTAATCTATTCCATTGAGTTCGTTGCTTTGTTATTTAAGTAGAAAAAAAGGTAATAACACTCATAAGGTAATCATTATAATCAATTTGGTGTTTGCCCTCCTAGACCTATTCTTTATATGACTTTCTGTTATATAGTACAGGTATTTTTTTCCCATCTGGTCATTTGTTTTATGATTTTTCTTTTGCATGCAGAAGTTTTACATTTTTTATGAAGTCATATCAATCTTTCTCTTTATAGTTTCTACTTTTGCTGTTATACTTAGAAGGGCCTTTCCTACCCAAGATTATATTGTTGTATTTTTCAATGGTATTTTTCTTTTATGGTTTCACTTTTTTACTCTTAAATCCTAATTCATCTACAGTTCATTCTGCCATGTCTTGCGGATGAAACTTTTATCTTTAACTTATTGGTTACACATTTAAAAATATTTGATGATACAGTTACTGTAACAATTAACTGAATCAGCATTACCTAATAAAAATTTAAATCCAAGGTATATGTCTAGTTTTATAATTTTTTTTTAGTATTATGAATTTTAATAGTTTTTTGAACACTTACAAAACTATTTATTTGCCATAAAATTGTCCTGGTTGTCAGTTTGAAATATAACTCATTCATATATTTTTTCCCTCTAGGGTATGGAAGTTGACCAGTTAGACTTACGAAGAGATATTGCCTACAATTTGTCTCTCATATATCAGAACAGTGGGAATATTGGAATGGCTCAGAAGCTTTTATATACTTATTGTTCTATATAAAGCCCCTCAGCTGGGAAAGCAGCTTGGGCAGCTGCTGTGCATGGACCAGTATTTTCTGTCTCAGGGCTTATTATTAACCCAAAAATGGACATGATAATTTCAGAATTATCCGTGTATTTCATTTTTAATATATGATAATAATTTTTTGGTAGATATGCAAAATTATCATTCCTGCAAGAATTTTATATTGGTCTGTCATTTTCTGTTACCATTTTTTGGTAAGTTGTCCCCCAAACTGAAGTGGACAGTATTAGCCATTGAACCAGCATAGAGTTGAATACACTATTTTTTTCACACCATTTATTCATTTGTGTATTTAATACTGTATATTAAACACTTGCTATGTACCAGGCACTGTGATAGGTGTTTGGAATACAGTAGTGAGAAAGATATTACCTCTCAATACAGTTCTTTAAATACAGACCTTGAGCATATATTTATTTGAAAGAAATGTTTGCTACATTTCTACATATATCATTGTTGTCAGTCATCCATTTCTTAGTGCCCTGTTACTATTGCCATTAGTTTTTCAAATACATAGAAAAGGAGGTTGCTTAGTAGAGGAAAGACAGATTGGGACTCTTATGTCAGCACAATTATGTAATTCACTTAGTTCCTTGCAAACTTACTTTAAATGGTTATGTGGTAGGAAGACAAGTAATGGAGTTAATCTTTTACTTTTCACCTGCATGTATCTTAGCCATAAAGACTGAGAGCTGGGAGGCTGGGCTTAATTCATAGCAAACTGCTCTGAGGCAAATACAAAAATGCATTATCAATGTTCGGCTTTCTGACCAAAAGAAAAAAGAAAAAAAGAAAAGGTGACTAGGTTCAATAGCCATGACCTGGTTTTCATTTCAAGATCACTAGGAATGTAATAGGAAGACTAGGGAATTGTATGTATGGAATAAGGTGTTACTGATGAAGTCGAAACAGATAAAAACCTTTTACTTATCTCAAATATTACATATTCTTGGATCTAAGATAACAGTACTTGTTAGATATACTTGGTTTAATAAGAGCTTTTTAGAGTTTCTTTTTAGGGGGAAACAAATACTATAATAAATGTACATGTGGATTATAAGACCCAGTCCAACTGTGGGAGGAAAACAAGTATGAGACGTAGGATGAAAGAAGTACAGTGGGGGCTTTTTAGGAATTCTTACCACTGTTTACACTGTATACATAACTTTGTAGTTGAGAAGCAGAATTTTTTGAGAAGCAGAATAAGTAAATGTATGGTGCACTCTGTATGTGTGTATGTGTATGTGTGTGTATATATAGAATTTAAATAAACTTTATTTTTGTAATTAAAGTTGTTTCATATGCTTATATATATATTTTATTTCATGCCATTTGCAGGTAATAATAAAGCCGACTGTGACAGAGTGATCAGGTAGATTTGTGTCTTGGAATCCTGTGGAGTTGAGTACTCTGTGTTCAGAATTTCTCTCTTGAATTAAACTCACTGCGCTGTAACTCCAGTATCTGCTGAATAGCCTTGGAGGACACAATAAATCTCTCTAGCAGTCTTCTAAGAAAAAAAAGCTGATAATTGCATGAGTTTGTTTAACATTTAAAATCATAACTACCATCTGCTGAGTGTTTTTACTATGCTACTGTGTTCTAAGTACAGTGCAGGATATTTTAGATACATTAACTCTGATTCTGTCGGAGAATCACCTGCAAGGTAGGTGTTATTGTTGTTATGATCATCCCCATCTTATTTATGAGAGATTAAATAGCAAGTTCAGGATCATTAGCAAGCTCCTCCTTGCTCAGAGATGTTCCTTTGGAGGAACATACTTGCTACAGTTCCAAGTAACAACATAAAAATTGAGCATAAATTTACTTTAGAAAGAAGAAGGAGATGAGCAGTTATTTTTTCTATCCTCCAGGCCTTCTGCCTATTTTTTTTTAATTAAAAAAGTTTTCGTTTTATTTTTTTAATTAAATTTTTATTTTATAGTTGATCTACAATGTTGTGTTTTAGGTGTACAGCAAAGTGATTCAGTTATACATATACATATATCCATTCTTTTTCAGATTCTTTTCTCATATACGTTATTACAGAATATTGAGTACAGTTCTCAGTGCTATACAGTAGGTCCTTGTTGGTTATCTATTTTATATATAGTAGTGTGTATATGTTAATCCCAACTTCCTAATTTATTCCTCCTTTCCACACGTCCCCATTGGTAACTATAAGTTGGTTTTCAGAGTCTGTGAATCTGTTTTGGTTTTGTAAATAAGTTCATTTGTATCAGTTTTTTAGATTCCACATATAAGTGATATCATACGATATTTGTCTTTGTCTGATTTACTTCACTTAGTATGATCATCTCTAGGTCCATCCATGTTGCTGCAAATGACATTATTTCATTCTTTTTTTATGGCTGAGTAGTATTCCATTGTATATATGTACCACATCTTTATCCATTCCTATCAGTGGACATTTAGATTGCTTCCGTGTCTTGGCTATTGTAAATAGTGCTGCAATGAACATTCGGGTATCCATATCTTTTTCAAACTACGGTTTTCTCCAGATATATGTCCAGGAGTGGGATTGCTGGATCATATGGTATTTCTGTTTTAGTTTTTTAACATACTTCCATACTGTTCTCCATAGTGGTTGTACCAGTTTACATTCCCACCCACAGTGTAGGAGGGTTCCCTTTTTCCCACACCCTCTCCAGCATTTATTGTTTGTACACTTTTTGATGATGGCCATTCTAACCAGTGTGAGGTGATATCTCATTGTAGTTTTGATTTGCAGTTCTCTAATAATAAGTGATGTTGAGCATCTTTTCATGTGCTTATTGGTGAAGAAATGTCTATTTAGATCTTCTGCCCATTTTTTTGATTGGGTTGTTCGATATTGAACTGCATGAGCCGTTTGTATATTTTGGAGATTAATCCCTTGTTGGTCACATCATTTGCAAAGATTTTTTTTCATAATGTGGGTTGCCTTTTCGTTTTGTTTATGGTTTCCTTTGCTATGCAAAAGCTTTTAAGTTTAATTAGGTCCAATTTGTTTATTTTTGTTTATTTTTTTCATTACTATAGGAGGTGGATCCAAAATGATATTGCTATGATTTATGTCAAAGAGTATCCTGCCTTTGACATAAATATGTCAAATTTGAAAATATGATTTATGTTGTCCTCTAAGAGCTTTATAGTATCCAGTCTTTTTAAAAAATTTATTTTTTGGCTGCGCCACGCAGCTTGTGGGATCTTAGTTCCCTGACGAAGGATCAAACCCGGGCCCTCAGTAGTGAGAGCACACAGTCCTAACCACTGAACTGCCAGAGAATTCCTTGTATTATTCCAGTCTTACATTTAGGTCTTTAATTCATTTTGAGTTTATTTTTGTGTATGGTGTTAGAGAATGTTCTAGTTTCATTCTTTTACATGTAGCTGTCCAGTTTTCCCAGTACCACTTATTGAAGAGACTGTCTTTTCTCCATTGTATTGTTGCCTCCTTTGTCATAGATGAATTGACCATAGGCACATGGATTTATTTCTGAACTTTCTGTCCTGTTCCATTGATCTATATTTCTGTTTTTGTGCCAGTACCATACTATTTTGATGACTGTAGCTTTGTAGTATAGTCAGAAGTCAGGGAGCCTGATTCCTTCAGCTTCATTTTTCCTTCTTGGGATTGCTTTGGCTATTTGGGGTCTTTTGTGTTTCCATACAAATTGTAAAATTTTTGGTTCTAGTTCTGTGAAAATTTCCATGGGTAATTTGATAGGGATTGCATTGAATCTGTAGATTGCCTTGGTAGTATAGTCATTTTGACAATGTTGATTCTTCCAATCCAAGAACATAGTATATTTTTCCATCTGTGCGATCTTCAATTTTCTTCATCGGTGTCTAATAGTTTTCAGAGTACAGTTCTTTTGCCTCCTTAGGTAGGTTTATTCCTAGGGCTTTTATTCTTTTGAATACAATGGTAAATGGGATTGTTTCCTTAATTTCTCTTTCTGATCTTTCATTGTTAATGTATAGAAATGCGACAGATTTCTGTGTATTAGTTTTGTATCCTGTAATGTTACTGAATTCATTGATGAGATCTAGTAGCATCTTTAGGGTTTTCTATTTATAGGATTATGTCATCTGCAAACAGTGACAGTTTTACTTCTTCTTTTCCAATTTGGTTTCCTTTTATTTCTTTTTGTTCTCTGATTGTCATGGCTAGGACTTCCAAAAACTATGTTGAATAAATGTGGTGAGTGTGGGCAGCCTTGTCTTGTTCCTGATCTTAGAGGAAATGCTTCCAGCTTTTCATCATTGAATATGCTGTTAGCTGTAGGTTTGTCATATATGGCCTTTATTATGTTGAGGTAGGTTCCCTCTATGCCCACTTTCTGGAGAGTTTTTTTTTTTATCATAAATGGGTGTTGAACTTTGTCAAAAGCTTTTTCTGCATCTATTGAGATGATCATATGATTTTTATTCTTCAATTTGTTGATGTGGTGTATCATACTAATTGATTTTCAGATGTTGAAAAATCCTTGCATCACTCAGATAAATCTGAATTGATCATGGTGTTTGATCCTTTTAACATATTGTTGGACTTGGTTTGCTAGTATTTTGTTGAGGATTTTTGCATCTTGTTCATCACTGATATTGGCTTGTAATTTTCTTTTTTGTGGTATCTTTGGTTTTGGTATCAGGGTGATGGTGGCCTCAAAGAATGAGTTTGGGAGTGTCCTTCCTCTGCAGTTTTTTGGAATAGTTTCAGAAGGATAGGTGGTAACTCTCCTCTAGATGTATGATAGAATTCGCCTGTGAAGCCATCTGGTCCTGGACTTTTGTTTGTTGGGAGTTTTTTTGTTTTTGTTTTTTGCGGTATGCGGGCCTCTCAGTGTTTTGGCCTCTCCCGTTGCGGAGCACAGGCTCTGGATGCGCAGGCTCAGCGGCCATGGCTCACGGGCCCAGCTGCTCCGTGGCCCGTGGGATCTTCCCAGACCGGGGCACGAACCCATGTCCCCTGCATTGGCAGGCGGACTCTCAACCACTGTGCCACCAGGGAAGCCCTGTTGGGAGTTTTTTAATCAGAGTTTTAATTTCAGTGCTTGTGATTGGTCTGTTCATATTTTCTATTTCTTTCTGGTTCAGTCTTGGGAGATTATACCTTTCTAATAATTTGTCCATTTCTTCTAGGTTGTCCATTTTATTGGCATATAGTTGCTTGTAGTAGTCTCTTATGATCCTTTGTATTTCTGCGGTGTCTGTTGTAACTTCTTTTTCATTTCTAATTTTATTGATTTGAGTCTTCTCCCTTTTTTTCTTGATGAGTCTGGCTAATGGTTTATCAATTTTTTTCAAAAACCAGCTTTTAGGTTCATTGATCTTTTCTATTTTGTTTCTCTTTCATTTATTTCTGCTCTGATCTTTATGATTTCTTTCCTTCTATTGATACTAACTTTGGGTTTTGTTTGTTCTTCTTTCTCTAGTTGCTTTTGGGGTAAGGTTAGGTTTTTTAAGTTGAGATTTTTCTTGTTTCCTGATGTAAGATTGTATTGCTATAAACTTCCCTCTTAAAATTGCTTTTGCTGCATCCCATAGGTTTTGGATCATCGTGTTTTTATTTTCATTTGTCTCCAGGTATTTTTTGATTTTCTCTTTGATTTCTTCCGTGATCCATTGGTTGTTTAGTAACATATCGTTTAGCCTCCACGTGTTTTTATTACAGTTTTTTTTTCTTGTAGTTGATTTCTAACCTTATAGTGTTGTGGTCGGAAAACATGCTTGATATGATTTCAGTATCCTTAAATTTACCAAGGCTCACTTTGTGGCCCACCATGTGATCAGTCCTGGAGAATGTTCCATGAGCACTTGAGAAGAATGTGTATTCTGCTGCTTTCAGATGGCATGTTCTATAACCATCAATTAAGTTCATCTGGTTTAATGTGTCATTTAGGCCTGTATTTCCTTACTGATTTTCTGTTTGGATGATCTGTCCATTGATGTAAGTGGGGTGTTATGGTCAGCCACTATTATTGTGTGACTGTCAGTTTCTCCTTTTATGGCTGTTAGTATTTGCCTTATATATTGATGTGTTCCTATGTTGGTTGCATTTATATTTACAATTGTTTTATCTTCTTGGATTGATTCCTTGATCATTATGTAGTGTCCTTCTTTGTCTCTTGTAACAGTCTTTATTTTAAAGTCTATTTTGTCTGATATGAGTATGGCTACTCCAGCTTTCTTTTGATTTCCATTTGCATGGAATACCTTTTTTCCATCCCCTCACTTTCAGTCTGTGTGGGTCTCTGGATCTGAAATGGGTCTCCGGTAGACAGCATATATATGGGACTTGTTTTTGTATCCATTCAGCCAGTCTGTGTCTTTTGGTTAGAGCATTTAATCCATTTACATTTAAGGTAACTATCGATAGTACATTCTTATTGCCATTTTGTTAATTGTTTTGGATTTGGTTTTGCAGCTCTTTTTCCTTTCCTTCCTCTTTTGTTCTCTTGTGATGTTATGAGTATCTTTATAATTGTGTTTGGATTGTTTTTTCTTTTTTGTGTGTGTATCTATTGTAGTTTTCGGTTTGCGGTTCCCATGACATTTTTATATAGCAGTCTCTATATACAAGATTGTTTTAAGTTGCTGGTCTCTTTAATTTTCGGTGCGTTTCCAATATGTTGCATTTGTACTCCCTTCTTCTTACAGTTGCTGGTTTTGATATATTTGTGTGTGGATGATTTCCTACATTTACTGTATGTTTGCCTTTACCAGTGAGCTTTCCCATTCATAATTTTCTTGTTTCTAGCTGTGGCCTCTTCTCTTCCACCTAGAGAAGTTCCTTTAGCATTTGTTGTAAAGCTGGTTTGGTGGTGCTGAATTCTCTTAGCTTTTGATTGTCTGTAAAGCTTTTGATTTCTCCATCAAATCTAAATGAGAGCCTTGCTGGGTAGAGTATTCCTGATTATAGGTTTTTCCCTTTCGTCACCTTATTTATAATTATTTGTTTAATATTTATTTTTTTAATTTTTTTTTATTTTGGCTGCACTGGGTCTTAGTTGTGGCATGCGGGATCTTCGTTGCTGTGTGTGGGATCTTTAGTTGTGGCTTGTGGGTCTTTTAGTCAGCATGTGGACTTCTTAGTTGCGGAATGCAGACTCTTAGTTGCGGCATGTGGACCCTTAGTTGTGGCATGTGAACTCTTAGTTGCGGTGTGCATGTGGGATCTAAGTCCCCAACCAGGGATCAAACCTGGGCCCCCTGTATTGCGAGCGTGGAGAGTCTCACCCGCTGGACCAGCAGGGAAGTCCCCCTTTCATCACTTTAACTATATTGTGCCACTCCCTTCTGACCTGCAGAGTTTCTGCTGAAAAATCAGCTGATAACCTTATGAGGATTCCCTTGTATGTTATTTGTTGCTTTTCCCTTGTTGCTTGTAATATGTTCTCTTTGTCTTTAATTTTTGTCCGTTTGATTAATATGTGACTCATTGTGTTCCTCCTTGGGTTAATCCTCTTTGGGACTCTCTGTGCTTTCTGGACTTGAGTGTTTCCTTTCCCATGTTAGGAAAGTTTTCAGCTATTATCTCTTGAAATACTTTCTCAGATCCTTTCTCTCTCTCTTCTCCTTCTGGGACCCCTATAATGTGAATGTTGGTGCATTTAATGTCCCAGAAATCCCTTAGACTGTCCTCATTTCTTTTCATTCTTCTTTCTTTATTCTGTTTCACAACAGTGATTTCTATCAGTCTATCTTCCAGCTCACTTATTTGTTCTTCTGCCTCATTTATTCTGCTATTGATTCCTTTTCGTGTATTTTTCATTTCAGTTTTTGTGTTGTTCATCTCTGTTTGTTGTTTAAATCTTCTAGTTCTTTGTTAAACATTTCTTGTATCTTCTCGGTCTGCGCCCCCATTCTTTTTCCGAGATCTTGGATCATCTTTACTGTCATTACTCTGAATTCTTTTTGAGGTAGATTGCTTGTCTCCACTTCATTTATTTGTTCTTCTGGGGTTTTATCTTGTTCTTTAATCTGGGACATATTCCTCTGCCATCTCATTTTGTCTAACTTTCTGTGTTTGTAGTCTCCATTCCTCAGGCTGCAGGACTGTAATTCTTCTTGGTTCTGGTGTCTACCCCCTGGTGGGTGAAGTTGATCCAAGGCCTTGTTCAGGCTTCCTGGTGAGAGGGACTGGTGCTTTCCCACTGGCAGGTGGAGCTGGGTCTGTCACTCTGGTAGGCAGGGCCATGTCAAGAGGTATGTTTATAGGCAACTGTTTTCTAAGGACAGATTTAGGCAGCCTGTCTGCTGATTGGTGGCGCTGTGTTCCCATCCTGTTAGTTATTTGGCCTGAGGCCTGAGGCTTCCCAGCACTGGAGCCTGCAGGCTTTTGGGTGGGTCCAGGTCTCTGTCAAAATGGCGACCTCTGTGAGAGCTCAGGCCGATGAGTATTCTCTGGGGCATCCACTACTAGTGTCTTTGCCCAAACAGTGAGCCACAGCTGACCTCACCTCCTCCAGAGACCCTCCAAGATCTGCAGGTAGGTCTGGCCCAGGCTTCTGTGGAGTCACTGCTTTTCCCTGGGTCCCAGTGCACGTGAAACCTTGTTTGCACCCTCCAAGAGTGGAGTCTCTGTTTCCCCGAGTCCTGTGGAGCTCCTGCACTCAAGCCCTACTGGCCTTCAAAGCCAAATGCTCTGGGGGCTCCTCCTCCCAATGCCAGATCCCCAGGCTGGGGAGGCTGATGTGGGGCTCAGATCTCTTAACTCCTATGGGAGAACCTCTATGATATGATTATTTTCCAGTTTGTTGGTCACCCATCCAGCAGGTTTGGGATTTGATTATACCAGAAAAGCGCCCCTCCTACCATCTCATTGTGTCTTCTTTTTTGTCTTTGGGTGTAGAAGATCTTTTTTTGTAGGTTTGAGTCTTTTTTGTCAATGGCTGTTCACCAGTTAGTTGTGATTTTGGTGTTTTTGTGAGAGGAGGTGAACTCAAGTCCTATTCTGCCATCTGTGCAATTTCTAGAGACCATAGCTGTGCACCAGAGAACAGGAGAGAAGTAGTTTCTCACAATTCCTGCCTTCAGAAATTCATTTGTTCAGTAGATATTTACTGAGTGCCTACTTCTTGCTAAAACTGGGCAGTTGAGATTTAAAGAGGTTTTCTCATGTGGCAGAGGCCCAGTGCCTGTGGTATGGTAGATGGGAGGGAGATGGGGGGAGGAGTTGCCCCTACCCCCTCGGCTCTTGGTTGAAGGTGCCCTTCTGCCTATTAAGAGCCTGGAAACATCTATTGGTGTGTCTTTTAAAAAGCTAATAATTCATCATCCTCACCCCATCCATGGGATCCTGAAAGCCACTTTATGCAATGAGATTCTTTTCTACTGGTCACAGTTGATTCAGCAGGGAGTCTGCCCCTGAACCAAGTTGGGCCAGTCAAGAGTTTACACCCCTCTTGCCTGGGAATTTTAGAATTGAGATAGAGCCTTTCTGTGGGACTGGAACTTGAGAGCTATGAGGACATTTTCTGCTTTCCTTGTGGGCCAACTAGAAGTTAACCCATTCCATTGACAAAAAGCCTGTGTATTAATAGAAGCAGAGATGAGAGATGGAGAGAGCACTCCCTGGGTCCCCAGAGATTTTCCAGTTCTCCATTCCCATCCTTTGTAAGGCTGCATTCTTACCCTTGGGTTCTTTCTGTAAGATAGCCCTGATTCTGTAATAAATTTCACTTTAAAATTTACACTAGCTTGAATTTGTCTGTTATGTGCACCCAGAAAAGTCCTAACTGATCCACGATTATTCCATCTTCTTTTTCATTTAACATTCATGCTTTTCAGCTTTTGTCACAAGAGGGAAGGACATAGCAACCAGGGATGATGTCACTGAATTGTAAGTAGTGTTATGAAGTCTAATCCACAATAGAGAGACTTTAAAAAACTTCAGAGTAATTACAGTAGGAATGTGCCTACTGTTTGGTGATGTAAAGTCAACATAAGACCATAGAATTGTCTGACCACTGTGCTTCTTATAGTAGTTAATTCTGTAAGACGCATTAATACTCAACAAGGTAGAAAAGCATGGAAGAGAAGGGGTTAATGCCCAAGTAGTTAACAATACGATATGGGATAACTATAAATGAGTTTCATCTCCAGATCCATAGTCCCCAAAGCAATTGCTGTTATGCTCTGAAACTGCAAATTGTAATTTTTGAGGCATATTAAAGAAGAAAATCAAATGAACTGAATTTTTGAAACAGGCAAGAGGAAATGCTGGAAACCATTTGAGCATGATATTGACGTGATTCTAGCCAATTTGTGTACATGTAGAAGAGATGTTCTTTAGATGTGCTCCCTTTCCTTGGAAGGGGACTTGGTGGCTCAGGGGACTACCATAACTTCAATCTGTCTGGATTTCAACAGTATTTGAGGAAGCCTGTGGTAATATGCTTGTGGATTGAATGGAGAAATGCGGCAGAATGACCAAACCTGAAGAATGAATCTTGATAGACTGATGTCAACTGGAGAGAAATCACAAATGATAATATGCCACCAGGTTCCTTAACATCAACAATTTAGATAAAGATATAAGAGGTTGTCAAATATACATGTGAAAAAACTAAAAGTTATAATAAGTACCCATATGAATCAAGAATGAAAACGAACTACAAATAAGAGTTTAGAAAAAAAAATAAGCACTTAAGTTCAAGAACATCCATTTTAAAAATGCAGATTGTGGCTAGTTTACTAGTAGCTCATTAAAAGTAAGTCTCCTTCACTCTGATCAGATTCCACTTACATAAAATCTCTCCAGAAAATGACAAATAGGAAAGTGAGGGTTCTTTAAAAAATAATAAATGGAGAACTCTAGAAAGAAATTAAGATACCTAGCCTAGACTATAGACGACGCAAAAGGAAACATGATAGTTACTTCCAAATAGTAAACGGCAGACATGTGGGAGGGTGATTACTCTTTTTTCTGGGTGACCCAGAATAAGTGGTATTTCTCTTTTTTCTGAATCTAGCTCATAAGACATATCTACCTAAGATTGTCCCTCATTTTCACCTGTACAATCACTGGCAAATGAAATCTGCCTAGCAGTAACATCTTTTTTGGATAACTATTAGCTCACACCTCCTCCCTCTATGGAAATGGCCCTCAATTAGTACTAAGTCCTCCTGGCCACTGCTAATTGAACTTGACTCAAGTTGGGCCAATCATATTCTCTCTTCCTGATATTTTGAAGCTCAGCCTTGAGAGATGATGGTGAAGTTCAGTGTCTTTGGAACTAAATTACACCAATGCAGTGCCTTAAAGGAAAGTCGGGCAGAGTCCTGTTGCTGAGGTACCTGGAGTGCTTCTTCCTTCACAAGTGAATTCTTCATTTGATTCTCTAAGATAACTCTGTATCCTTCCAAGAGATTCTCTTTCTTACATAAGCTAGCATGCCAGTTGCATTCTCTAGGAAGCAGGTGTTGAAAACAAAAGGTGTATTGATGAGTAACACTTGTGAGGAAAACAGGCCCAGGCCTGGGCAGGGGGAGCCATCAGACTTTGATGCAGATGACACAGTCTGACCCAGCTCAGTGGGGAGCTCTGGAGCACAGATTGCCCATTGGAAGAGTTCCTTAATGGTGGACACAGCTAGGCCCTTGCGTTCCAGCTTTGCTCAGTCGTTGCCTAGAATTCAGCAGAGACGAGCATGATCTGGGTTATTTATTTCCACCTTGCTCAGTCATTGGCTGGGGGCCCCCGTGAGAAGAGCATGGCTTGGCTCCGAAGCTGAGGCATAGCTTGAAGTCGCTAAGAGCTGAAAACAGTCAACTAATTGGTCTACAGAGACACCCCAGAGGTTTCAAGATCAAAAAACCCAAAGACAGGGCTTCCCTGGTGGCGCAGTGGTTGAGAGTCTGCCTGCCGATGCAGGGGACACGGGTTCGTGCCCCGGTCCGGGAAGATCCCACATGCCGCGGAGCAGCTGGGCTCGTGAGCCATGGCCGCTGAGCCTGCGCGTCCGGAGCCTGTGCTCCGCAACGGGAGAGGCCACAACAGTGAGAGGCCCGCGTACCACAAAAAAAAAAAAAAAAAAAAAAAAAAAAACCCAAAGACAAAAGCAAGCCAAACAAAAAATACAGCATAAACTCAAGACCACAGAGAATAAAAGACAGGCAGATGAAATAATTCTGGAAAGTGAAAAGCAAATAGGCAATTGGCAACTGAACATGCCAGAGGAAAATGAAAGCGAAGTGCCCACAAGAGGTGGTGGAGAGGCAGTCGGATGCCAGTTGATTCAAGCCCTGAGAGGCTCACGCATCAGAGACGTCAGCAACATCCAAAGGCAGGTGAGGTGGGGCTAAAAACAGGTGGAGCAGTTGAAAGTCTGTTAAGCTGTTAGATCTTCTCAGTTGCCCTATTCACCTTGAGTAGGTTACCACTTCACCCCTGCCCTGCAGAACACCAGTGGTTTATTTTCTGGAGCTGTTGAATCGGAATCTCTGGATGCAGGAATATCAGGCATAGCTGAAGACAGAGTGTTACACCAAAAGCAGAGGATTAAGTAAAAGTCTACACACGGAACAGTGATCTCAGCATCCTTCTCCTATTAAACTCCCAGAAAACTGGCAGCCAGGTTAATATCCTCCAAGCAGGGGATTAGAGGATTCCTCTCAGGAAAACCTGGCCCAAGATAAAAGACCTGTAGATGCTGACAGCTGGGGGTTCCCAGTGAAACCTGCCAGTGGACAAACCCCTCCCACTTTCACTGGTGCCCTGGTCAGCTTGGAGGTACCTTGATATTCGTCTGAACAGGCAGCTAATGATCATTAGACGTTTGAAGAAAGCCTCTGAAATGACAGAGATTCATATAAGCGAATGGGTAGGGGATGGGGGGGGGAAACTCAAGGGAACAGAACTAGTGCAGGAAGTAGAAAACTAAAGAAAAGGTAATTAATATTCCCAGATGAGAAGATATTGTATACATGAAGAGAAAATGCTATAAAAAGGAATATTCAAAGAATAAAAGAGAGATTTATCAAATTAAAAATGTAACTGCCAGAATTAATTCCATGAAAGGGCTGGGGAAAATAGAATTTTAAAAAGACAAAAAGGAAAATTGAAGAGATGAGAAAATTAAAGGTTACAAAACAGTCTAATACAAGTTCTTTGAGGCAGTTACCGTATCTTATAAATTCATTTATATTTCAAGGTATGTGATTGCTTGATTATAAATAATTCCAGCAGGAGGAACAATGATTTTTTTATATGCAGTAGATGGCTGTACATTTTATAAATTTAGAATTGTACTTCATCATTTCATGGTCTTAATACAGTTATGCCAGCTTTTAACATTTTTCCCCAAATAAGCTTAATTATTTTTACTTGAAGAGAAAAAATTGCAAAATCACTCTCCACATTTGGGCAATCATATCCCCAAAGCTCTGTTCCTTTGCACTGCTCTCCATCACCATGGAGAGGACAGCTGGAGCCCTAACATGTGTTTCTTGCTGCCCATTTTTTTGGCCTTGAGCAAAAGAATGTCTAGGAACTATTAAGGTACCCACACCATGCACGAAAAGAAATCTACCCTGTTTTTGGACTCAGGATAAGCAAACTAGGATCAGAGTGACCATTAGCAAGACCACTTGGTATTTTAGCAAAGACACTCAGGTGTTTGTATTCAGAAAAGGGAGTTCAAGCGAAAAGAGGAATAGCGAGTTCTAAGGATGTCAGTTGTTGCCTCTTTCTAGAGCTAGGTAGTGGTGTAGACTAATTTCAGTTTCTAGTTTCAGAGGGGGTTGAATGCAGCAAAACAAGTGTTTCTTATTTAAGCCCACCTGCGTACCTACGGACAGTTGAAAGAGGTATTTTTCTAACAAACACTTTGCAGAATTAGTTCTGCCTTGTTAGGAGATGCTTGGTAAAGTTGTGCGTGGGTGAGGCGCGTCTTCCCCGTTTCAGGTGTTTCTCTTCTGTGATTAAAGAAGGAGAAAGGTAGGGACTCTGACCACTAGAGGGAGCATGGTATTTATAGACCTTCCCAACCGCGAAAATCTTCTAGCCGGAGCCGTGCTGATCGCTTCGTCAGGTCTTGCGGAGGCCAGAGAATCCTGGAGCCGCCTGCGTGCCCTACAGATAGTGCCATTTATCGTGTGCCACGACGTGGAAAAGGTTGGAAAGCACGACTTTCGTGCCATTTTTGAGGCGCAGATTAAAACCAGCTATGGATGAGTAAAGAACAATTCACATTGATTTTTATTGCCGGGAGATTATCAAAAGGTAAAAATATCCTGACAATTTCAGAAGTGTTAAATGACAGGACGGGGTTTTTCCCCCTCTCCTTAATCTCTTCCCAGCCCTACTGTTTTTCTAGAGGGTCTCTGGTAAGCCTGAGAAAAGAGGGCCGGTTAGCGTCTTAACACATTGAAGTTCTGCTGTGTCCGGAACGACCTAGATTTTTCCTCTAAGGATGCAAAGGACTTGTAGTTACTGATTTAACCCTTCCAGGGGAAAAAGAAAAGAACTGTGCTTGCCTCTCTGTGTATAGTCAGAATAGTCAGAATCGTCGGGTAAATGCTACCAAGCTGCACTCCCAGGTGGCTGTGTTGATTGTGCGAGGTTAGCTGTCTCCCCATGCCCACTTCACACCCGATATTTTTTTCCCAATTGATAGGACAAAAATGGTTTTTGCATTTGCTTACTACCAAGGTTGAAATCTATCGTCTTATATTTATAAACCTTTTGGATTTTTTTTTCTTCTCTGAATTGCTGTATTTTCTTCTCTGATTTTTTTCTTCTCTGAATTGTCATATCCTTTGCCCATTTAAAATATTGGGTTCGGGGCTTTCCTGGTGGCACAGTGGTTGAGAGTCCGCCTGCCAATGCAGGGGACACAGGTCGTGCCCCGGTCCGGGAAGATCCCACATGCTGCGGAGCGGCTGGGCCCGTGAGCCATGGCCGCTGAGCCTGCGCGTCCGGAGCCTGTGCTCCGCAACCGGAGAAGCCACAACAGTGAGAGGCCCGCGTACCGCAAAAACAAAACAATAATAATAAAAAATTGGGTTCTAGATTTATTATTTAATTGTAGGTACTCTTTAATCTGGAATTAAATCTTTGTCTTTCACTTGGTTTTTTTCACTTTATGGTGTCTTTTTTAAATTGAAGTTTTAAGTTTTTGGCATAATCAAATTTATTATAATTTTTTCCTTTTATGGCCAACATGAAGCTTCAGAAGAAAGTTGGACTGTGTTTATGAAAGTCAGGAAGATTCTGGAACATCAGATGGAGTTCTTAGGAAGATCCCAGTAGAAGGCCGACTAACCCCACCTCCATCTGGACTGACAGGAGGTAGGGAACAAATGGTAGGACCACTGAAATAGCCTGGGTGGAAAGCTGGTGGGCTCTGGAAGCAGAAAGTGGGTGCTCGGGGAGGGAGAGGCGTCTATAGAAACACGGCTAGACTTCTCAGAGACTAAGAGACAGAGGTGGATTTTGGAGGATTTACTAGGCCCTCCTGGAGATGTAAGAATTAAAAATATGGAGAGGGTACATGGACCAGGTACTTGCCTGCTAAAGGGCTTTATAGCAAGCTTTGGCTTTGCCTTATACAAATGATTCTAGTCTCATCACAAGCCAGAGGTCTTCTCTAGGAAGAGTCAAGAACTTATATATGTTTTTAAAGGCAGTGGAGATGGGGAGACCTACTGGCTTCTGTGGGCCAACTTCAGGCATCTCAGGAAGCAAAAGAAACTCCCGAGATTCTTCTAATTGTTAATTCTGAAGGAAGGAGGGAAAGCGGGGACTATACTATAGGGAATCAGAGAAAACCACACAGGGCAACTCCCATCAGCTAGCAGAATACCTTGGAGCAGGTGAGGCAGAATTGGCCTTGTAGGTGTAAGAAGAGATGTTAATAATCCATTAAAGGCAGTAGGAATCAGAAACCTATAAGCCTCACCTGTCCAGAAGAGACCTTCCATTTGAGGTCATGGGGTTTTCTTTGGTGGGAATCCTTTATGACTGACTGGTGGCAGAGTCTACCTACACAAAGGTACACTCCCTTGGTAACTGGAAAAGGTGCAGAAGTGCTGAGAGGCTGCCAGGAACGGACTGGGGGTCCAGACTGACCCAGCATTACCTCAATCTCTACTTGGCTCCAGGCCATAAAGCAACTCCTGGCTGTCTTCTAGATGGGGTGCGGGGTGGTGAAAAGCTGTCACAAGGGGAGCCATGCCAAGAGTTGTTGGTCCCAAATAACTGCCTTTTACTAGTCATTCTATGAGCTAATACTTATAAGGTCTCTGTGGCTTGAAAATAGAAAATCACTGATACTTGGGATACCCTGTGATGTGCTTGTTAATTTCCAAGCACTTTGCGGAGGTAAGAGAAGTTGTAGGCATGCTTCATTGTCGTGCCAGGGATCCCTGGGCTCACAGCAACAGGGGAGCCTCCCAGAACTCGCTGTTGTTGGCAATAGGCTAAGGAAGGTATCATACACATGCTTATGTCCCCTTTGTATGGTACAGCTCTTCAGTGTTCCCCAGAATTCCTGGGAGCGGTGAGGTCAGGGTACTAAGAACAGGGTAGTGCTTTGTGCTCCCCCAGCACCCAACCTAGAAATGGAAAGAAGGTTAAAATGGAAGTTGAAGGCTAGGAACAGGCATGTCATCTCACTACACCTGGGAATTATAGAAGCATAGACATTTAATGAATGTTGGAAAGAGTTTGGGCAGAGATCCATGGTTTAAGGTAGTGCTGTCCAATAGAACTTCCTGTGATGTAAATGTTCCACATCTGTGCGGTCCAGTTTGGTGGGCACTAGACACTATTGAGCTGTTGAAATGGGGCTAGTGCGACTAAGGAGCTGAATTTTAAATTATACTTAATTTTAATTTATTTAAATGTAATTTAAATTAAAATTGAAATAGCTTTGGCTGCCATATTGGACTGTACAGATTTGAGGGACCATATTAAGACATTCTTAATTAATGCCATTATCTGAATTGTAAAGTTCTTAGGCATTTTAAATAGTCTCCCAGTGGTAGAGGCTGTGTATGAATTACAGGTACTGAACAAGCAAACTTAGATTGATCAGTTCATTGTGCCCTGAGTTCAGGATGCCCTCAACTGCCAAACAGAACTAGCATGTCAGGAATAGGGGTTCCCAGATGCTCACGGTGGAGAAGAAAGAGAAGACAGCTCACATTTGCCGGTACAGGGAGTCACTGGAGAGTGGTTGGGATATGACATAGTTGGTGGTGCTACTGTGGGTAACGATTCAGTGATGTTGAAAGGGCTTTGGAAGAGCATGAGAAGCAGGTCCCTGAACTGGTGGCTCTCCTGCAGGAAGTAGGAAATCTGTCACTTGAAAAGCATCATTTCTCTTGCACTTCAGAGAAGTATGTGAAACACATCACTTTTAATGAGCATCGGATTCGAATAGATTTCTTCCCTGGTCCATCAGCTGCTGAGAACTAAGGCTGTGTTTTGAGTTTAACGGGTATGATAGGTGGTTTGTTGGAGACAGTTCTGAAATCACCAACCATTCACCAATTTGACTCGAGTAACTTGGCAGCAGGAGGACCTCTTCTGGGTCTGGAAAGAGGGCAGAGCACGTGGCTGTGGATGAGGAGCAACCCCAGTGCTACTGGAGGCTTTGCAAACCCCCCAAAGTCTTGCTTATCACACGCCTTTTCATTTCAGGAGGATTTGGGGGAAAGAAACCTGTCGCATTTGCCATAGTTGCTCATCTGACAGTGAGGAGGCCTGTGTATCTTCTGTGAGGTTCAGACTAAAGTGGTCTATCCCATCTGTAAGCCAGGACCCGTGTGGGTGCCAACTGACTGCCTGGAGGTGGGGGCCTCATCGCCATACCAGGTGGGCCACAGGTGCAAGACACAGGTAGACGAGGAGGAGAAAACTCAGTGGCTTGTTAATTTTGTTTATAAAATAAAGGACTCTTTTTTCAAGTTGGTTTTTTTAAAATTTATTTTATTTTTGGTTGCGTTGGGTCTTTGTTGCTGTGCGTGGGCTTTCTCTAGTTGCGGCGAGCGGGGGCTACTCTTCGTTGCGGTGCGTGGGCTTCTCATTGCGG
The DNA here is from genome assembly GCF_008692025.1 of Phocoena sinus. NCBI lineage: Eukaryota > Metazoa > Chordata > Mammalia > Artiodactyla > Phocoenidae > Phocoena > Phocoena sinus. The sequence goes on from NC_045769.1 coordinate 38,802,474, forward strand.
TGGCTTCTCTTGTTGCAGAGCACGGGCTCTAGGTGCACAGGTTTCAGTAGTTGTGGCTCGCGGACTCTAGAGCGCAGGCTCAGTAGTTGTGGCGCACGGGCTTAGCTGCTCTGTGGCATGTGGGATCTTCCCGGACCAGGGTTCAAACCCGTGTCCCCTGCATTGGCAGGCAGATTGTTAACCACTGTGCCACCAGGGAAGCTCTCTAGTCTTTTTTTTTTCCCTATAGGTCTTCTGTTTGGGGTGTCATTCTTAGAAATGTCTTTCTCTCCACAAGATGACAAAACTTTCCACTCATATAATCTAGTACTTTTATGGTTTTGTCCCCACCTTTTAAAAATGTGGTTAAATGTACATAACATGAAATTTACCATTTTAGCCATTTTTAAGCGTATAGTTCTGTGGCATTAAGTACATGGACATTTTTGTGCAACCATCACCACCATCATCTCCAGAACTTTTACATCTTTCTCAGCTGAAACACTGTACCCGTTAAATGAGAGCTCTCTATTTTCTCTCCCCCAGCCCTTGGCAACTGTCATTCTACTTTCTCTCTATGAACTTGAATTTGACTACTCATATAAGTGGAATCATACCGTTTTGTCCTTTGTGACTGGCTTATTTTACTTAGCATAATGTCTTCAAGGTTCATTCACGTTATAGTATGTGTCAGAATTTCCTTCCTTTTGAAGGCTGAATAATATTCCATTCTATTATATACCAAATTTTATTTATCCATTCATCCATTGATAGGCATCTGGGTTGTTTCTACCTTTTGCTATTGTGAATAATGCAATGAACATTGGTGCACAAATTTCTGTTCAAGGTCCTGCTTTCAATTCTTTTCAGTATATACCCAGATGTGGTATTCTTCCCCTTTAAGTGTAAAATCCATCTGAATATAAAGGCTGGTACTGAGTTGGATGAGGTGGAAACCCACCCTTGTTTTACTAAAAGGCTGACTAACCAGTCTATGTCTCGACTGACTTTACTGAATAATTTTTTACCACTGTTTTGAAATGCCACCTGCAATGTCCGCTCTGCTTGACTAGCACAGTGACTCAGTCCAGTGGGACACTCAGTCACAAGACCAATAGGCCACACCTGGCATCAGCCTCATTTAGATCTATAGAAGGATACAGGACAGGAAATACAGCATGTCAGCAGAACAGCATCAGATGTGTCATCACCAGGGGTCCTTACAGAGTCCAGGAACTAGACTTTTGGCCTCCAAGGAGCAGCACAGGTATAACGGAACAAAGCCACACAAGAACCAAGACCACCGTAGGAACCAGTATTGTTTGTAAAAGCTCATGAACATCACTTCCAGGGCCCTGCATGGAAGTATGCACTCGCTCACAGAGTGAACCTCATAGTGAAGCCCCAGGTCCCTGCTTCCCACCAGGCGTTATAAGCCTCCCAGTCTAGGTGCAATTTACTCATTAGGGGGTCATTTTTACTATAAGCAGTGCTGCCTGGTAACACAGCTGACACCCGACCGTATTAGGTTTCCAGGCAAATAATGCTGGGAGAAGGTGAATCCAAGGTCTTTTCCTTTTGGAAAAGGAGAAAGGGTTTTGTTAACTCTTTATTCACACCATCTTAATTACATAGCAAATTCAAATGGTGACTATTTCTGGACTTTCTGTTTTGTTCCATTGAACTGTTTGTTTCTGAGCCAGTACCAAATTATTTTAATGATTATAACTTTACAACACATTTCTTTTCTGTTTTTTGAACTTAATTTTTATTTTATATTGGGGTATAGGTGATGTACAATGCTGTGTTAGTTTCAGGTGTGCAGCAAAGTGGTTCAGTTATACATATATCCATTGTTTTTTAGATTCTTTTCCCATATAGGTTATTACAGAATACTGAGTAGAGTTCCCTGTGCTATACAGTAGGTCCTTGTTGATTATTTTATATATAGTAGTGTGTATATGTTAATCCCAACTTTCTAAATTATCTCTCCCCTCCACATGTTCCCTTTGGAAATCATAAGTTGGTTTTCAAAGTCTGTTAAGTCTGTTTCTGTTTTGTAAATAAGTTCATTTGTATCATCTTTTTAGATTCCACATATAAGTGACATCATATAATATTTGTCTTTCTCTGTCTGACTTACTTCACTTAGTATAATAATCTCCAGGTCTGTCCATGTTGCTGCAAATGGCATTATTTCATTCTTTTTTATGCCTGAGTAATATTCCATTGTTGTATATATGTACCACATCTTTATCCATTCCTCTGTCGATGGACATTTAGGTTGCTTCCATGTCTTGTAAATAGTACTGCAATGAACATTGGGGTATACGTATTTTTTCAAATTATGGTTTTCTCTGGATATCTGCCCAGGAGTGGGATTGCTGGATCATATGGTAGTTCTGTTTTTAGTTTTTTAAAGAACCTCCATACTGTTCTCCATAGTGGTTGTACCAATTTACCTTCCCACTCACAGTGTAGGAAGGTTCCCTTTCTCCACACCCTCTCCAGCATTTGTTGTTTGTAGACGTTTTGATGATGGCCATTCTGACCAATGTGAGCTGATACCTCATTGTGGTTTTGATTTTCATTTCTCTAATAATTAGTGATGTTAAGCATCTTTTCATGTGCTTTTTGGCCATCTGTATGTCTTCTCTTTTATTCCACTGAACTGTTTGTCTATTTCTGAGCTAGTACCAAATTATTTTAATATTTATAACTTGATAACACATTTATTTTCATTTTAAAAATGGCTTATTTAGTGAAAGTATAATATACTTAGGGAAAAGGGCTCAGATCATAAGTGTAGGGGCCAGTGAATTATTTCAAAGTGAACACAACCATGAAATCACCACCCAAATCAAGAAATAGAATGTGACCAGCTCCCCTACAGGCCACCTATACTCATTGCTGGTCAGAATGTGCGATTTGAACTGTGTCAATCTAATTACGCTGGAACTACATTTTCCAGAATTCCTTTCTCTGAGTGGTTCCATGTTAAGGTTGGCCTGGGGAGTTTGTGTGTGTGTGTGTATATATATATATGTAATTTGTTTGTGCAGTTGACTGCTCCCCCTAACCCCACCCCACTGCGTTAGAAAATCCATGTGCTGCTATCTCTGCCTCAAAGACAAAGGAATTGATAGATGCCTCACTCAAGGGCAGGAAGGTAAAACCGTTTGTATAGAATCAGGACTCAAATCCTAGTTTTTTTGATTCCACATATTGTGATCTCTAATTGAACACAAACTTTTCCCCACACTTAGTTAATTTAAGGTTTTGTAAAATGAAAATACAGGTGCTATATTTATTGAAAATATTTGCATGCAACTGGACCTGTGCAGTTCAAACCCATATCGTTTAAGGATCACCTATGTGTATATATACACACACATATATATGTATATATAATTTTATATAATATATTTTATAAACATATATATTATAGATAAAGTGAAATCTGTATTTTTATATATATTTGCTCTTGTTAAAAACTCTCAATTCCTATTTTCTTGAGTATTTTTATCTTCAATGGATGTTGATTTTTATTGTAGGCTTTTTCAGCATCTATGAAAATAATTGATTTTTCCCATAGATTTTTAACATTTTTCCCTTTTGGTTTTTAATATGGTATATGATATTAACAGATATCCTAATATTGAACCAACCTTGCATTCCTAGAATACATCCCCCTTGATTATAGTATATTGTTTTCTTGGTATGGTGTTGAATTCTGTTTGCGGATTGTTTAGTATTTTTGCATGAATATTCATGAGTGATATTGCTCTGTAGTTTTTTTTTTATCATCTTTATCAGGTTTAGGTATCAATGTTATACTTGCCTTAAAAAAGGTATTAGGAAGTTTTCCTTCATTTTAATGCTCTGGAATAATGAAGCATTTGGGTACCAGACTTTGAAGGTTTGGTAGAATTCCACGTTTATGTTAGGTAATTTCTTAATAACTTTCTCTATTTCTTCTACAGAAATTAGTCTGTTTAAGCTTTCTATAATAAAGGGCATCAATTTTGATCATCTGTATTTCCCTAGGAAATTATCCCTTTCATCTAAGTTTTCAAATTTATTTGCAGCAAGATGTGCAAAGTAGTCTCTCATGACTTAAAATTTCTTCTGTTTCAATGGTTATTTCCACCTTGTCATTTTTCAGTATTTATGCCTTTTCCCTTTTTAATGATCAGATTAACTAGTGGTTTTGTCTATTTTGTTAATTTTTTTAAATAGGATTTTAATTTATTTACTAGATCTATTTTTAAAATTTTCTATCATCAATTTCTGCTTTTATCTTTATTCCCTTCTTTGTATTTTCTTTTGGTTTACTTGTTCTTTCACTAGTTTCTATGAGCTTGAAACTTGATTTATTGGTTTTCAGTTTTTCATTTTTATTGATAAAAATGTTTAGTGCTATGAATTTTCTTCTGATCACTGCTAATATTTTGGTAAGGATTTTTGCATCTCTATTCATCAGGGGTATTGGCTTGTAGTTTTCTTATGGTATCCTTGTCTAGTTTGGTATCAGGGTAATGCTTGACTCATAAAATGAGTATTGGAAGTGTGCCTTCCTCTTGTAATTTTTGGGAGAGTTTGACAAGGATTGGTATTAATTATTCTTTAAATGTTTGGTAGAATTCACCAGTGAGGCCATCTGGTCCTGGACTTTATTTTGCTGGGAGGGTTTTGATTACTGATTCAATCTCCTTATTACTCTTCAGTATATTCAGATTTTCTATTTTTCATGATTCAGTATCAAGGGTTGTATATTTCTAAGAATTTATTCTAGGTTGTCAAATTTGTTGGTGTGTAATTCTTCATCGTAGTCTGTTAATGATCTTTTGTATTTCTGTGGTATCTCTCTTTTTTTCTTAGTGGGTCTAGCTTAAAATTTGTCAGTTTTGTTTATCTTTTCAAAGAACCATCTCTTAGTTTCATTGCTGTCTTTTTAGTCTCTAGTTCATTCATTTCTGCTCTGTTCTTTATTTCTTTCCTTCTACTAACTTGGGCTTCATTTTTTTCTTTTCCTAATTCCTCGAGGTGTAGTGTTAGGTTGTTTATTTGTGATTTTTCTCATGTCTTGAGGTAGGTGTTTATTGCTATAAACTTCCTTCTTAGAACTGCTTTTGCTGTATTCCATAAATTTTGGTGTGTTTTATTCCCATTTTCATTTGTCTTAGGTATTTTTTATTTCTCTTGTGATTCCTTCTTTGACCCACTGGTTGTTCCGTAGCATGTTGTTTATTCTCCACATATATGTGAGTTTTCCAGTTTTCTTCTTGTAATTAATTTCTACTTTTGTACCACTGTTGTTAGGAAAGATGCTTGATATGATTTCAGTCTTCTTAAATTTATTAAGACTTGTTTTGTGGCCTAACACATAATCTATCCTAGAGAGTATTCCAAGTGCCCTTGAGAAGAAGGTGTATTCTGCTTTTGGATGGAATGTTTTGTGTATATCTGTTAAATCTATTTGATCTAATGTGTCATTTAAGGTCTATGTTTCCTTATTTATTTTTCTGTCTGGATGACCTATACATTGATGTAGGTGAAGTATTGTAGTCCCCTACTATTATTGTATTGCTGTCTATTTCTCCTTCTTTTTAGTCTGTTAATATTTGCTGTATATATTTAGGTGGCTGTTATGTTGAGAATGTAAATATTTATACCTGGTATATCCTTTTGCTGGACTGACCCCTTTATCATTATCTCCTTCTTTGTCTGTTATTACAGTCTTCGTTTTAAAGACTATAATATTTTGTCTGATATAAGTATAGGTAACTCAGCTTTCTTTTTGTTTCTGTTGCATGGAATAACTTTTTTTATCCCTTCACTTTCAGTCTGTGTTCTTACAGATGGAGTGTCTTGTGAGCAGCATAGATGGGTCTTAGTTTTTTAATCCATTTAGCCACTCTTTTTCTTTTGATTGGAAAATTTAGTTCATTTGCATTTAAAGTAATTATTGATAGATATGTATTTATTGCCATTTTGTTAATTGTTTTCTGGCTGTTTTGTACTTCTTCTCTGTTCCTTTCTTCTCTTGATCTCTTCCTTTGTGGATTGGTGACTTCCTTTAGTGGTATAATTAGATTCCTTTCTCATAATCTTTTGTGTATCTACCATAGGTTTTTGCTTTGTGGCTACCATAAGGCTTATATATAACAACTTGTAACAGTCAATAAATTGAGAACAAGTTTGAACATATTTTGAAGTTCTACCTTTTTATGCACCCCCAAAGTTTTATGTTTTTGATGTCACATTTTACATCTTTTAATCTTATGTATCCCTTAACTAATTATAGTTATTTTTACTACTTTTTTCTTTTTAGTTTTATAACTGAATGATCCACTACATTTACCAGTGATATTTATACTTTCATATGTTTTTCTGTTACTAATTGGTGCCCTTCCTTTTCAGCTTAAAGAAATCCCTTTAACATTTCTTTTTTTTTTGACTGGCAAATACTTTCAAAGATTTATTGTCAGTAAGCATTTCTTTTAAGGCTGGCTTCATGGTAATGGATTCCTTTAGTTTTTGCTTGCTTGGAAAAAACTTCATCTCTCCTTCAATTCTGAATAATAATTTTTCCAGGTTAAGTATTCTTGGTTGGAACATTTTTTTTCTTTTAGCACTTTAAATATATTGTGTCACTACCTTCTAGCCTGTGAAGTTTCTGCTGAAAAATCTGTTCAGAGTCTTATGGGAGGGTTCCCTTGTATGTAACAAACTGTTTTTCTCTTGCTGTTTTAAAGAGTTTTTCATTGTCTTTCACTTTTGAAATTTTAATTGTAATGTGTTTCAGTGTGGATCTCTTTGGGTTCATCTTTTTTGGAACTCCCTAGGCTTTCTGGATCTGGATATCTAGATCCTTCCCCATGTTAGGGAAGTTTTAAGCCATTATTTCTGCAAATAAGTTTCCTGCCCTTTTTTCTCTCTCTTCTCCTTCTGGGACCCCTTTAATGTGAATGTTAATAGGCTTGATGTCCCATAAGTCACTTAGGCTATCTTAACTTTTTTTCATTCTTTTTCTTTTTGCTGCTCTGATTGGGTGAGTTCCACTGCCTGGCCTTTGAGTTGACTGATCCTTTCTTCTGCTTCATCTCCTCTGCTGTTGAACCCCTTTAGTATATTTTTCAGTTCTGGCACTGTGTTCTTCAGTTCTGTGACTTCTATTTGGTACTTTCTTATATTCTTCCTCTCTTTAATAAAGTTCTCACTAGGTTCATCCATTTTTCTCCCCAGTTTGGTGAGCATTTTTGTGACCATTATTGAACTCTTTATCAGCTAAATTACTTATCTCTGTTTCATAGGTTTTACCTTCTTCCTTTATTTGTAACATATTCCTCAATTTCTTCATTTTACATGACTCTTTGTTGGTTTCTATATAGTAGACGAAACAACTGCCTCTCTCAGTCCTGAAGGAGTGACCTTGTGTCGGAGATGAACATTATCATTCAGCCCTGCCCCAGCTCTTTGTTGTCTCTCAATCCTTTGTGACTGTCCACATGGCCTATTTTATTTTTAATAGTTCCCAGTAGTTGAGGGTGTGCCAAGACCTGTCAGTGTTCCAAAGGAGAGGATTTCAGTCAGCACCTTGATTCAGACAGATCTAGAAGCCAGACCTTCAGGCAGCAGCTTTTAAAGCATGCAAATATATACAGTCCTGTGGAACTGCAAGCATAAGTCCTGCTGGCCCCTAGAGCCAGGTGATCTGGAGGTGTCCCCCTGGGCAACAGCTGCAAAAATCTAGGCTCCAGAGGAGTGTATAAGTTCCTTTTCTGGGGGTGAGGCAGAGGGAGAGAGTGTAGATGGTGTCCTCCTGCCCGTATTTCTTGAGAGCACCTCCACATGCCTCTAACTGCATGTTATACCTGAATCCTGTCCCTTAGGCCAAAGCTCCAGGACAAGTAAATACCTCTTTCACAGGAAGACCAAGGGTGTGTTTCAGTCTTCTGTCTGTGCAGTGCCCTGGGGGTGGCAGTCTGCCAAGAATTCTCTCTTCTATTGTTACAGTCCTGTGGAACCCAGGAATGTGAGCCCCTGTGGCTACCAGAGCCAGGTGATAAAGGGATGTTTCCTGGGTGGCAGCCACAGAAACCAGGGCACCAGAGGTAAAAACTGGGGCACTAGACATGTGTAAGAGCTCCTGCCCAAGCAATACTGGCATTCTGGAGTGCCAGTACATGCTCTGGAGGGAGAGCATGAAGGTAGTGCCTGCCCTCTGCAGTCTCTAGAAAGGTTTACAGTCAGCCCTTGGTGTGTTTTTTTTTTTTTTTTTTTTTTTTTTGCGGTATGCGGGCCTCTCACTGTAGTGGCCTCTCCCATTGCGGAGCACAGGCTCCGGACGCGCAGGCTCAGCGGCCATGGCTCACGGGCCCAGCCGCTCCGCGGCACATGGGATCTTCCCAGACCGGGGCACGAATCTGTGTCCCCTGCATCGGCAGGCGGACTCTCAACCACTGCGCCACCAGGGAAGCTCCCTTGGTGTGTTTTTAATTAGAAGCCTTGCCCCTATGCTGCATCAGTGATGCTAAACTTTTAGGCCTCTTTCATAGGAAGATTGAGCTCCTGGCTCTCCTGAGCTCCTTGCCTCTTGCTGTGCCCTAAGGGTGGTAGCTGTTTAAGAATTCTTTCTCCTGGCTATAGTTCTGTGGGACCCATAGTGTAAGCCACCAGAGCCAGAAAATGTAGAGGTGTTCCCTGGTGGCAGCTGCAAAAATTGGGGCACCAAACAAGGGTGGTATAAGCTCCTTTCTGGAATATACCAGAAAGCTGGAGTGAAGCAGGGGGAGAGCACAAAGATTGTGCCCACCAGCCTCTCTTACCCAAGATCACCTCCTAGAAATGTGCCAGACCAGTAAAGCCTGCCACTCAGGTCAGAGCTCCTGGACAAGCAAATAGGCGTCTTTCTCAGAAACACTGTGAGTATGTTTCAGTAGCCTATCTTTGCAGTGCCCTGGGGGTAGTAGTCTGCCAAGAACTGTCTCTGATGGTTACAGTCCTCTGGCACCCAGGAATGTAAGCCCCCAGGCCTCCAGAGCCAAGTGATCAAGGGGCATCCTGTGGGCGGCACCCACAAGAACCAGGCACCAGATGCGTATAAAACCTCCCCTCTGGGAGACACTGACACTCTGGAGCACAGTAGAGAGAGAGAGAGCGAAGAGAAAACAAAGGTCTAGGGTGGGGAGTAAAGGTGGTACCTCTAGGTTTAGCAAAATTAAAGTTTTAGTGAGGATGGCACTCCCTGGTTGGAGGGTAGAGATGACACCTGCCAAGGGGTGAGAAAAAAAGGCACCCACTGGCTTTAGCAATGCAGAGGGAGAGTGTGCAAATGGTGCCCACCGTCCTCCGTCCCTGGAGAGTACTGCAGCACATCCCACCCTCTGGTGGATGCTTTAAGATCGGCAGTCGAATCTCTTGTAAAGTCCAAGTGCTTTTCAGATGGCTGCTTCTGTGCTGGGCCCTGTGGTGAGTGAGTTCATGCAAGCCCTTCAAGGGCCATTTCTCAGATTGCTGCAGCCCTTTGGGTCTCATGGACATGAGCCCTGTTGGATTTCAAAGCCAGATGTTTTGGAGGCTTGTCTCTCATGTGCATATCTTAAAAGTTGGGGTGCCTTTTTGGGGGTACAAACCCGTCACTCCTCAGGGAGCAGCTCTGGGTTTATAAGTTTCCTCCTGATTGTGGATTGCCATGCCAGGGATGGGGTTTGTGATGAAATTGGATCTCAGCCTCTCCTACCGCTTTGATGTGGCCTTTTGCTCATTTTCCCCGTGTAAAGGAGATGCTCAGCTAGTTTTCAGAGGAAATTGTCCCATATATAGCTGTAGATTCAGTGTGTCCGTAGGAGGAGGTGGGTCCAGAATCTTCTTACATTATCGTCTTGAACTGCTTCCCTTGCTTGTACTTTTTAAAAAGCTGTTAGTCCAGTTTCCTTATTTAACCTTTGGCTATCTGGTTTATCAAGTTTTTGTTTATCCTTTAATACCCTCCTGTGGCCTACATAGCAATAGTATTATTCGATTTTTGTATTTCCTTCTTGCCATTTTTGTAGTTGCATTTCTGCTTTGTCATAATATGTAACATTTATACATCAGTTTTCCATTGTCATTCTGACCTTTGCTTCATATATTGCTTTATATATATATATATATATATATATATATATTTTTTTTTTTTTTTTTTTTTTTTTTGTGGTACACAGGCCTCTCACTGTTGTGGCCTCTCCCGTTGCAGAGCACAGGCTCCGGATGCGCAGGCTCAGCGGCCATGGCTCATGGGCTCAGCCGCTCCGCGGCATGTGGGATCTTCCCAGGCCGGGGCACGAACCCGTGTCCCCTGCATCGGCAGGCGGATTCTCAACCACTGCGCCACCAGGGAAGCCCTGCTTTATATATTTTTAAATGCTCACACCATCAGTCCTTTGCCTGAAATTTTCCCAGTTATCACTTGGTTGGATGAGGCTCATCTTTAATACAGAGGTTGTTCAAATAAGGCCCACAGGCCAAATATGGCCCATAGCCCATTTTTATATGGTTTATGAGCTAAGAATTTTTCTCCTTATTTTTAAAGGGTTGTATAAAACACACACACAAACCAAAGAATAATGAGTGACAGAAACCATATATGACCCTCAAAGCCCATAATATCTACCATCAGGCCCTTTACAGAAAAAGTTTGCTGACCTCTGCTCTTGCAAATTTCTTAAGAAGGGCTGATGGGTACAGAATTCTCTGTTTTTATATGTTTCTAACCAATTTTCTTAGTCTTGCTATTTGAAGGACAGTGTTGCTGGATATAAAATCCTTGGTTCACACGCGTTCTTTGAGTTTTTTTTTTTTTAACACATTCTTAGAGTTCTAAAAAAACGCTGCTTGTATTAACTTTTTATTGCTGCTGCCTTAAACCCTTAAAATAATACACACTCATTATTTCATAGTTTCTGTGCATCAGGAATACAGACACAGCGAGGGTAGAGTCTCACTCAGGGTTTCACAGGCTGAAAGCAAGGTATCAGCAAGGCTGTGCTTCTCTCTGGACGTCTAGGGAAGAATTTGCTTTGAAGCTCAACCTGGTTGTTGGCAGAATTCAGTTGTTTTTTTGCAGTTTTAGGAGTGAGGTCAACATTTCCTTGCTGATTTTCAGCCGGGGGCTGCTCTCAGCTCCTAGAGGACACCTGCATTCTTTGCCACGTGGCCTTCTCCATCTTCAAGCCAGCAAGGGCACGTGAAATCTTGAGCTTCAAATCTCTGACTTCCCCTTCTGTAACCAGGTGGGGAAAACAGTTTTTAAAAGACTCACGTGATTAGACCAGGACTTTCTTAAAGTCAACTGTAACATATAATTGAATCATGAGTAAAATCACCATTGTCACAGTCCCAGGGATGGTGTAGGCATGCATATCAGAGTAGGAAATCTCAGGGCCTTAGAATTCTGCCTGCCACACTGCTGCACTGTTGCTTTGCTTGGTGTGTTTGTTTTTAAATGTCTATTGCCAGTTTCTTTTGCCTTTTAAGTTATTTGATCTTTTTGCCTGTAGACTTTGATAACATTTTGTCTTTGAAATCTAATAGTTTTATTAGAATATGTCTCAAAGTTGATCAGTTTTCCCAGGGTACCCGCAGCATCCTTAATAATGTAGATTCAGATATACATTTATTTTTTCTATTTTTAGAAAGTGTGCTTGGGCTGTAGGTTAAAATATTTCTTCTATTCTACTGTTTTTTCTTCCTCAGGGCCTCCAATAACACGATTATTATTCCTTCTTTGCCTATTTTCCATTCCATTTACATTTTCTCTGAACTTCTTTATACAATTTTCATTTTCTTGGTTGTTTTCCTGCCTTTCTTCAATGACTGTTATTTTCATCTGAATCTGTTCTCCCTTGAGCATCTTGTAACTTATTCCTCATTTCTGAGACAATTTTGTCTTTTTCTTCCATTTCTTTCCTGAGTTTAAACAACTCCCCTTTTACTTCTGATTTTTGTCCATTTCTGGTCTCAGTTTTTGAATTTGTTTCCCAGTGGTTTATCGTGTCCTCAAAAGTTTGTCTGAAATACATTTGTTTGGAATGTTCACTTTTCGTGTCCTCCTTCACGAATGCTTATTGGAAATTTTCCTCAGTTGAAATGTAGGGAATTTCACTTCCTGACTTTCTGCAGTAGCTCTGTACGGACTTAACTTTCCTCTTGTTCACAGGTATGGTATTTTATGCTTCTCTTTTTTCTTACTGGCCCTAAAATTTTCCTTTTTTCTCTTTCCCCTTAAAAATTTCAAAAGAGGGCTTCTCCCTTTTGCCTTTTTTACTCCTCCAGAATCTATGCATTTTGATGACTGCCCCCTTAAATCATGCCTGTACCTTTTAAATCATGTATGTACTTTGAAGTTTCTTTCCTGTAGTTCATGTTCTGATCTGCCTGGACACTTTTTAGTATTTCCAGAGTTAGGGTGCATTTAGTCTTTGCGGTGGCAGTTCCAGATCAACCTCAGACTCCTTCCCTAGTTTCCTTTTTCTGTCTTTACTGCAGTTATTTTGGTCTACCTTTGTCTGCCACAGAGCCTTTTATTGAGGGAAGTGGGGCAGAAGTGTGAGAGCGCCACGCATGGGGATTTGGTGATTTTTTTTTTCCTCCTCATTTTACTTAATTATTTTGAAGATTTGACATTATCTGCCTTCGAGTTATATAGAGTATGGTTTTGTGTAGAATTTACTTTTTCTTTCTTGTTTCATATTGCTTGTGAAGGGAATATTAGGAGGCAGACAGCTAAGTAGCTGCCACGTCTTTAGTTACCTGAAAGCCCCTATAAATAGGTTACTAACGAAATAGTTTTAAAAGCTTCAGGAAGAACATGACAGCTCGTGGCTGTCCCTTAGTGCTCTGGAGGAAAACGAGTGTCAGTATGAGGACCCTATCCGCTACTCAAAGCTCTCTGGCTGTAGTGTAAATGAAGTTCACTAGTGACCTTGGTGTATTTTCTCCACTTACAAACTTTTGACATCTGTGGTTTTGATCTGGTCCACCTCCATTTCCCCTTTCTTCTGGAAATATCACTTAGATTTCCTTTGGGGACCACCCTCAGTTGCAGAGATAGACACATCTCACATAGAGACCTAACCAGTCAGTATATAATTCATCTTCCAAGTCACAGTGATTGGTTGAAGGTGGCGTTGAACCAATCCTTCCAATGAGACTCAATCCTGATCTCTTATTAGAACTATATAAGAAAAGGAAAACACTCTGCTGGGGTTGGTAATCAGGAAATATTCCAGTCTGTTTTAGTCTTCTATATATTGTTCATCGTTTCTGACCATTTAGAAAAGGGATTACATTAGCAAATGGTTTACAGAGTCCCTATTGCCCAAGGAAATCCAAGGTGGAGAAAATATTATAGTGTGGTGCCACCACAGAGCCACCTTGCTCAATGAAGTGAGAGATCACCAGAGACAAAAGCGCAGAATAAACACTCTTGAGAGGAGAGATGTCAAATATTATCAAGTAGTCAAATTTCTTAGAAAATCTCTTTTTTCAAAAGTATTCTGGGGTAGACCCCACAGCTGAAGTAAAGGAGGACTAGTCCTCCCTTTTTGTTAACAGGCTCAAATATAAACTAGGGAACTTATTAAGAAGAAAAATTGAAATGTGAAACTATTTTTAGAAAATATATAATATGTGGCCAGATGTTTTTAGAGAGGCTTAGAGAGTAAACAAACTATGGCTCTCTAGATAAAATTGACCCCTGAGATTAAAAACTAGACCAAAACGTCTTCTGTTAAGAATGGGAAGCCTGTAGGTAAAGAAGCCAGGAGAATAGTGCAAGTGAAAGGAGCACTGAAATAACAATGGTTCAGTACTGGCTAAGAAGCTGAAGGACAGTCCAAAATCTGTCTCATCGTGGCCGCTCTGAGGGAGACCTGAGTCCACAACAGTTCCTCGTCCTTTCTCTAAACTCCCAAGTGGAACAATATAGCATTCTTGTGGATATTAGTGTTCTCTACCCTTAATCCTGCTACTCTGGAACATCAGATCCTCAGAGGAGTTTTGAAGTTGTCTAAAAAGCAAAATGACTTACAGTGAGAGAGAGAGAGAGAGAAGAATTTTGTCTTAATGTAAAAATGACTGACATGATAAAAGATGATGAAGAATTTGAAAATGTATAGTAATCATAGAAGCTTGAGAAGAAATAAACTTTATTTGATTTGGTCTACTGGAACCACTCTAAAAACTGAGAATTTACAATAAATCTCAACCTGTATCTGATACTTTGGGATCCCTGTTGGAGAAATATTCCTTTATTCTTTGTGGCACCTACAGATTTAACAGGCAGGATCTACTTCCAGAGAAAATATACTGCAGCCCTTTCATATTATCAGATTTTAGCTGATGTGACTTTAGAATACCTACACTAGCCTAAAGAAATGACTCAAGGAATTACCAAGGATACTTACATGTGGAATCCCCCCAAAAAAGGTCAAACTCATAGAAACAGAGATTAGAAAAGTGATTTCCAGGGGTTGGGAGGTAGAGGAAATAGGAAGCAGTTGGGAAAAGGGTACAAACTTTCAGTTATAAGATAATGTATAACATGATGATTGTGGTTGAAAATACTGTCTTGTATAACTAAAATTTACTAACAGAGTAGAAACTAAATGCTGTCACCAAATTTTTTTTTAAAAGATGTGAGGTGATGGATGTGTTAATTAGCAAGATGAGAAGAATCTTTCACAGTGAATATCAAATTATTACAATGTATACTTTAAATATCTTATAATTTAATGTCAGTTATACCTCAATAAAGCTGATGAGAAAAATTACCAAAGAAATAGCTATGGTCTCAAAATCCCCAAGGGTAAAAGACTTTACAGACAGGCTAACTGGAACAAAGTCAGTTAGAGTTCAGATTGATTCTTCCTTCATTTTCATAAATCTCTTTTTGTACTGACAGGAAAAGGTTAGGCCGTGCTCCAGGGGTGTTAAAGACATGGCACTGCCTGTCCCTTAAATCAGTAGAAGCCATGGCTTAGTCTCCTTGCTTCAGAACAATTACAGTCTTCAAGAAATTAGTCAAAGGATCTTCAGATCTTGTGTTAGGCTCACCTTTAAATCTGTTGTTACCACATGCAGTAAATCTCTATTGCTAAAGGAAATCACTCATCATTTTCCTACTAGTTAACTAAATAATTATAAACTATTGCCACTTTCTTTTTCCCATATTACCATCTACTGGTATAATATTCTTTGAATATACAGAATAGTTACAATAATTGTTTTAATGTCCTTGTCTGTCAACTCTAATATTTGTGTTAGTTCTGGGTCAATTTTGATTTTCTCATTATGTTCCTGCAGAAATCGGGTACCATTTTTTTCCTAAATATTCTTAAGCTCTGTTTTGGAACACAGTTACTTGGAAATGGGTCATTTGGGGCCATGCTGTTAAGATTTGTTAGGAGCAGAGCTGTGTTGACTCCAGGGCTCACTATTCGCTACTACTGAGGCAAGGGGCCCTGTTGTATACTACCCAGTGCCCATAAGTCACAAGGTTTCCAATTCTGGCTGGTGAGAACTGGTACTGTGTGTGTGTGTGTGTGTGTGTGTGCGCGTGCGTGCGTGTACGTGTGCATGCACGTGCATCCTGGGCACTGTCACTTCTAACCCTTTTGGATGGTTTTTTCTCCAGCCTTAGGTAGATTCCTCAAAGGCATGTGCTAACCGGTACTCAGCTCAACACTCAGAGAGGACCTTGTGGACATCTCTGAGATGCTTCCTCTGTGCAGCTCTCTCCTCTCCCATACTCTGTCCTGGAACGCTTGCAGCCTGTGTCTCCCTGGACTCTCAATTCTCGTTCCTTAACCCAGGGAACCCATCCTGATTTCCACTCCTTGCATCATAGCCTGAACTCCCTCAAGGCTGTAAGTTGAGGCAACAATAGGGCTCACCTCACTTGTTCCCTTTCTCTCAGGGATGAGAGTGCTTTGTTGCTTGATGTCCAGTCTCTTAAAAACCATTGTTTCATATTTTGTCTGTTTTTTTGTGATTTCAAATGAAAGTAGAGGGTCACAATAGAAGCTAGTATATATAATAGACACTCTAAACGTACTATAGAAACACTTCTAAAGTATCATAGAAATACTTTAACAAATCATCACACTAAACAGGCAGTTTTAACTATAATCTTGACTAGAATTGATCACCAATCTAACTCTATAATTCTCCTCTTGTTCTGGATGAGGACATTAATATTCTTGGCATGTGACTGTCGCGACAACACTCATTTGCAACCCATTAAGATTGATCATCTCTCCTGTGCAGCAATTGGGATCTTTGTTCCTATGCATAATTCAGGACCAAGGTTGTCAGTGCCACCCCAGGACCAAGGTTAATTGTTCTATGGGGCTCTTAGTTAGGCTGTTTCAAGATTCTGACTCCCCAATACCATCAAATTGACAATACCTCCTTACCTCCAAAGGGATAAATACTATAGGAGTTAGACAACCTCAGGAGGCTTTTACCAGCCTGCCAATCAGTGGGTCCCTCACTCTTGAAAGTCAGACACAGAAATGGACGCCCTCCAGGAAACTTGCCTCTGAATATCAATTAATCAACAATAGTCTCACTCAAGTACTACACATCTACAGATGATGTCAACCTACTTAAACCTCTGAAACTCTTCCAGTGCTTGAACTCCGTGCTTCCTCAAAACCCTATATAAAATCAGCAGTTTGCTCTGATCAGGGAGGCCACTGTCTGACTAACTTATCTCTCCCCTACCACAGTAAGCAATAAATTCAGCTGTGTTTTTTTATTTTTTAGTATTTTGTTCTATTTTATTTATTTATTTTGGGCTGCACTGGGTATTCGTTGCTGCATGTGGGCTTTCTCTGGTTGCGGAGAGCAGGGGCTACTCTTCGTTGCAGTGCGTGGGCTTCTCATTGTGGTGGCTTCTCTTGTTGCGGAGCATGGGCTCTAGGCACGCGGGCTTCAGTAGTTGCAGCATGCGGGCTCAGTAGTTGCAGCACGCAGGCCCTAGAGCGCAGGCTTCAGTAGTTGTGGCACATGGGCTTAGTTGCTCTGCAGCATGTGGGATCTTCCTGGACCAGGGATTGAACCCATGTCCCCTGCTTTGGCAGGTGGATTCTTAAACACTGTGCCACCAGGGAAGTCCCCAGCTGTGTTTTTTTTTATGTTAGATATTGAGTGGTGGGCTCATCAACCTCTGAGAGTCTGATATTCTAATTTTATAATTGCTCCCTTGATTTAGGTCCTAATACTATTACCAGCAGCTACCATTACTTGAGCATCAATTAAGCCAGGTATTATGCCAGCTGTTTACATACTTTAAATCTGGATTACTTAATCTGAAATGAGAAGATAAAGCTGAATGTATTGCTTACTATAGTAAGGGAGAGCTACATTGGTCAGGTATAATCTCCTGGAACAGAGTTGAATAAACTTCTTTGTAAATGTCCAAGGAAGCTGCAAATACAACCTCTGAGATATCTTATATACCAATAGAGATATGGTCTTATAAAAGGTGTGCTAGTAATTACCCAGCATAGAAGGGTATACGTTTACTAGACAGTGGGAGAGTTTTTACCACTTTTCAGGTGATCGTATTTCCAGGGATTATCTAGTAGATGTTAGACTAGGACATTTCACTGAAATAAAGTATCATATCATTTAGTTGCCAAATCATCCAGTACCTCATTAAATGCTTTTTGATAAAATTTACTTAAAACAATAGCCAAGTATCATGCAACAGCATTTCCTATCATACAACACATTAATATAAATTTATTGGGGGGAAAATGGGGAAAGGGACAAAAAAGATGGGGTGGTTCTATGTTGATATCAAAGAGTTCATAAAAGGATAAACTCAGGTCCAAAATCTTCAGTCCACATCAAAGACTTCATGTTCTGATGACGTTGGAAACAGCCCAGCCCTAGTTGCTGGGCTCAGGGAATCAGGGTGATGTAGCTGTTCTAAGTGAAGAAGCTCCTCTGTCAAGGACATCACTTTCTCTTTAGTTCAGAATGACACTTCTTGGGCACAAGTCTAAGATTCTGTTTATTCTCCCATCGATGTAGAGACTGATTGGATATGCCGTTGTGCCTTTTATCTTGGTCCTGTTGGAAAGAACACACACCCCAAAACTGTTAGAAACTAACTGCAGAGCTGAGGACCTGTTTTGTCTTTATGGATGTCATTTTTCAAGATAGGTGGTTCTAAACTAGACAGCTTGGGAGAGGTAGAACTTTTAAGAAAGAAATTCAGTTCATTGGTTTTCCAAACAGTAGTTAAATCTACAGATTAGTGGAGAGTAGCTGGATGAAGAGAGAACTTGTGTAGTTAGAAATCTGAGAAGGAACAAATCCAGAATTGCTTAAGACAGCCAAATATTCCACCTTTTCCCGCCACCTGTCTTCCCTCTGCAACCGGTTTTTGGTCAGCTCAAGTTGTAGGCCATCGAGTCTGCAGTTAAACCAGCGCTGAGCTTCTTCCAGGTTAGCTGTTATCTGCACATACAAATGTTCTCATTAAAATTTACAACAAAGGAACACTTAATCTTTTTGTGTATTAGTTCAAGAGACTCTTTCTTTCTTTTTTTTTTTTTTGCGGTACGCGGGCCTCTCACTGTTGCGGCCTCTCCCGTTGTGGAGCACAGGCTCCGGACACGCAGGCCCAGCGGCCATGACTCACGGGCCTAGCTGCTCTGCAGCGTGTGGGATATTCCCGGACTGGGGCACGAACCCATGTCCCCTGCATCGGCAGGTGGACTCTCAACCACTGCGCCACCAGGGAAGCCCGAGACTCTTTCTTTTTACACTGTATAATTTAAAAGCTTTATTTCCCCCCACAATTAGCAAATGGGCTTCATATTAGTTAAACTGGAAGTTTTCTTCCTATAGTTGCCAGTTCAAGAGACTTTACTTAGGGCTTCCCTGGTGGCGCAGTGGTTGAGAGTCTGCCTGCCGATGAAGGGGAAGCGGGTTCGTGACCTGGTCCGGGAGGATCCCACGTGCCGCGGAGCGACTGGGCCCGTGAGCCATGGCCGCTGAGCCTGCGCGTCCGGAGCCTGTGCTCCGCAACGGAAGAGGCCGCAACGGTGAGAGGCCCGCATACCACAAAAAAAAAGACTTTACTTAGATATTAAAAGACTCAAATTCTAACTGCATGGTCTTTGCAACCTGTTTACATAATACACATCCTCCTATAGATGAGAGAATTGCTGAATATGGAGTTAAACAATGAATGCAAACCTGATTTTCATGCATTTGTTAATATTTCCTGGATGTGAACTGAGATGAGCGGGCTCAGGAGAAAGTTACGATAGGAGTGAAAGTACAAGATGGCATTGAAAATTCATGTGGTAGTTCAAACCACACTTTGAGTTCTGTTCTCTAAGACTAAACACTTCTCCAAAGTCCCTGAACTGTAAAGCCTAGATTTTCCTGCTGTGCTTTATAAAGGTAATACAGTGAATTAGTAAAAACACTGGACCAGCTTAGTGTAAATGGTATTTTTTTATTTCCTTTATCAAAATATTTTATACTTTAGCTCCTAAGCACAAATTTCCAAATGATCTGTTAGACTTGAAAACAGTCCCTCTAATAGTCTGCCTTTGAAGATGATCTAGAATCAGTATTCATTTACTTGACAGATGTTTATTGAGAGCCTATATGTGCCTGGCACTTTTCTATGTATTTGGGATATTTTATTTTGAAGGTAGAGCCAACAGGTTTTTATTATATATAAAGGTTGCTTCAAAATAGCTGTAGAACATATCCTCTAGAATAAAAAGGAAAATGACTGTTTTTCCCCCTTTGATTATTTATGTTTCATGGACAGCATTTTCACGTTTTGACTCTGAGGTCTCAGAGACTACTGTATTTCTCTCTTGCTTGGGAGAAGGCAAGTTCGATGAGAGCAGGGGCTTTGTCTGGCTTATTCACTCTATATCTCCATCACCTAACACAGCACCAGCCAAATAATAGGTCCTTTATAAATTTGTGCTACTATGTACTTGTCCCATATTAACCAGGTCACAGTGTGGGTACAAAATAGTGAGATAAGAAAACAGAGCTCTGCTTGTCATTTAACTTTTAGAAAGCTACAAAGCTAAAGTATTTTTCAGGTCTGTTTGTGCATCCTGATGACAGACACACTCCCATCCACCCCCAAACCAAACCCCCCTTTTCTCTTTATCAGAAGTTGAGGGAAAGATGCTTGAAATGACATTCATTGTACACCATGTCTCCTTTTGTATGGTGAATGAGAATAGAGCCAACATTTATTGAAACTTACTCCAAGCCATCTATCGGAGTAACAGTGGTAGGTAATAACTTCCTGACTACTATAGAAGTGGTAACTGATGAGTTACAGAAAGTAAATGTAACTTCCTTAAGGGCCCAGTAAGTGTCATTGTTGGCAAACTCACAAGAGAGGAGTCCATATTCCTTTTAATTAATTAATTAATTTTTTAAAACATCTTCATTGGAGTATAATTGCTTTACAATGGTGTGTTAGGTTCTGCTTTATAACAAAGTAAATCAGTTATACATATACATATGTTCCCATATCTCTTCCCTTTTGCGTCTCCCTCCCTCCCTATCCCAGCCCTCTAGGTGGTCACAAAGCACCGAGCTGATCTCCCTGTGCTACGCGGCCGCTTCCCACTAGCTAGCTATTTTACATTCGGTAGTGTATATATGTCTGTGCCACTCTCTCACTTCGTCCCAGCTTACCCTTCCCCCTCCCTGTATCCTCAAGTCCATTCTCTAGTAGGTCTGTGTCTTTATTCCCGTCTTGCCCCTAGGTTCTTCATGACCTTTTTTTTTTTTAATAGATTCCATATGTATGTGTTAGCATACGGTATTTGATTTTCTCTTTGACTTCACTCTGTATGACAGACTCTAGATCCATCCACCTCACTACAAATAACTCAATTTCATTTTTTTTATGGCTGAGTAATATTCCATTGTATATATGTGCCACATCTTCTTTATCCATTCATCTGTCGATGGACACTTAGGTTGCTTCCATGTCCTTGCTATTGTATACAGAGCTGCAATGAACATTGTGGTACATGACTCTTTTTGAATTATGGTTTGCTCAGGGTATATGCCCAGTAGTGGGATTGCTGGGTCATATGGTAGTTCTATTTTTGGTTTTTTAAGGAACCTCCATACTGTTCTCTATAGTGGCTGTATCAGTTTACATTCCCAACAACAGTGCAAGAGGGTTCCCTTTTCTCCACACCCTCTCCAGCATTTACTGTTTGTAGATTATTTGATGATGGCCATTCAGACTGGTGTGAGGTGATACCTCATTGTAGTTTTGATTTGCATTTCTCTAATGATTAGTGATGGTGAGCATCTTTTCATGTGTTTGTTGGCCATCTGTGTCTTCTTTGGAGAATGTCTCTTTAGGTCTGCCCACTTTTGGATTGGGTTTTCTGTTTTTTTGATATTGAGCTGCATGAGCTGCTTGTAAATTTTGGAGATTAATCCTTTGTGAGTTGCTTCATTTGCAAATATTTTCTCCCATTCTGAGGGTTGTCTTCTCATCTTGTTTATGGTTTCCTTTGCTGTGCAAAAGCTTTTAAGTTTCATTAGGTCCCATTTGTTTGTTTTTATTTCCGTTTCTCTAGGAGGTGGGTCAAAAAGGATCTTGCTGTGATTTATGTTATAGAGTGTCCACTTACATTTAGGTCTTTAATCCATTTTGAGTTTATTTTTGTGTATGGTGTTAGGGAGTGTTCTAATTTCATTCTTTTACATGTAGCTCTCCAGTTTTCCCAGCACCACTTATTGAAGAGGCTGTCTTTTATCCATTGTATATTCTTGCCTCCTTTATCAAAGATAAGGTGACCATATGTGCATGGGTTTATCTCTGGGCTTCCTATCCTGTTCCATTGATCTATATTTCTGTTTCTGTGCCAGTACCATATTGTCTTGATAACTGTAGCTTTGTAGTCTGGGGGCCTGATTCCTCCAGCTCCGTCTTTCCTTCTCAAGATTGCTTTGGCTATTCGGGGTCTCTTGTGTTTCCATACAAATTGTGAAACTTGTAAGTTGCTTTGTGCAGTATAGTCATATTCACAAATGTTGATTCTTCCAATCCAAGAACATGGATCTGTTTGTATCATCTTTAACTTCTTTCATCAGTGTCTTATAGTTTTCTGCATACAGGTCTTTTGTCTCCTTAGGTAGGTTTCTTCCTAGGTATTTTATTCTTTTCGTTGCAATGGTAAATGGGAGTGTTTCCTTAATTTCACTTTCAGATTCTTCATCATTAGTGTATAGGCATGCAAGAGATTCCTGTGCATTAATTTTGTATCCTGCTACTCTACCAAATTCATTGATTAGCTCTTGTAGTTTTCTGGTAGCATCTTTAGGATTCTCTATGTATAGTATCATGTCATCTACAAACAGTGACAGCTTTACTTCTTTTCTGATTTGGATTCCTTTTATTTCTTTTTCTTCTCTGATTGCTGTGGCTAAAACTTCCAGAACTATGCTGAATAACAGTGGTAAGAGTGGGCAACCTTGTCTTGTTCCTGATCTTAGAGGAAATGGTTTCAGTTTTTCACCATTGAGGACAATATGCCTACTTTCTGGAGGGTTTTTTATCATAAATCAGTGTTGAATTTTGTCAAAAGCTTTCTCTGCATCTATTGAGATGGTCATATGCTTTTTCTCCTTCAATTTGTTAATATGGTGTATCACATTGATTGATTTGCATATATTGAGAATCCTTGCATTCCTGGGATAAACCCCACTTGATCATGGTGTATGATCCTTTTAATGTGCTGTTGGATTCTGTTTGCTAGTATTTAGTTGAGGATTTTTGCATCTATGTTCATCAGCGATGTTGGCCTGTAGTTTTCTTTCTTTGTGACATCTTTGGCTTTGGTATCAGGGTGATGGTGGCCTCGTAGAATGAGTTTGGGCGTGTTCCTTCCTCTGCTATATTTTGGAAGAGTTTGAGAAAGATAGGTGTTAGCTCTTCTCTAAATGTTTGATAGAATTCACCTGTGAAGCCATCTGGTCCTGGCCTTTTGTTTGCTGGAAGATTTTTAATCACAGTTTCAATTTCAGTGCTTGTGACTGGACTGTTCATATTTTCTATTTCTTCTTGGTTCAGTCTCGGCAGGTTGTGCATTTCTAAGAATTTGTC
This sequence comes from Phocoena sinus, assembly GCF_008692025.1. Classification (NCBI taxonomy): domain Eukaryota; kingdom Metazoa; phylum Chordata; class Mammalia; order Artiodactyla; family Phocoenidae; genus Phocoena; species Phocoena sinus. Next base: position 38,825,632 of record NC_045769.1, read on the forward strand.
CATTTTTTCCAGGTTGTCCATTTTATTGGCATAGAGTTGCTTGTAGTAATCTCTCATGATCCTTTGTATTTCTGCAGTGTCAGTTGTTACTTCTCCTTTTTCATTTCTAGTTCTATTGATTTGAGTCTTCTCCCTTTTTTCTTGATGAGTCTGGCTAATGGTTTATCAATTTTGTTTATCTTCTCAAAGAACCAGCTTTTAGTTTTATTGATCTTTGTTTCATTTCTTTTTCATTTATTTCTGATCTTTATGATTTCTTTCCTTCTGCTAACTTTGGGGTTATTTTGTTCTTCCTTCTCTAATCGCTTTAGGTGTAAGGTTAAGTTGTTTGAGATGTTTCTTGTTTCTTGAGGTAGGATTGTATTGCTATAAACTTCCCTCTTAGAACTGCTTCTGCTGCATCCCATAGGTTTTGGGTCGTCATGTTTTCATTGTCATTTGTTTCTAGGTATTTTTTGATTTCCTCTGATTTCTTCAGTGATCTCTTGGTTATTTAGCTGTGTATTGTTTAGCCTCCATGTATTTGTATTTCCTACAGATTTTTTCCTGTAGTTAATTGATGTCTAGTCTCATAGCATTTTGGTCAGAACAGATGCTTCATACAATTTCAATTTTCTTAAATTTACTGAGGCTTGACTTGTGACCCAAGATATGATCTATTCTGAGTGTTCCATGAGCACTTGAGAAGAAAGTGTATTCTGTTGTTTCTGGATGGAATGTCCTATAAATATCAGTTAAGCCCATCTTGTTTAATGTATCATTTGAAGCTTGTGTTTCCTTATTTCTTTCCAGTTTGGATGATCTGTCCATTGGTGAAAGTGGGGTGTTAAAGTCCCCTACTGTGATTTTGTTGCTGTTGATTTCCCCTTTTATGGCTGTTAGCATTTGCCTTATGTTTTGCAGTGCTCCTATGTTGGGTGCATAAATATTTACAATTGTTATATCTTCTTCTTGGATCAATCCCTTGATCATTATGTAGTGTCCTTTGTCTCTTGTAATAGTCTTGATTTTAAAGTCTATTTTGTCTGATATCGGAATTGCTACTCCAGCTTTCTTTTGATTTCCATTTGCATGGAATATCTTTTTTTCCATCGTCTCACTTTCAGTCTGTATGTGTCCCTAGGTCTGAAGTGGCTCTCTTGTAGACAGCATATATATGGGTATTGTCTTTGTATCCATTCAGCCAGTGTATGTCTTTTGGTTGGTGCATTTAATCCATTTACATTTAAGGTAATTATTGATATGTATGTTCCTATTACCATTTTCTTAATTGTTTTGAGTTTGTTTTTGTAGGTCTTTTCCTTCTCCTCTTGTGTTTCCTGCCTACAGAAGTTCCTTTAGCATTTGTTGTAAAGCTGGTTTGGTGGTGCTGAATTCTCTTCGCTTTTGCTTGTCTGTTAAAATTTCAATTTCTCTGTTGAATCTGAATGAGATCCTTGCTGTGTAGAGTAATATTGTTTGTAGGTTTTTCCCTTTCACCACTTTAATTATGTTCTGCACTCCCTTCTGCATTGCAGAGTTTCTGCTGAAAAATCAGCTCTTAACCTTATGGGGATTCCCTTCTATGTTATTTGTTGCTTTTCCTTTGCTGCTTTTAATATTTTTTCCTTGTATTTAATTTTTGATAGTTTGATTAATGTGTCTCGGTGTGTTTCTCTTTGGGTTTATCCTGTGTGGTACTCTCTGTGCTTCCTGGACTTGATTGACTATTTCATTTCCCATGTTAGGGAAGTTTTCAACTATAATCTCTTCAAATATTTTCTGAGTGCCTTTCTTTTTCTCTTCTTCTTCTGGGACCCCTATATTTCGAATGTTGGTGTGTTTAATATTGTACCAGAGGTCTCTAAAACTGCCCTCAATTCTTTTCATTCTTTTTTCTTTATTCTGCTCCCTGGCAGTTATTTCCACCATCTTATCTTCCAGCTCACTTATCCGTTCTTTTGCCTCAGTTATTCTGCTACTGATTTCTTCTAGAGTATTTTTAATTTCAGTAACTGTTTGTTTGTTTGCTCTTTAATTCTTCTAGATCCTTGTTAAATGCTTCTTGTAATTTCTCCATTCTGTTTCTGAGATTTTGGATCATCTTTACTATCATTACTCTGAATTCTCTTTCAGGTGGCTTGCCTATTTCATCTTCACTTATTTGTCTTGTAGGTTTTTACCTTGTTCCTTCGTCTGTAACATTTTTTTTTTTTGTCGTTTCATTTTTTTTTGATGGGTGGTGCTGTATTCCTATCTTACTGGTTGTTTGGCCTGAGACGTCCAGCACTGGAGTTTGCAGGCAGTTGGATAGAGTCAGGTCTTGGTGCAGAGATGAGGACCTCTAGGATGCCTCACTCCCATTGATATTCCCTGGGATTTGAGTTTCTCTGTTCATCCAGCAGACTTGGAGCTCCCACTACAGGAGCTTGGGCCTGACCTCTGTCCTGGGAACCAAGATCTTGCAAGCTTTGTAGCATTGTAAAAAAAAAAAAAGGAAAAAAAGGAGCAGAGCAGCACAATATCAAAGAATAAAAAAGAAAATAAAATTAATTAGAAAGATAAATATATTAGGAAATACAAAACTATAATTGAAACAACTGCAACAAGGTAAAATAAAACCACAACAGAAAAAAGAAATAAAAAAGGGGGAGGGTACAAGCCAAAAGGAGAGAACAACAAAGTATAAAGAATAAAGTAAAATTAGAAAAATAAGATTAGGAAATATAAAAATATAAGAGAATCAACAATGAGTCAACAAGGTAAAACAGAACCCCAATCTAAGAGAGGAAAAAAGAAAAAAAAAAGCCTTGGCTATGGGGTGGGGTTTAGGCAGGGGTGGTACTTAGGCAGGGGTGGGGTTTAAGGTGGGGCAGGACCTAGGCTCAGGAGCCCCATAGCAGGAAAAGGCTCTGGGGGTGGGGCCTAGGTGGGGTGATGTTCAAGTGTGGGGCAGGGCCTCTGCTTAGGACCTGGGTGGAAGGAAAGGACGGCCTCTGGAGTGTGGAGTTCTGGAGTTTGGAGGTGAGGCCCTGAGTGAGGGTGTGTGGGTGGGGTTTAGGCCCAGTGCCTTGGAGCGGGTCTCAGAGGGGGTCTCTGAGTGTAGAGGTGGGGCCTTGGGTGGGGGTGTAGGGGCAGGGCTTGGGCTCTGCACAGTAGGAGAGAGGCTCCGAGGATTAGGCCCAGGAGCCCAACAGGGAAAGTGCTGGCCCTGTTTCCCTCCATTCCTCTGTGTCCTCCCCCACTGTCTCCTCCAGGGTCTCCCCCTTTGCTGCTGGACCCCTAACCGTGGGTGGGTCCCACTGGGTGTAGGAACTCCTCCCCTCCCCCAGCCACCCCCCAGGGGTGCTGGTCCCACAGGTCCAGCCTTTATTTTTGCTCCCTCTTCCCTCCCACTCCCTCAGGACCCGCACTACTGGAGGGGGCCTCAGTGGGCAGAGGGTCAGGCCCAGGATCGCAGCAGGTTCCCAGGGGCCCAACTGGGCAGGGGAAACCTGGCCCTGCTCTCTTTTGATCCTCTGCCCTCCCAGTGGTCCCCAAATTTCCCCCTTCGGGCATGGAATCCCTTCCCTTCCCCCAGCCGCCTCTCAGGTGCCAGTCCCATCCCACCTCTGCTTTTCCTTCACTCCCCACCAATGCCTCATGTCCTACCTGGTCTCTGGGGGTTCCTCCCATCCCCTTAGGTGTCAGTGGTCCCCCACTGGTGCCTGGTAGGTGCCCTAGTTGTGAGGAGACGTGAATTCCGCGTCCTCCTAGTACACCATCTTCACTCTGCCCCCTCCATATTCCTTTCAATATACCATTCTGACAGTCATATTATCATGTAAGTTAATGGCTACAAAAAGGATAAACTGGCAGCAATGTCACTGTGATACCTTTAGCTTAAGAACCTCTTCTTTTTTGAATTTTATTTATTATACAGCAGGTTCTTATTGGTTATCTATTTTATACATATTAGGTTATATATGTCAATCCCAATTCCAGGGATTTCTGGAATTTCAGGGACTTAGACTACCAAGTTAATATTTGTCAATATCAATCAATATTTTAGCATTCTATATGATGTCTCATCAAGACACAGAATCTTAATCTAAAACTATTCTTTATAACAGAAGCTATACTGAGTAAGGTATTGGTTCTTGCCTTTTGCACTCCTGACAGCTATGTTACTGAAGGATATTACACTGACTTGTGTTTCAGGGTCATCATGTCTGAGGAAGCTTGTCTAAGTCTTCATGTCCGTGGGTCTGGCTCACCTGTTCTGATTCCACACTAGCTTCTTTCAGTTTATTCTCTGTTGCCTCTTTACATTTCTTCAGATGTCTAATAGTTTCTTCCAATTCCTGAAAATGTGATACAAAGACTTTTTACAAACTCCCAATGTACTATATATGGAAGAAAAAGCTTCATTATTGTAGTAAATGAGCAACCAAATTATGAAAGTATGATGGGGTACTTTCTAACTGCAGGTGCTACCAGACTATAAGATAAAAACTATTATTTTCAGTTTAACCTACAGTATACATTTGTGTATATGATTACAGATTTTGATTTACAGATTCTCCTGAGAAAATGTGATTAACATCTCTTTCCAGAACTGGGGAATACTTTTCATAGCAGACAATCTCTGTTGGAAAGCAAGAGCTTGATGGTCTCTTGAAGTCCCTTTTCCGTAATAAAATGTGCTTTTCATTAGGTTGGGAGTAGATAAAAGTCCTGTAACGGCAACAGATGTATCTGAGCTACAGGGAAGAACCAAGGGGTGTAAAGTTCCTGAAACACTATTAGGTTCAGAAGTCTTACTTAGTCACTAGTACTTTGCATATGTGAGCTTTAGCCGTTCTTTAAAAATGAGTATCATTTTTATTAAGTTGAACATGAAGACAAGGTGCCATAGTCAAAGCTCCAGGCTTCATTCCTAGATGTGATTCTAAGGACTTGTCTTCTACACAGCCTAGAAAAGCCAGGTGCCCTCATGCTGGGTTTTGCACACGGCCTTTGCTGGTAATCTTTGAGATGAGTCTTAGGACCCCTCTTACCTGGCACCTATGCTCCAGCTCCCGCCTCCTCCTCCACTCTGCCTCGAGTCGCAGCTCTTGCTGTTTATTCCGAGCTGACAGATCATATTGGCTCTTGGCCAACAACTGCATCTCCTTCTGTAGGTTAGTCATTTCAGATACAAATTTCTGGATACTCAGTGACTGGTAGGGCACAAAGAGGGAGACGGTTGGTGAACCTGTCCAAGTTTGGGATTTCATGTGAATGGTAAACAGAGTGTGTGGAAATCATATACCTGTTCATAGTTTTTTTTCTGATATTGATCCTTAATTATCTCCATTTGCCTCAATTCTGTTTCTATTTGCTGAAAGTAAATGTGGAAATAACATAGAAAGATGATCAGTGGAAAAACTGGCTTGCTCTTTTTGCCTATAGGCTAACAGAAAGAATCCCACATGAGATCCACAGTTACCAGTTCCTGCTGGGCTCTCCTTCCCATCCAGCCCCCTGACCCCGAAAGAGCAAAGTCTTGTACAATCACTGTGGAAGAGACAGCTGGGGAGCCAGAATGTGACACTGGCAGCTAATGAGAAACCAAACACTGATGCAGCAGTATCTCTGTGGGAAAAGTCTCCCCCCACCTCCCCCCAGGCAATCTGCCCACTTCCCAGGTGTAGCTGTAATTCCCAGAGAACCCATGGTGGTGGTAGTGCTCTGAAACCATCCTCCCCAGACACCACTGCCTGCCTGGATCCTCATCAGATACTAAGGAGGTGAGAGGAGAGTTAGGGTTTCTCATACAACCTTCATCCTCTCTATATTCTGAGCATTATTCGCCTTAGCTGACAAGTGGAGCTTAATTTGGGCCTTTTGACTCTTTATTTTCTCCTTGCTGCTGTTCAGTGTCTTTTCCAACTCTGTAAGTTTCTGCCGCAGCTCTCGGTTGGTCCGGGATACCTCCACTGATCTGAAGTTGGCTTCATCAAGGGCTTTCTTCAGCTGTGGGATACAAAGGGAAAATTAGAATGTTTTAACCTTCCATTCAGTAAGAGAAGCTTATGTTTAGCTGTGTCCCTATATTTTGTTCTCTTTGGACCTTTCTTTTAAAAAGGAGGTTAAGTGATGGGACTTCCCTGGTGGTCCAGTGGCTAAGACTCTGTGCTCCCAATGCAGGGGGGCCGGGTTTGATCCCTGGTCAGGGAACTAGATCCTGTGTGCCACAACTAAAGATCCTGTGTGCTGCAACTAAGACCTGGCACAGCCAAATAAATAGATATTTAAAAAAGGAGGGTAAGTGAGGCAATAATAAGTAGATTTGTGGAGAAACACTCTCAGTGATTTTCATAATTTTTAACACTAAAGAACACAATTTTTCTTAGAACAGATAATGTAAATGTATGTTCATCATTTGCTTTCTAAGAGCATGGCTTTGGAATCAGACAGAAGTTAAAATCTCAGCTTCACCACACACTAGTCAAGTAATTTCCGATAATTAACTTCCCTAAGCCTCAGGTTCATCATTGGAAAAGTATGTGAATAGCCTACATCGTAGGATTCATGTAACAGTTAAACAAGATGAGGCAGAGAAGGAATATAGAGCCTGGCACACACTAATTGCTCAGTGCTCACTGCTGTGCTTTAAAGGTTTTGTTTTTTTTTTTTAAAAAGCTTAAGCTCGTCTCTTTCTGTCACTTGTGACCTCATGTATGGAGAAGTGGAAATAAATTATATGGCAGTTTATGTAAATACACCTATCAGTTATTGACTATCCTTGCATGTATTTTTATAATATTGCTTTTTTTCTATTGAGGTATATAGTTGATTTACGATATTATATTAGTTTTAGGTGTATGACATAGTGATTAAAATTTTTTATAGATTATACTCCAGTTATTATAAAATACTGGCTATATTCCCTGTGCTGTACAATATATCCTTGTAGCTTATTTACATAGTTTATAGTTCTTATAAATATTGCTTTTTGTTTAGAAATTTTAATGAACTTGTCTAGTGGAAAAATAACATAGTGATTACTATTAAAAACAAGACAACAGGCCCACAATGAAGTCACTTATGCTAAGCCTTACGTCACCAAACTGAGACTTAATTACAGTTTTGGCTCTTCCAGAAAAGGACTCTTAAACCAGTCAATCAGGAATCGTCCGATCAGCATTAGTTGAGTAATCTGCCTGACAGACCCCTGCCACCCCTTAAAGGAAGTAACTCTGCTACTAGTAACTAATCTACTTTTTTGCCTAGTATAACTTCCTTGTTCCTGCTTCCCTCTGCCTATAAAAGTCTTTCATTTTATACAACTCCTCAGAGCGCCTTTCTATTGCAATTGATTGCATACGGCCTGATTCAAATTGATTTTTATTATTCTTCAATTTATCTTTTAACATTACTTAAATCATTTTACTGAGCTCCCCCTCCTCCTCATATGCCCTTAAATGAGTACCACTTGATTTTTAGGAAGAAGAGATGGCAGCTGAGAAGGGAGAAGATAGGAGGAGGGTGGTATTCTCTGTGGCTGGTAAGTATTTAACTCACGTCAAAGAAAAAAGTCAAAATTATTTGTTACCTTTTCTCTTATACTTGCTCATTCTCTCAGATCCTAACCTCACACTACAGTGTTAGTCTTTTATTATCACCCAACTCAATTTCTGTTAGATATTCCACCATTACCTCAATCACAGCTTTGTCAAAACTGGGTAAGCCCTAAAAACTAACCCTCAAAACCACCCTGGAAAGCAGTTGTGATGATTTCCATTTTGACTGAGGAAACTGAGACTCAGAAGTGAAGTCATCTGCACAGACAGTAAATTTACACATAGTAAATTTACACATTGCTAATAAGAGGCAGAGCTGGGAGTCTTAAACAGTGCTTAAACCCTGAGCCCACCCCTGCCACTAACTGCTCAAGACATGTTCCTTGGTCTCTCCTGCACAAGTTCACCATCTTTACTGATCCCTGTGAAAAGGATTTAAACTTTTAAGTATTCTGAACAACTCTCTCTGAATAAAGGTACTTTTAATTTCAGTGCCCATTTTTGTTTCCCACAGAAATTATTTTTATAATATTTTTAACACTTATATACAGTGCTTTTTCGATTTACAAAGCACCGTGTAAATAGTTGAATCTGACTTTGTGGCTGTGCGCTGTCAAGTGCAATTGCTAACTGCGCTAAATTTGGCAAAATACAGGCCGGCCGCCCCAAACAAGTCTTGGAATTATTTTAATTACTCCCTCCCCTTTGCTTATGATACATTTAGGGTCTGATTTTTCTATTAATTAAAATGGATTTTTGATTTGATTGATTGTTCTCTATTTTCAACAGAAACACTTTGCTTGGCTCTAATCATCTGAAGCCCAAAGTAACTGCTCTAGTTCCCTTGAGCCTCCATGTTTCCAGTTTCTCTTCATTCTTACGTACTCTCCACTGCTAATAGACTAACCTACCTAAAATTGTGCTCATAGCCTTCTCAGAAACCTACAGTGCTCTACTTTTACCTAATACTTTCCATCCAACATTCTGGTAGTCAAGGCCGTCTACCAGCTGGTCTCATCTAAGCTAACCCCTTTTTCTCAGAAATTTCCTAAAGTCTCTGCTCTGATCAAGAGAGGCAAATCCTTTTTCTTTGCTCACATGTCCTATTTATTTTTGTAACTAAGCTTTGTTCATCCTCTTACATAGAGAGTGTCACAGCCCTGTCAGCTCTGCCAGTCTCAACCCTGTATAATTTCGTCAAGCTTCCCTTCTTCTTCGATCACCCAACCAGCCTAAAACAAACTTTCCCTTACTTTTGAATTCCTTTGAAGTTGTACACAGCTTCTAGCTATCCAAGAAACATCTTCTGCTGTCTTCCTAGTTGTCTCATGTAAAGAGTGGAGATGACAATTAAATAAGGGGTCATTTAGCACAGACCACATCTTCTGCTGTTTTTACTTGTGCCTCTCAGGAGGAGGTAGGTGCATGATGGATGCTAGTTAAGTGAATTGAGGAGACAGGTGACTTGCCATCTGTCTAGCAGATGGCGGTCTCCTCCTTCCTCTTTCCCACTCAGTTATTATTCTCCAGTGGGAAGGCTGTCATCAAGGCATTCCTTCATTGGGCAGATAACTGTATATCAGAAACTTTTTGTGTGTTAATTTACAAACAGCATAGAGATGTATCTGGCTTGCTGGCGACAGGGGGATTAGAAGAGCCAAAGAACAACTGTAGCCATTCTCGGAAATCCTGTAGCTGGTTCTCCTCTTCAAAGGCATTCACCTAGAGGGAGACTTCCGTCACTTGCCTCCATACCTCAGTCACTTCCCGTTGTGCTGCTTTCTTTGCAGTTTCTCTCTCAATTTGAAACTGCTTTCTTAGAGCATCTATGCGTTCAGCATGCAGTTCTGCTTCTATTTTGGATTCTTCACTCATCTGTTCTCTGTTTTGAAAAACAGAGATGATAAATCACCTTTAGAAAACATCTTAGTAGATGTCATTTACCAATGAGAAGCAGATAAGTCACCAGGTAAAAATCACTGATCTGGAACTCATTAACAGAAGAAGAAATAAGCACTTACCTACAGCATTAAAAAACAAAAAGTCATTCAATAGAAAGAGATCCACCCAAAAAAGTGAAACACATACTCTTGTTTTAACCAATACTCAGTAGTCCTGAGCCAGCAACATTTCACCAGAATATAAAATTTGTACAGATTACAAATACGAAAAACACCTTCTTTGCTTTAGCTTATACTTGCCTGCTATATCAGTATGTTCACTACATGAAAGGAATAAAGATCCACGTGCACAATGCATTTCCCTTGGGTATAAATTTTCATGGGATGTTATTAATATCTAAATCCTATTTGCCTAGATAAAGTTTAACAAAAAACTTTAGTGGCTTGACCTGAACTTGATGGGTTTGACCTAACTAATCTCAGGACAAAACTGAAAACAATGAATGGTTTAGCAGCTGCTTAAATGGAATTATCCCACTCCTGGAGGGGTTATTCCCAACCATGCTTCTGTTTCTCCTTTTCCAAATCATACTTTTAAAGGACACATAAGCTTCTGATAGAAAAGGTTTGGCAGAAACATGTAAGTGTCCCTTCCAACTTGGTTTAAACCTTCATGTACGGAAGAAGACCGACAGCAGATGAGGGGAGAGCTGAAAAGGAGCGTACCCCAGCCAGCTAATATCTGCTCTGCTCCACTGTGCCTGCTTCCTTCACATGGCTCTGCTGGGAGTACTAGCTCAACAGGGAAAAAGGCTTTAACTGGTTTATGTGAATTAGCCAAGCTTACTCTCCCAGAGGCTCTCCCTAATTTCACTGCGACTGTACTGCCCTTACTTGAAGGTTTCCAAAGTCTGTCGCTCAAGTTCTTTGCTTTCCAATTTCTCTTGAACGTGATCAAGCTTTGTTTGCAGATGATTATTTGTCTGGAGAGCTTGCTCCAGGCTCATAGCCAGTTTCCTGTTGTCTTCTCTAGCTACATCTAGAGCTTTTTGTAGAGGCTCCATCTGAAAGAGAGAAGAATGATTGTTTTTAATTTCACGAGATTGTTTTTAATTCCACTGTAACAGATACAAGAAGTCCATAACACTGTATATTCACTCTTTAAACTTTGAAACAATAATTGTTTGGAACCAGAACCAAAGACTCCAGATGCCTGGAATATATATGTGAGAACTTATTACAGACAGTCCTTAGGAGACTCTTAGAAGGTGATAGGAAGGGTATGCTCCACTGGTCACTAGAGAGTTTTGGAAAATAGAGCCAACTTATTTATCCTAAGTTCTAAAGTTTTAAACCAGTTAAACTCCTCCCTTCCTGATCCTATGACCCTCTGGTCTCACTGCCTAGACAGATAAGAACTGGCAACTGTTCCCTGTATATCCTTCTAGAAAAAGCTTTTTATAGGAAATATCTCTATTTTATATGTGTGCATACGTGTAGATACATATTCATGTGTGTATACACCTATAAACACATGTGAGTATGCCTCCTTATTTAGTGGGATCACTCTAGCTACTTCTGACTAAAGTTATGTTGTTTTCTAAGCCCTTTAACTTCACTTATGCATTAATACATGAAAAGAATGCAGACCATATAAGACAAAGAGAGTTAGGCATAATTATGGTCCTGGTTTGCCAATAAATGGTTCACTGTAAGATCGCAGACCCATTTCCCATTTGGAAATATGTCACTGTTCAAAACTCAGACTTGAATGGAAAGGAAATTTACCCGATTGTTTTACTCCGTTTTTCCAAAATAGCAATATCCCAATAAAATAAAAAATATCAACATTATCATCTATAAAAACCTGGCTTCTACCTCACTGTTGTGCTGGGCCTCCACGACAAGGATCCTGGCCTGCCACTGGTCCACTTCTGCTTCCAGCTTCTGTACCCGCTGTTGATTTAGAGCCCTATAAATGAAGGGCACAGGGAGAGTGACCATAGAAAAGTACCATCTAGGAATGATACCACTGGGAGTTACAGGACACCTTCCAGGAAGCCCAAATGGCATATGCAGTGGGCTACAGGTGCTCAGAATATCTGAGAGTTGGCAGGTGACAATTAGTAGCTTCAGGTTAAGAAACTAATTTTCGTATGGATTAAAAACTTGTTCCATTTATGATTCAATTTGGCTTTATATATTAAACTATCAGTACATGTTAATGACTAACTTATGGGCTGGTAACTTTATACTATATATATTACTAGTACAAAAATATATCACCTCTATATGGACTGGCTTGCTGTTGAGATTTCTGCTTTTTACCTAGAATTTTATTGTGAATAGTAAACGTTTTTAATACCATCCCCTTGACTTTTTTTTAAGTTCAGAGGTAATACAGATTCATAATATGTAAGAAAACAAGCACAATGAAGAATATAAAACTCACTTGTTCTCCCATAACATAGAGGCAATATGCACCACTAATGTATTACAATGTGTCTTAGAGGTCTGATTAAACCCAAACCATTTGTTCATTAACCTAAAAGGGAAACTTTTATGTAATTTTTGAAACATTCAAAGGAGTTCACTTATAAAACATGGCTAAAAGTAGTTCTCAGAATGATTCATCTAAAATAAATAGGATACTAATAAATGGATAATTAATTCAAACAGAAGTAGACACTTGGCTTTAATCTTGACAATTACCGTTCTGTAGACCCAAGGGCAGGTATAAATGGTGTAGAAAACAGCAAGGATAAAACAGCATATATCACATGAATTTCTAGAATACATACTTATTTACCTCACTACAAAATATGAGAATTTTTGGATATCATTTTTATTTATAATTCCAGATTTTCCTGAATTTGCTAGCTCTTTAAATACCATTTTACTACTTTATTTTCACAAGGGAATCAATATAAAGTGACTGTTTCTTGACTGCACTCTGTTCTTTACTACAAGGCAGCAGAAAAATACAAGTACAAAGACAGAAAAATAATCTCTGGTACCTTTCTTTCTTGAGGCCTGCAATCTCTGAATCCCTCTGCCCAAGCTCTGTTTGCACTTTTTCCAGAGCGCCTTGCATCTTACTGTGAGAAGCCAACACATTCTCCAACATGATTGTAACTTTGCAGTTGTCTTCTTTAGCTTCTGCCAGTTGTCGGTGAAAGTTTCCCACCTAATAGAAAATGAAGTAAGACAAAGATATTTGATCCTTTCTGGTTATTCTTCTGCTGAGTCCCATGACTTCTAGAAGAGTATGGAAACCAGGTCTGGTAGAATGCTAAGAGGAATAATTAAAGTATATTTTATATTTATTTTGTTTCTTAAGTTATTCTGACTTTGAGAAAGAGAAAACTAGACCCTAGATCATATGGATCCTATGAAGAACTCTGCAGTGCATCCTAACTATTGTCGTGTCCAGCACATATATCAACTAGAGACATAAAGACCAACAGCTTCTTGGGTCTAGAGGGGGTCCCAGACTGGCCTGCGCTAGCCCTCCTCAGCTATCTTACCATGGAGTCAGAAGAAAATAACACATTTGAAGCCCATCAGAATTATCTGAGGAAAAAGGACCACAAGAGAAAGTGGAAGCTGCTGAAGAGTGATGTGACTCACAGCCCTCTTCAGAGGGGCAAAATCTAGCACCTGCTGTCAAGAAATTTGGGATGTTACCCCTCTTCCCACTAAGGACACACACTGTTAAGCAGAAAGCATTTGGTAATTTGACTTAATATAAAATCTTAACAGTGTTATATCACATTAATAGAACATAAGTAGGTGGTTATTAATACCAAGGTCAGATGTTTTTCAACAGAAAAAGATAGGACTTTTGATTATTTTAAGACAGGAAGAAAAAAAAAACCATTGGGAGTTAAATCATGTATTTTTAAGGGAAATATTTTAGAGCTCTTCTAAAGTTATCCTTTTTTAGGAAAAAAAAAATCCTCCTCTGATCAATCCTCATTCTTTTTTTACTAAAGGTAACAAGAAAAGAAAGAATATGGCTCATGAAAGATTTCAGAAGCGCTTCACTTCAGTAACAGACTTCAGAAAGGACCGATGTCTTGCCTTCTTGTTCCCCCTGTCCTCCAAAGCTTCGAGGTCACCTTTCAACTTCTGAGTCTCTTTCAGGGCTGCAGCACGAACCTTCACAACTCGTGAGAGCTCCCCTTCATTCTTTTCAAGAATGGATTTCACCTTAGTGGAAAAAAAGAAATGATAAATGATTCTCCTAAAGCACAATCAATCAGCAATTAGAATAAGACAGCAATTTAGAAACCAAATTTAAAATGTTTAATTAAATATGCTTATATATTATTGTAAATAAAAACTAGCTTTAGTAGCTGTTTTTCCCCTTAAAACTACAAAGCAAAAAAAAAATCTGTTAATAAACATGGGCAAATCTCTAATATATGTCAATCTCTATGAAAGCACAGAATGAAGGTAAGGGAGATAAGACAATGATGCTAAGATGAAAAACGGGGGAGAAACTGATTATCACAGAATTTGAAAATACAACGTAAATTAATATCATAAAAGCAAAGGTGAAGAAGTACTAAATAGTGTCAAGAAAATAGTGTTACAGAAGTGTTCTAAATAGTGTCCTAATCCTAATTAGAAGTATTAGAATTTTACATCTCTGAAATACTTTTAGTATATCTACACAGTTATTTCAGATGATCATACTATTCTGAATAGTACTCTTTTAAAAAATACTTTATCTTGAAATACAGACTCACAGGAGGTTACAAAATTAGTGCAGAGTCCCCATGCATTCTTTTCCCTGCTTCTAATGATGACATCTTATATTGTAGTTCAACATTAAAACCAGGAAACTGACTTTAATGAGATTAACTAGACTACAAAACTTACAATTTTCACCATTTTTTTAACCTGCATTCATCTGTGTATGCACACATGCATACAGCTCTATGTAATCTGATCCCATGCACATATTCCTGTGATCACGACAATCAAGATACAGAACTGCTCCACTGCCGCAAAGAACTCACTGTGCTACTTCTCTGTGTTCACACCCTCCCCCAAACTCATCCCATGTCCCCTGGCAACCACTAATTTGTTCTCTATCGCTACTGTTTTTGTCATTTCAAGAATGTTATTTTAAACATTTAAAAATAATTAATTTCAGTATAATACATTCACATTTTTTAAAACAGCCTTACTGAGATATAGTTGACATACAATAAGCTATGTATATTTAAAGTGGACAATTTTGATATATGTATAAACCATAATCATGATAATGAACACTTCCATTATCCCAAAAGTTCCCTTATGCCTTTTTGTAATTTCCCCCACTTCTATCTCTCCCTGTTCCTACACATCCACCCAAGGCTACCACTGACCTGTTTTCTGTCACAATCAAATTCACTTTTATTTCCTAGAATTTTATATAATGAAATCATATTTTATGTACTCATTTTTGAATGATTTTTCACTCAGCACAGTTATTTTGAGATTCACTCAATCCTCTTTATGTTGCTGAATAGTGTTCTGCTGAACACTTGAGTTGTTCCAGTTTTAAGCTATTACAAGTAGAGCTGCTCTGGGCAGTTGTATACAGATCTTTGTGTAGACATACGCTTTCATTTATCTTTGGTAAATGCATAGGAGTGGAATGGCTGGGTTGTATGGTAGTAATATGTATCACTTTTAAAGAAACTACCAAACTATTTTCCAGAGTGGCTGAGTGATTTTACATTCCCTTCAGCCATGTATGAGAGTTCCTCCACATCTTCACTAACACTTGGGGTAATCAGTTTTTCAATTTTAGACATTCTAATAGTGTGTGGTAGTATCTCACTGCAGTTTCAATTTGCATTTCCCTAATAACTGATGTTTAACATCTTTTCAAGTGCTTATTTATCATCCATATATCTTTTTTGGTGAAACGTGTTCAAATACTTTGTGCCTTTTTTTTTTCGGATTGTCTTTCCTTCTTAGTGAGTTTTGAGAGTTTTTAATAAACTGTGGAGACAAGACCTTTATCAGATATGTGATTTGCAAATGTTTTTTCCCCCAGCCTGTAGCTTTTCTCTTCATTTTCTTAACAATGTCTTTGAAGAGCATACGTTGTCAATGTTACATTTTTTCCTTTATGGATCATGCTTTTGATGTCAAATCTAAGAAATCTTTGTGTAATCCAAGATCACAATGGTTTCATCCTATGTTTCAGAAGTTTTACAGTTTTAGGTCTTACCTTTAGGGCTTTCATCCATTTTGAGTTAATTTTTATATATGGTAAGAGGTATGGGTCAAAGGTATTCTGTTTTTTTGTTTTTACATATGATACCCAATTGCTTTAGCACATTTGATGAAAAGACCATCCTTTCTCTACTTTTACTTCTGTTGAAAATAAAGTGTTCATAAAATTATTCTGGATGGGTAGAACATTCACATTACTCTTAAGGTACAAAAGGATAAGGTGAAAAATCTCCCAGCCACCCAGTTTCCTTCCTCGAAAATAATGTTGCCAATTTATTACGATTCATTTTAGAGAGACTCTATTCAAAAGTGAATACATATGTATACTTCATCGCCCCAATCCTTTTGCACACAAATATTAAAATACTCTGTATACTCTTCGGAGCCTTGACTGTTTTAACCTAATAATAGATATGTTATGATTAAGATAAATATATCTTCAAACAGTATTCCAAACTATGGGTATACCATGGTTTATTTAGCCAGCCTCTTACTGATGGAATTTTGGTTGCTTCTAGTCTTTTGCTAATAACAAACAATACTTCAGAAAGTAACCTTGTAAACATGTCTTATGTATAAGCTAGTGTATCTGTAGGAAAAAGTACAACTGTGGGCGTAAAGTGATAAACAGAGCCAAATTGCCCTCCACAGGAAAAGGGCACTCCAAACAGCAGCAAAGAAGAATGCCTTTCACCCACATCTTCCTCAATATTATACTTCCTTATAACTTTTAATGTGTAACATTAAAAATACTTTAATTTCTTCTGCAAGGATTCAAGAATAGTACAAAAGATGCTAACTTATAAGGTTTTGAAAACCTATTGGATTTTGTTCTAGAAAAGTACATTAGGAAGAATATAGTTTTTATAATTTTACCAGTGTTTATAAAATATTTATAAATATGAAAAGGCCACTAGCAAAAGTGCTTACAAAAAGGGTCTAAATAGTAGTTAACTCTAGAAGACAATCTATAGTACTTTCTATTTTTAAATATCAAACGAAGATGGATGCTCTAGTAAGTTTTCTTTGGAAAGTATTTTCCAGTGTTCAAGTTCTCAGGGCTTCTATTTATGTATTTCTACTTTAAAATCAGGCTTTACCCATTTTACTATAAATGTTAAGACTATTAGCATTAATTTTTAAAGTGAAAATTAGAGTAAAAATCTCAATGGTTACTCTTAAGCCAAATATGACATTTCTGTGTCCAAAACAAAAATTAAGTATGCAATAGCCAGAATGATGGTTTTGATCTACATCATCAGTTTTTCCTGTTTGTGAAGAAGTTCTTTCCTTGTTGTTACTCACACCTCCAAATGTTATCTTTCTATATGTTACTACTTTTCTTCATCGTTGTATAAATCTGAAATTTCCTTATGATTTAATTTGTGGTCTTCACTTACCGAATCCTGATAAAGAAAATTTGGTGACTCATCATTTAATGGTCTTGAGGCAAGAATGTCTATTTTACCTTCCAGTCTTCCCTCCATGGTTTTAATGGCATTCAAAAGAGTCTTTAGAGAGATCCTAGAGTCTCCGATCTCCTGAGAAGACCTCACAGAAGCCAGGGTAGGTGCAAAGGTCACGTGGCGTGTAGGGTTTGGCCTAACACTGGGCAAACCAGCTGATGAAGTTCGTTCCTTTATATTGTTGACATGGGGCCTATAGCTTTCAAGGAATTTTGAAGATGCAGGCCTCTCTGGAGACTTCCTTCTTCTTGGAGGCATCACCAATTTAAAAAGACAAAATCAACTAAACCTAGAATTATTTTTCAGTGAGTGCCCCCTTTACTATGAGAAACAACACAACGTTCTAAATGAAGCTGGGATGGAAAATAAACTTAAAAATGTGTTCGTTTGCTTTCAGAATGAAGAAAATACTAGTGTAAAGTATGTCCTAGTGAAGAAACAAAGCGTATCTAATGAGGTCCCCTTTACCAGTAGAGTCAGGTTGTTAGAACCCTAGCAGCCTTCCATTTGAAGACACATTCTAGTTGCTTGGTTACCAAGGATATACATACACAAACATAGTTAAAGAAGTTACACATGCTTACAGTGTTAAAAATTAAAAATAAATAATGTGATAAATTTGTAAATCATTGAAATGAATCACTTTCTTTTAGTAACATATTCCTGGATTATTTTCTTCACTAAATGTTTTATATATCTTTGTCTAATTTTCTCTGTTCATATGTTAAATTGTTATGTGACCTATGAACGGTTTTCAGTCTCAATAGCCACCATGCTAACAAGTAAGCACCTTCACTACTAATACCTCTTTCAAGTGCGCTATTGCAGGTATATCTTGTTAGCAATGAGTTCTGCGTTTGCCTGTAATTAAAAACCCAAAGAGGGCTTCCCTGGTGGCGCAGTGGTTGAGAGTCCGCCTGCTGATGCAGGGGACATGGGTTCGTGCCCCAGTCCGGGAGGATCCCGCGTGCTGTGGAGTGGCTGGGCCTGTGAGCCATGGCCGCTGGGCCTGCGCGTCTGGAGCCTGTGCTCTGCAACAGGAGAGGCCACAACAGTGAGAGGCCCGCGTACCGCAAAAAAAACCCCCAAAACCCAAAGATACTTGTTTCTCACGTCTGCCAAAAGTTTTAAGGCTCAAATTAAAAAACCACTTCCTCTATGATAGAGATTCTCGATGCTTTCATCATGATGACGTTCCCTATACATGCTCACAATACAATCTATTTTGTTTCTGAAAGGCATAACCTTCTATTCTATAATAAAGTCTGCTGAGTACATTCCTAATCCTGCAATTAGAGCATAAGCAACTTGAGTGTCCCAATACTGCTTCAGGCATCTTTATGAATTCTTCTGTGGTTGAGTGCAACCTTGTACATCAAGGGTGTTTAAAAATATTTTTGATAAATTGAGTCAAGTGAGAGAATAATCATCTTTCTGGGATCATATGGTGAGGTGGGGAGAAAGGCACCAATTTCTTAAAAGCTAATTAAAACAACACAGAAGCAATCTGTTTTATAGCTATTAATCACGCCTGAGCATATGTGCCCTCTAGTGCCTTACTGAACTTGCGTAGATGGTCGTTCTGTGAACTGGTTTCAGTAAAAGAATGTAGCTGTTCTTCTAGCTGCTTAACTTTTATCATTCATTATCTCATTAATGAAATATATGTATATATACTCCAAAACAGAAAAAAAAAAAAGATGTCACAAGTTATGCAAAAAAAAAAAAAAAAAAAAACCACAGAAAATCCTTAAAACTTGTAAAAAGCAATCCTAAGGTTTTCTAATGATGCTGTTTCGTTTTTGTTTTTGTTTTTGCGGTACGTGGGCCTCTCACTGTTGTGGCCTCTCCCGTTGTGGAGCACAGGCTCAGTGGCCATGGCTCACGGGCCTAGCTGCTCCACGGCATGTGGGATCTTCCCGGACCGGGGCACGAACCCGTGTCCCCTGCATCGGCAGGCGGACTCTCAACCACTGCGCCACCAGGGAAGCCCTCTAATGATGCTATTTCAACTAAAATCGCTATTTCAACAAATAAAAGTAGGCTACAGCCCTATACATGTACTGAGATAATTCATTTGGTTTATAGCATTTATGGAAACTCCAAATTAACATGACTCATGAATATAACAGTGAGACGTTGTGGGTAAAATATTTCAATTTTAAAGGAATTGTGGTATCGAGTATTCAAAACCCTTTCTGAGTACGGATAATTAGAATTGTCAATATGTAAGGAGACAAGAGTCTTGTGTTTACCCACAGAGAATTACGAAAGTTGAATTAACAGAGTTCTTATAGGCTGAATTATATTTGAAAACTAACTCATAAAGCTGGCTACTCACATCTTTCACTTTAAAGAAAAGATGATTTGGGGGAATAAAATCATTAATATTTACTCACAAATCTCCAAATTGTGTGTATTTCTACATTTTCTTCCTCTTATTCCCAACCCTCTCAATACAAATCAACAGTTAACATTACTGAGCCTATCTCTGAATCAGAAAAAATTTCATCCAAAATTTTTAATTTAAATAAACTTTTTCCTCTCTCAGTATCTTTTCTTGTTTTCTGAAGGGCAAACTCCTCTTGGTTGTAGCCACTGATTGTTTTCAAGAACTGTTAAAATTTGAGTGCTAATACTTAGTTTTTTTTAGAAAGGCTACATGAAAACACATTTTGTCTCAGGAAATCTCTCTTGTTCCATCAAAAGAATCCTTCTTTTTCTCATCTTTGCCTGTTTCTGGTGCTCTTTTCCACAGTGTACAGTATAAAACATGTTCCATGGCTCCCCCTTAAGTGTATTCACTTAAGGTTCAGAATTAGAATGGCTGCCTCTAAAGGGAGGTATTGATGCAACACTTATTCTCATTTTAAACGTAAGCAGGGCTTCCCTGGTGGCGCAGTGGTTGAGAGTCCACCTGCCGATGCAGCGGACACGGGTTCGTGCCCCGGTCCGGGAGGATTCCACATG
Source organism: Phocoena sinus (assembly GCF_008692025.1). Classification (NCBI taxonomy): domain Eukaryota; kingdom Metazoa; phylum Chordata; class Mammalia; order Artiodactyla; family Phocoenidae; genus Phocoena; species Phocoena sinus. The sequence continues at coordinate 38,845,735 of NC_045769.1, forward strand.
CCGCAGAGCGGCTGGGCCCATGAGCCATGGCTGCTGAGCCTGCGCGTCCGAAGCCTGTGCTCTGCAACGGGAGAGGCCACAACAGTGAGAGGCCCGCGTACCGCAAAAAGAAAAACAAAAAAAAAAACAAAAACAAAACAAAATAAACGTAAGCAAACTGCTGTTAACCTTAGAACTCAGTGGAAAATACTGATGAACACTCAAGAATTTTAGATTTGCCTCTCTTCAAACAAAACACAGGATATCCTTATTCCACAATATTTCTCAGGTAATTTACGCTACCCCCAGCCTCAGAGTACTCAATAAAATGCCCTGAAACCTGTCAGATGGCATGTTCTCATCTATAAAGCACTTTAATTTTTATACTGGGTTTATTTTTTGGAAGGATTTCTAATTCAGGACACTGAAATGGGGAAGAACACAAAAGCAAATAAATCCTGCTGCCCTCAGAGATCTGATGTTTCTGTGTCATTAAAATCCAAGTAGTTTCCATAGCTAGCATACCAGGCAGTCTCGGAAATACCAGTATTAAGGTCAAGGTCATATCCTCCTATTGTTTCAAATTATCTAAATATATATAGATACATATTTTTAAAAATTGAGGTATAGTTGATTTATAATATTATGTAAGTTTCAACTGCACAACATAGTGATTCACAATTTTTAAAGATTATACTCCATTTATAGTTATTATAAAATAATGGCTATATTCCATGTGATGTACAATATATCCTTGTAGCTTATTTTATACACAGTGGTCTGTACTTCTTAATCTCCTACCCTAATATTGCCCCTTACATATATTTTCTAATATAAAATATAACACTACAGAAACTGTGAGACACCTAAGAAATGGATGAAAAGGAACTTATTTTTATGTGTTTTATAATTCAAGTATTCTAAATTAATGCTATCAATAAATTTCCTAGGTTTTTTTCTTCTTCGATACATATAAGTTGGAGATAAAGTAGGACAAGCCTACAACGTTACCCCAAAGTTTGAAATGAGCTACAGAGTTGAAACAACCTAAACTGCCAGAGTTATGTATTTTGACTAGAAGTATGAAAATACATTCATAAAACTGATAATTTCAGCACAGCACCCTCAATAATATTCATATAATTCCATGAAGCAATTCAAACCAAAGAAGTACAACAAAAAACAACATTGATGAATCTCTCAATTATAATGCTGGGTGAAAGAAACAAGACACACAAAAAGTATATACTGTATTATTATACAAAGTTCAAAAATTAATCTGGGGTATGAGAAGTCAGGATGATGGATAGTAACATCATGGGGGATGGTGACTGAAAAAGGCTATGAAATGGGCTCTGGGTGTTGGGAATATTCTGTGTGCTGGTCACATGGTTACCTCTACTTTGTGAAAATCCATTAACTGTACCCTGTGTACTTTTCTGTATAATATGTTATAGTTCAATAAAAATTTACTAAAACAAAACAAACAAAACCTTTAAATAATCTCTAAATTAATGTCATAAATGCAGCTGCTCCTAAGGGGCTAGGCAGCTAACATAATATTTGAATCCAGTTGGTATAAGAGTGATGGGGCCAGTGGTAGATTAAAGTGAGCATAAAGCACTAACTAACATATGTTTAAAGACAAGAAAAAGGTGTTGGGCTTCCCTGGTGGTGCAGTGGTTAAGAATCCTCCTGCCAATTCAGGGGACACGGGTTCGATCCCTGGTCCAGGAAGATCCCCTATGCTGCGGAGCAACTAAGCCTGTGCGCCACAACTACTGAGCCTGTGCTCTAGAACCCGCGAGCCACAACTACTGAAGCCCGTGGGCCTAGAGCCCGTGCTCCGCAACAAGAGAAGCCACCACAATGAGAAGCCCACGCACTGCAATGAAGAGTAGCCTCAGCTCACCGCAACTAGAGACAGCCTGCATGCAGCAATGAAGACCCAATGCAGCCAAAAATAAACAAATAAATAAAATAAATTTATAAAAAAAAATGTTGGAAATCTTTCAGGCATATATAGCAACATCCCTTCTATTCATCACTCAACTTAAAAAGAATAAAACATTACTAATATAGTTGAAACCCTCTGTGTAGCCTAATCCAACTAAATCTCTTCCATCCTGGAGTTAACTACTGTCCTGAATTTGATGTTTTATCATGCTTATTCCTTTTTAATAATTTTACTATAAATGTATCCCTAAACAGTATGTATTATTATTATTATTATTATTTTTTTTTTTTTTTGCGGTATGCGGGCCTCTCACTGTTGTGGCCTCTCCTGTTGGCGGAGCACAGGCTCCACGGCCATGGCTCACAGGCCCAGCCGCTCCGCGGCATGTGGGATCCTCCCGGACCGGGGCACGAACCCGTGTCCCCTGCATTGGCAGGCAGATTCTCAACCACTGTGCCACCAGGGAAGCCCATGTAGTATTATTTTATAAGATTCATCCATGTTAACACATGTCACTCTACATCTTCTTATATAGACTGCTTTCTAAACTGGTATAATTACTTTTAGGAGAAATTTGACAAACTCTAGTAAATTTCAATTTACGTACATCATACAACCCAGCAATTCTCATCCTAAGAATTATACCTAGAATAGAGAATATTTTGGATGAGTACAAAGACATGTGCAAGAATTCATCATATCAGCATTATTTGCAAACAACTGAAAACTGTCTAAATATCCATCAGCATAAGAAAGGATTAGCCAGAATGGTGAGAGGCCCACGTACCACACAAAAAAAATAAATAAAAAAAAAAAATAAAGGATAAATACATTTGGGCATATTTAGATAATGCAATAGTATATAGCACCATATATGAAACTAAAATCATGTTTGAGTGTGAGGCGACAGTTTCCGACAGTCTGCATTAACACCTAAAACCCGGTATTTACATCATTAAGTCAATTTTGACAATGCAATATTTTATCTCATATGGTTCATATGTAATATTTTAATCGATTATAATCCAATTGAGAGAACACACAGCAGACTATTGTTTTGATTACATTAATATGTAGCTCTTCTTTTAGATTATCTTACGAGAGTAATATGCTATACATTTACAATAGCCAAGACATAGAAGCAACCAAGATATCCATCGATAGATGAATGGATAAAGAAGATGTGTGTGTGTATACACACACACACACACACACACACACACACACACACACACACACACACAATGGTCTATTACTCAGCCATAAAAAAGAATGAACTGGGGCTTCCCCGGTGGCGCAGTGGTTGAGAGTCCGCCTGCTGGTGCAGGGGACACGGGTTTGAGCTCCGGTCTGGGAAGATCCCACATGCCACGGAACGGCTAAGCCCGTGAGCCATGGCCGCTGAGCCTGCGTGTCCGGAGCCTGTGCTCCGCAACGGGAGAGGCTACAACAGTGAGAGGCCCACGTACCGCAAAAAAAAAAAAAAAAAAATGAATGAACTAATGCCATTTGCAGCAACATGGATGGCCCTAGAGATTATCATACTAAGTGAAGTAACTCAGAGAACGAAAAATACCATATGATATCACTTATATGTGGACTCTAAAATATGATACAAATGAACTTATTTACAAAACAGAAATGGACTCCTAGGCATAAGAAACAAACTTATGGTTACCAAAGGAGAAAGGGGGGGGGGAAGATAAATTAGGAGTTTGGGAGTGGCAGATGCAAGCTACTGTGTATAAAATAAACAAGGTCCTATTATGTAGCACAGGAAGCTATACTTTTTAAAAATAAAGTATAATGGAAAAGAATATGAAAAAGAACATATAGGGCTTCCCTGGTGGTGCAGTGGTTGAGAGTCCGCCTGTTGATGCAGGGAACACGGGTTCGTGCCCTGGTCCGGGAAGATCCCACATGCCGCGGAGCGGCTGGGCCCATGAGCCATGGCCGCTGAGCCTGTGCGTCCAGAGCCTGTGCTCCACAACGGAAGAGGCCACAACAGTGAGAGGCCTGCGTACCGCAAAAAACCAAACAAACAAAAGAACATATATACACACACATATATATAAAACTGAACCAGTTTGCTGTACACCAGCAACTAACACAAGAGTGTCAATTAAAAAAAAAAAGAATAATGTGCTATATAAGAGCACTTTCCCTTGGGCTGATGAGGTCAGTGCCTTTTGGAATGTGCCAATCCAAGGCATGACATAAAAACACCAGTGAATCAATAGTTTCAAAAGTGTTTCACCTTTCAAAGGCTATCAAAAAGCTTCAGCCTTTATTATAGGAATATGGGCAGAAAAAAAGGTATGTATTTTCCTTAAGATTATAAGGATGATCTCTAACATGTAATCAAGGTTTAAAAGGTTAGATAGGTAACATCAGACTCACTAATAAATCTTAAAATGTATTCCACTCCTAGCTAAAATTTGGCTTCAAGGGTTTAAGATTCGGCTATGAGTATTTAAGATTTTTCTCACACACTTAAAAATATACTTCATTTCTCTTGGGAAAGCTGAAAGCAGGTCAAAATCATGGGCCACAGCTTCTACGAGATGATTAGTGTCACAAAGGAGAAAGTATATACCCAGCCTATTACACTGATCACCTTTCCCAGTGAGAAGTAAATAAGAGAGGTGTACTTCCGCAGCTCATTTCATAGGTGAATAAGATGAAACAAGAAAATTAAGACTTGTGCAAGGTTACACAAGTATAGATGATTATACTTAACTGCATCGCTGCCTCTGGAAAATGTTAATTAAAAGCACACAAATAGTGGCCAAATAGCTTTATCTTTTTATTGGACAACATACTGCTTCACAACCATGGTTTATCAACTGCCTTTCAGATCACCTGCCATTTCTGGGCTGGATCTTGTCTGCTAACCCTATGGTAAGTCCCTTGGGCAGATGAGATAAGATTAACACTGAGGTGTTCGGCAAATCTCTAGGGAGATTACTTATTCAGTCAGCTCTATAGCTGCCAAGCCTAACCAGACTTCACTTCATACCATTCAGTCCAGTGGTACTCAACTATGGTTGCACATTGGAATCACCAGGGATTTAAAAAGTATTGATTGAAGTCTACGACTTACTCCCTGAGATTCTGATTTAATTGCTCTGGGGTGCAAGCCCGGTCATGGGGAGTTTTCCCTTTATGTTTTATTATGAAAAAATTTAAATATACAGAAAATTGAAATGTGCATACACCTGCCATTCAAATTCAACCATTGACATTTTTATACTTACTTATCATATATCCATCCATCATTTTCTCTATCAATCTATCAAACAATTTTCTTTTTTCTTTTTTTAATGATTCCTTTCAAAGTAAATGGCAGACATCATATACTTCCTAGCATGAAGAGTTTTTTAAATTCCCCAGGGGAGCCTACTGTGTAGCTAAGGCTGAGAACCGCTAATTTAGACTTCAGTGTTTCTACTGAAGTTGGTTTAAGGCAGGTCTAGCCTTATTAGTGGCAAGCTTCCTGCTCTGAGGACACTTTAGGGACAAAACTCACATGGAGTGAAAGAACAGTATCATCTCATGCACAAGTCAATTCTACTGCCTTGCATCTCAATTTACAGGTTATTTCTTTTTAGGACTGTTATAAAAATTCTGCAAAAAGGAGAACATATGCAACGGAGGGAATCAAGATGGTGGAGTAGGATGATGCTGAGCTCACCTACCCCCACAAACAAATCAAAATACATCTATATGTGCAGCAGCGCTCAGTGAAAACAAACTGGAGACTGGCAGAAAGATGTCCACAACCAAGGCTGCAAAGAAAGATCCACAGAGTTTGGTAGGAAGGGAGAAGTGATCAGGTCGGGACCTATGTCCCTAGTAGGGATACAGAAGAGGAGGGGATATCACAGGTTCAGAGATCCTCCCTGGGGATTTTGGGGCTTGAACCACATATTAGGAACCCCAGTCCTGGGGACCAACAATGGAAAGATGAATCCCACTAGCTGGTTTGAAAATCAGTGGGACATACCAGCGAGCTGTAGGAAACTGAGACTCTGCTCCTGAAGAGCGCACACACGCTTGCTTACTCCCAGGAACAAGGTAGAGGAAACAAATTAAAAATGGCCTGGGGCTCTGGCCGGTGTCCCAAGACCACCCCAACAGCTGCCCTAGCCTGCACAGACGCCAGCTCCAGCCCCTCTTGCTCTGGAGCAGCTCCCCACTAGGTAAAGGCTGCCACTGTCAAGGAGGATAAGCACTTGGGGGAGATGGAGCGGTTCAGACTGGGCCCTGCATCTGAATAGGGTGAGGGCAATCGTTACCAGTGTGTGCAGAAGTGGCGGGGCAGGAGCTACTTGGAACTCCTACTGATGTGCTGGGACCATCCCAGTGCACACCCCAGCCCACACCAGGCACCTACTCTGGACCCTTTTGCTCCAATGCAGCTGCCCACTAGGGCGAAGACTGCCACTGCTGGAGGGGAGAGGAAGTGCACACTTAAGAGGGAACAAAACCAGCCTGGACCTGACCCTTAGGGCTTCTGCTCCAGCACCTTGATACCTGGCCCTATACCTGATAGGGTGGCTATAGCCATTGAGCATAGGAGAAGTGCCAGCTCACACCTGGCTCTGGCTCTAGCCCCTCCGTCTTTGGAGGGTAGGAGGAGACCCTCCCTACCTCCCACCAAGGTGGTAACTGCCAGCACACCCTGGGGGAAGAGGTAACCTGTGCTCACTTCAGATTCAGCTCTCCCAACAAAGCCACTGGACACGAGCAGAGTGTACAGGGACACTCCCACAAAAGGACACCCCTTTAAGTTTGGGATAAGTAACTTTTACCTAGAGATACAGAAAGTTAAACAAAATGAGAAGATAAAATAATTTATTTCAAACAAAAGAAAAACACCCCTGAAAAAACAACTAATGAAATAGAGATAAATGATTTACCAGATATAGAGGTCAAAGCATTAGTAATAAGAATGCTAACTGAACTTGGGAAAAGAATAGATGAACAGAGTAAGAATTTTAACAAGGGACTAGAAAATATAAAAAAGAACCAGTTGGAGCTGAAGATCATAATAACTGAAATGAAAAGTACACTAAAAGGAATTAGTAACAGACTAGGAGATACAGAAGAATGCATAAGTAATCAGGAAGATACAATATTGGAAATCACCAATTCAGAAGAGCAAAAAGGAAAACAAATTTTAAAAAATGAGGATAGTTGAAGGAACCTCTGGGACAACATTCCCATTTTAGGGGTCCTAGAAGGAGAAAAGCAAGAGAAGAAGGTTAAAAATGTATTTGATGAAATTATGGCTGAAAAAATTTATTCCTGAGGATGAAGAAAGAAACAGATTTCTAAGTATAGGAAGTACAAAGAGTTCCAAATAAGATGAACCTAAGAAGACCCACACCAAGACATATCATAATTAAAATGGGAAAAGTTAACGAGAGAATTTTAGAGGCGGCAAGAGAAAAAAATAAAGAGTAACATACAACGGAACCTCCGTAAGGCTATCAGCTGATTTTTCCATAGAAACTTGGCAGGTCAGAAGGGAGTGGCATGATATATTTAAAGTATTGAAAGGGAAAAACCTACAAGCCAGAATACTCTACCCAGCAAAATTATTATTCAGAATTGAAAGAGAGATGAAGAACTTCTCAGAGAAGCAAAAACTAAGAGGGTTCATCTAACTGATGTTACAAGTGTTAAAGGGTCTTCTCTAAGTGGAAAAGGCTACAACAAGAAGAATTTATAGGAAAGGAAAATCCCACTAGTAAAGGCAAATGTAAGGTAAAGGTTGTGGATCAACTACTTAAATAAGCTAGTACAAGATTAAGAGACAAAAATTATAAAATCAACTATAACTACAATAAACAGTTAAGGGACAGACATGAATATGTAAAATATGACATTGAAAACACAAAATGTTGGGGGGGGAATAAAAAATGTAGCTTTTAAAAAGTGTATAAATGTATCTGAACTTAAATGACTATTGGTTTAAAATAAGCTCTAGGTCAACATATATGAACTCCACAGTAACCACAAGTAAAAAACCTACAGTAGATACACAGAAACTAGAGAAAAGAATACAAGCACACCACTAAAGAAAATCATCAAACCACAAGGGAAGGAAGTAAAAGAAGATAACAGAGAAGAACTATAAAAACAACCAGAAAATTAGTGACAAAATGGCAATAAGTACACACTTATCAATAATCACTTTAAATATCAATGGATTAAATGCTCCAGTCAAAAGACATAGGGTGGCTGACTGGATAAAAATGAAGACCCATCTATATGCTGCCTGCAAGAGACTCATCTCAGAGACACACACACAGCCTGAAAGTGAGGGGATGGAAAAAGACAGTTCATGTAAATGGAAGAGGAAAAAAATGCTGGGGTAGCAATACTCATATCAGACAAAGTAGACTTTAAAATAAAGTCTATAACAAAAGACAATAAACAGCATTATATAATAATAAAGGGATCTGTACAGCAATAGGATTAACTTTCATTAACATATATGTACATAATATAGGTGAACCTAATCAGGAGCATCTAAACATATAGAGCAAATATTAACAGATATAAAGGGAGAAAATGGCAACAATACAATAATAGTACAGGACTTTAACACTCCACTTGCAGCAATAGACAGAAAATCAATAAGGAAACAGTGGTCTTAAATGGCACATTAGACCAGTTGGACTTAATAGATATCTACTGGACCTTACATCCCAAAACAGAAGAATACACATTCTTTTTAAATGCATATGGGGGTTTCCTGGTGGCGCAGTGGTTGGGAGTCCACCTGCCAATGCAGGGGACACAGGTTCGAGCCCTGGCCTGGGAAGATCCCACATGCTATGGAGCAACTAAGCTCATGTGCCACAACTGCTGAGCTTGCGCTCTGGAGCTCACGTGCCATAACTACTGAAGGCCGTGCGCCTAGAGCCCGTGCTCCACAATGAGAAGCCACTGCAATGAGAAGCCTGTGCACCGCAATGAAGAACAGCCCCCACGTGCCACAACCAGAGAAAGCCTGCACACAGCAATGAAGACCCAATGCAGCCAAAAATTGAAAAACAAATAAAGTTTAAATGCATATGGAATGTTCTCCAGGATAGATCACATGCTAGGCCATAAAACAAGTCTCAACAAATTTAAGAGAACAGAAATTATATCAAGCATTTTTTCTGAACACAATGGTATGTAACTAGAAATCAACTACAGGAAGAAAAATGGGAAAACCACAAACATGTGGAGACTACACAACATGATATTAAAACCTATGGGTAGGTAAAGAAATCAAAGAGAAAATCAGAAAATACCTTGAAACAAATGAAAATAAAAACACAACTTGCCAAAATCTACAAGATGCAGCAAAAACAGTCCTAAGAGGGAAGTTTATGGCGACACAGGACTACCTCAAGAAAAAAGAAAAATTTCAAATGAACAACCTAACACACAATCTAAAGGAATTAAAAAAAGAATAAAGCCCAAAGTCAGCTAAAGGAAGGAAATAATAAAGATCAGAGAGGAAATAAATGAAAAGGAGACTAAAAAAAACACACCAATAGAAAAGATCAATGAAACTAAGAGCTGGTTTTTTGAAAAGATAAATAAAATCAATAAGCCTTTAGCCAGGCTCTTTAAGAAAAAATGACAGAGGACACAAATGAACAAAATAATAACTGAAAGAGGAGAAATTGCAAATGATATCACAGAGGTACAAAAAAACATCAGAAGAGAATACTATGAACAGCTATATGCCAACAAACTGGACAACCTAGAAGAAATGGATAAATTTCTAGAAACATACAATCTTCCAAGACTGAATGAGGAAGAAAGAGATAATCTGAACAGACTGATCACTAGTAGTGGAATTGAATTAGTAATCAAAAAACTCCCAGCAAACAAAAGTCCAGGACCTGACAGCTTCACAGGGAAATTCTATCAATAACAAACATATAAAGAAGAGCTGATACCTATCCTTCTCAAACTACTCCAAAAAACTGAAGAGGAGGGAACACTCCCAAATTCATTCTATGAGCCCACGATTACCCTGATACCAAAATCAGACAAAGACACCACAAAAAAAGAGAAAATTACAGGCCAACATCTCTGATGAATATAGTTGCAAAAATCCTCAACAAAATATTAGAAAACTGAATTCAACAATTATAAAAAGGATTATATACCGTGATCAAGCAGGATTTATTCCAGGGATGCAAGGATGGTTTAATGCCTACAAATTGATAAATGTGATATACCACATTAACAAAAGAAAGGATAAAAATCACATGATCATCTCAACAGATGTAGAAAAAGCATTTGACAAAATTCAACAACCATTCATGATACCAACTTTCATCAAAGTTGGTATAGATGAAACATATCTCAACATAAATAAAGGCCATTTATGACAAACCCACAGCTAACATCATACTCAATGTTGGAAAGCTGAAAGCTTTTCCTCTAAAATCAGGAACAAGACAAGGATGCCTACTCTTCCCATTTATATTTAACACAGTATTGGAAGTCCTAGACACAGGAATCAGACAAGAAAAAGAAACAAAAGGCATCAAACTGGAAGGGAAAAGGTAAATCTGTCACTATTTGCAGATGACATTATACTTATATATAAAACCCTAAAATCTCCACCAAAGAACTATTAGAATAAATTAATTCAGTAAAGTTGCAGGATACAAGATTAATATACAGAAATCTGTTGCTTTTCTATACTCTTACGATGAACAATCAAAAAGAGAAAGCAAAACAATCCTGTTTAAAATCACACCAAAAGAATAAAATACCTAGGAATGATCTTAACCAAGAAGGTGAAAGACCTACTCTCCAAAACTATAAAACACTGGTGAAGGAAATTAAAGATGATATAAGGAAATGGAAAGATATCCCATGTTCACAGAAATTTTTGTAAAATGTCCATACTACACAAAGCAATCTACAGATTTAATACAATCCCTATCAAAATACCCATGACATTTTTCACAGAACTAGAATAATCATAAAATTTATATTGAACCACAACAGATCCTGAATAGCCAAAGCAATCCTGAGAAAAATGAACAAAGTTGGAATTAACATATTCTCCCTGACTTCTGACTATATTACAAAGCTACAGTAATCAAAACAGTATGGTACTAGAATAAAAAGAGACACATAGATCAATGGAAAAAAACAGAGTCCAGAAAGAAAACCACACATATATGGTCAATTATTTTACAACAAAGGAACCAAGAATATACAATGGGAAAAAGGTAGTCTCTTCAATAAACTGTGTTGGGGAAATCGGACAGGCAGTTGCCAAAGAAAGAAAATGGACCACTAACATATAACATTTACAAAAATTAACTTCAAATGGATTAAAGACTTGAATGTAAGACCTGAAACCACAAAACTCCTAGAAGAAAACACAGAACACTCTTTGACATACATTGTAGCAATCTTTCTTTGGTTCTGTCTCCTAAGGCAAAGGAAACAAAAGCAAAAATAAAACAAATGGGACCTAATTAAGCTTAAACGCTTTTGCACAGCAAAGAAAACCATTGGCAAAATGAAAAGACAACCTACCGAGTGGAAGAAAATGTTTGCAAATGTAATGACTCATAAAGGTTTAATATCCAAACTATATAAACAGCTCATACAACTCAATATCAAAAAACCCAAACACCCCAATTAAAAAAATGGTCAGAAAACCTGAATACACATTTCTTCAAAGAAGATATACAGAGGGCCAACATGCACATGAAAAGATGCTCAACATTGCTTATCATCAGGGAAATGCAAATCAAAACCACAATGAGATATCGCCTCACACCTGTCAGAACGGCTACCATCAAAAAGACCACAAATAACAAACGTTGGCAAGGATGTGGAGAAAAGAGAACCCTAGTGCAATGCTGGTGGGAATGTAAATTGTTGCAGCCATGTGGAAAACAGTACGGAGGTTCCTCAAAAAACTAAAAACAGAACTACCATATAATCCAGCAATTTCTCCCAAGTATATATCTGGAGAAAATGAAAATACTAATTCAAAAACCCCAATGTTCAATAATAGTGGGGGACTTTAACACCTCACTTACACCAATGGACAGATCATCCAAACAGAAAATTAATAAGGAAACACAAGCATTAAATGATACAATAGACCAGATAGATTTAATTGATATTTATAGGACATTCGATCCAAAAACAGCAGATTACACTTTCTTCTCAAATGCGCATGGAACATTCTTCAGGATAGATCACATCTTGGTTCACAAATCAAGCCTCAGTAAATTTAAGAAAATTGAAATAATATCAAGCATCTTTTCTGAGCAAAATGCTATGAGATTACACATCAATTACAGGGAAAAATACATAAAAAACACAAACACAAGGAGGCTAAACAATACGTTACGAAATAGCCAAGAGAGATCACTGAAGAAATCAAAGAGGAAATCAAAAAATACCTAGAGAAAATGACAATGAAAACACGACGATCCAAAACCTATGGGATGCAGCAAAAGCAGTTCTAAAAGGGAAGTTTATAGTAATACAATCCTACCTCAAGAAACAAGAAACATCTCAAATAAACAATGTAACCTTACACCTAAAGGAACTAGAGAAAGAACAACAAACAAAACCCAAAGTTAGCAGAAGGAAAGAAATCATGAAGATCCAGAGCAGAAATAAATGAAATAGAAACAAAGAAAACAACAGCAAAGATCAATAAAACTAAAAGGTGGTTCTTTGAGAAGATAAACAAAATTGATAAACCATTGGTGAGACTCATCAAGAAAAGGAGGGAGAGGACTCAAATCAATAAGATTAGAAATGAAAAAGGATAAGTTACAACAGACACCGCAGAAATACAAAGTATCCTAAGAGACTACTACAAGCAACTCTATGCCAATAAAATGGACAACCTGGAAGAAATGGACACATTCTTCGAAAGGTATAACCTTCCAAGTCCGAACCAGGAAGAAATAGAAAATATGAACAGACCAATCACAAGTAATGAAATTGAAACTGTGATTAAAAATCTTCCAACAAACAAAAGTCCAGGACCAGATGGCTTAACAGGTGAATTCTATCAAACATGTAGAGAAGAGCTAACGCCCATCCTTCTCAAACTCTTCCAAAAATTGCAGAGGAAGGAACACTCCCAAACTCATTCTATGAGGCCACCATCACCCTGATATCAAAACCAGACAAAGATACTATGCAAAAAGAAAATTACAGACCAATATCACTAATGAATATAGATGCAAAAATCCTCAACAAAGTACTAGCAAACAGAATCTAACAACACATTAAAAGAATCATACACCATGATCAAATGGGATTTATCCCAGGGATGCAAGGATTCTTCAACATATGCAAATCAATCAACGTGATACACCATAGTAAAAATTTGAAGAATAAAAACCATATGATCATCTCAATAGATGCAGAAAAAGCTTCTGACAAAATTCAACACCCATTTATGATAAAAACTCTTCAGAAAGTAGGCATAGAGGGAACCTACCTCAACAAAATAAAAGCCATATATGACAAACCCACAGCAAACATCATTCTCAATGGTGAAAAACTGAAAGCATTTCCTCTAAGATCAGGAACAAGGATATCCACCCTCACCATTATTATTCAATGTAGTTTTGGAAGTCCTAGCCACAGCAATCAGAGAAGAAAAAGAAATAAAAGGAATACAAATTGGAAAAGAAGAAGTAAAGCTGTCACTGTTTGCAGATGACATGATACTATATATAGAGAATCCTAAAGATGCCGCCAGAAAACTACTAGAGCTAATCAATGAATTCGGTGAAGTTGCGGGATACAAAATTAATGCACAGAAATCTCTTGCATTCCTATACACTAATGATGAAAAATCTGAAAGAGAAATTAAGGAAACACTCCCATTTACCACTGCAACAAAAAGAATAAAATACCTAGGAATAAACCTACCTAGGGAGACAAAAGACCTGTATGCAGAAAACTATTAAGATACTGATGAAAGAAATTAAAGATGATACCAACAGATGGAGAGATATACCATGTTCTTGGATTGGAAGAATCAATATTGTGAAAATGACTATACTACCCAAAGCAATCTACAGATTCAATGCAATCCCTATCAAATTACCAATGGCATTTTTTACAGAACTAGAACAAAAAATCTTAAAATTTGTATGGAGACACAAAAGACCCCGAATAGCCAAAGCAGTCTTGAGGGAAAAAAACGGAAGTGGAGGAATCAGACTCCCTGACTTCAGACTATACTACAGAGCTACAGTAATCAAGACAATATGGTACTGGCACAAAAACAGAAATATAGATCAATGGAACAAGATAGAAAGCCCAGAGATAAACCCATGCACCTATGGTCAACTAATCTATCACAAAGGAGGCAAAGATATACAATGGAGAAAAGACAGTCTCTTCAATAAGTGTTGCTGGTAAAACTGGACAGCTATATGTAAAAGAATGAACTTAGAACACTCCTTAACACCATAAACAAAAATAAACTCAAAATGGATTCGAGACCTAAATGTAAGACCGGACACTATAAAACTCTTACAGGAAAACCTAGGCAGAACACTCTTTGACATAAATCACAGCAAGATCTTTTTTGACCCACCTCCTAGAGAAATGGAAATAAAAACAAAAATAAACAAATGGGACCTAATGAAACTTAAAAGCTTTTGCACTGCAAAGGAAACCATAAAGAAGAAAAGACAACCCTCAAAATGGGAGAACAAATCAACAGACAAAGGACTAATCTCCAAAATATATCAATAGCTCATGCAGCTCAATATTAAAAAAACAAACAACCCAATCCCAAAATGGGCAGAAGACCTAAACAGACATTTCTACAAAGAAGACACAGATGGCCAAGAAGCACATGAAAAGCTGCTCAACATCACTAATTATTAGAGAAATGCAAATCAAAACTACAATGACATATCACCTCACACCAGTTAGAATGGGCATCATCAGAAAATCTACAAACAACAAATGCTGGAGAGGGTGTGGTAAAAGGGAACCCTCTTGCACTGTTGGTGGGAATGTAAATTGATACAGCCACTGTGGAGAACGGTATGGTGGTTCCTTAAAAAACTAAAAATAGAATTACCAGGTGATCCAGCAATCCCACTACTGGGCATATACCCAGAGAAAACCATAATTCAAAAATACACATGCACCCCAATGTTCCTTGCAGCACTATTTACAATAGCCAGGTGATGGAAGCAACCTAAATGCCCATCGACAGACGAATGGATAAAGATGTGGCACATATATACAATGGAATATTACTCAGCCATAAAAAGGAACGAAATTGGGTCATTTGTAGAGACGTGGATGGACTTGGAGACTGTCATACAGAGTGAAGTAAGTCAGAAAGAGAAAAGCAAATACCGTATATTAACACATATATGTGGAACCTAGAAAAATGGTACAGATGAACCAGTTTGCAGGGCAGGAATGGAGACACAGATGTAGAGAACAAACATATGGACACCAAGCGGGGAAAGCAGCTGGCGGGGGGGGGTGGTAAAAAAAAAAAAAAAAGAATTCTTTTTTACACTTCAAAAAGTTAAACATCATCCTGAATAGGAAAATCTACAGAGACAGAGAGTAAATTAGTGGTTGGCAGAGGCTAGGGGAAGGCGAGAATGGGGAATGACTGGTAGTGGGTACAGGGTTTCTTTTTGTCACGATGAAAATGTTCTGGCATTAGACAGTGGTAATGATTCCACAACTTTGTGAATGTACTATAAACCACTAAATTGTACACTTTAAACGTGAATTGTATCTCAATAAACCCATTATTTTAGGGGGGGAAAACCCAACGTTCATAGCAGCATTATTTACAATAGCCAAGATATGGAATCAACCTAAGAGTCTATCAACAGATGACTGGATAAAGAAGATGTGAGAATATATATATATATATTCTCTCTCTCTATATATATATATACATATGTGTACGTATATATACACACACACAGATATATATATATATATATATAGAGAGAGAGAGAGAGAGAGAGAGAGAGAGAGAGAGAATATTATTCAGCCATAAAAAGGAATGAAATCTTGCCATTTGCAACAACATGGATGGACCTGAAAGGTATTGTACTTAGTGAAATAAGTCAGACAAAGAAAGACAAATATTATATGTTAACACTTATATGTGGAATCTAAAGAATAAAACAAAGCAATGAAAATAACAAAACAGAGACAGACCCACAGAAATAGAGAATAAACTACTGGTTATCAGTGGGGGGAAGGAAGGTGGGAGGGGCAAAACAGGGGTAGGGGATTAAGAGGTACAAACTACTATGTATAAAATAAATAAGCTACAAGGACTGATTGTTCAGTACAGGGAATATAGCCAATATTTTATAATAACTTTAAATGGAATATGATCTATAAAGTATTGAGTCACTCTGTTGTACACCTGAAACTAATGTAATACTGTAAATCATCTATACTTCAATAAAGAGAGAGAGAACATAGGCTTTCTACATTGGCAGCAAATGACCATGCATAAAATAATTATAATAAAGTTTTATACTGTCACAGAATGAGCCTTGGCTTCACAATTTTAGGTTTCAGTATTATATTATAGGTGTGTAGATAGAAGTCACCTGGATTTGAATAAGGGACCAAACTTAGGGAGGCTTAAAAACTTGTCCAAAGTTATTGAATTAGTAAATGACAGAGCTAAGTCCTCTCAAAATCCAGCAAAACTTAGCTTGACAACTGGCATTAAAAAATTAGAAAACAAAAATCAAAAAATAAAATCTCATTACCTGTAGTCTTCCCTTTTCATAGGCCAGTTTATTTTTACTCTCAGTAATTTTTCCCAAGACATTTTTCACCTGCTGTTGGGCAAGCTGATAAAGCAAACACAGGTATCAGTACCTCTAGGCATAGAATGAATAATCATTTTCTTTCTTAAACAAGTATTTATACCCTTACTATTTCTAAAGTAATGAATCCAGGATTCATATTTATTTGCTATTGCTACCTCTTAGTCTGTCTTTAGACAGCTGATCACAGTGTAATATGAAACATGTAGAGAGACTGCTCATGAAAATATGAGTGCCTTAAGACTCACAGTTGTTCTTTGTTTCCTAATTCTCTTTCTGCTATGTCAAGTATTCCTTTGTAGTTGCAACCTAACGCAGATGTGGGGTGGTTTTATCAGTGGTTGCAGATATGCAATTTGTGGATTATATGCGGTCGGCCCTCTGTATCCACAGGTTCCACATCCACTGGTTAAACCAACTGTGGATCAAAAATATTCAGGAAAAATAAATTTCAAGTTCCAAAAAGCAAAACTTGAATTTGCCACACATGGGCAACTGACAACTATTTAAATAGCATTACATTGTGTTAGGTATTATAAGTAATCTAGAGATGATTTAAAGTATATGGAAGGATGTGCATAGATTATATGCAAATATCACACCATTTTATATAAGGGACTTGAGCATCCACAGATTTTGGTATCTGGAGGGTCCTGGAACCAATTCCCCACAGTTACTGAGGGATGATTGTAGTTATTTAAGACAATGGGAGCTACAAATGATCACAACCATTTGGTCAATAGCAGACATCTCAGTTACCATAGTAAAAGGCAGTAAAAAAAGAAAAAAAAAAAAGAAATGTTTGTCGGAAACTCCAACATTGTTTGATCAAGTACTCAACACAATGTTATCTAGGACAAACATTACTGAAGTCTCTATATTTCATGAAATTACGTATTTAATCATTCAAACAGCCTTTAATAATGAGTTATTTTTTTTCCCTCAGACTTTGTCAGAGGAAGTAACTATAAAATAGTTTTCTCTTGATTAAATTTTGAACCTTACTGATACTTCAGGAACACTATTAGTGACTGAATATAGAAGTTTTCACCTTCCATAATCAATTTCAGTGTTACATCTTAATAACAGGAAATACTGATATTTGCCATATGTCAAAATCATCTTCATAAGTCCATTGTAGGAATAATACACACACAAGCAGATGTGACTAAGAACACGAATTCTTAATCACGTAGGCCAACCAGCTGCACTATGGGTCATTTCCAGTAAATTTTAAGTTCAAAGTCTTAATAATGTTGGTAAATATCCTAAGTTGACATAATCACTATTTCTGGTTTACATTTGCTTAATTTGTGAATAACAGAACAAAAGGGCCTTTTCAGCATTTAAAGCCAAAGAATTTAGATTTTTGTTTTATATTCAACTTTGGGCGAGTCTGTAAAGATGAAACCATGTATGTTGGGATGTTAATTTACACAAGAGACATTCCTCACTATCTCCAACATTGTTACAGCTATTCTTTACTCATCTCTTTGTAGTGCACTTTATTTCATTTTAAATATTGTGAATATTTTCCAAATAAAAGTAAAAACACATTCCAAACTAGATTACTGTATAACATGTAACTCATTTCTTCCTCTGTTCAAAATATTTTCATGACAGCATATATTCTGTTAAGAGGTCACATTAATCTGGAGCATTGTTTTCTCCTTGGTAGTTGTCTTGGCTAGAAGAATTAAGCCATTTTAGACATTCTAGACTCGATAAAAACCTATGGAAAAATTATAAGTAGTGATTAGTCCCACTGTAAAATTATGCACATTCATTTTAAAATTTATACCCAATATTAGATCAGTGGGTAATTAACTATTATGGCTATCTAGGCATTTGTCCTATCAGATCAATATTTATTTCATACTTATACATATTCATACTTCCGGTTTTTTTAAGTTTCACTTTTTCAAAAATAGTTTTTTTAAATAGATCTTTATTGGAGTATAATTGCTTCACAATACTGTGTTAGTTTCTGTGTTAGTACAACAAACTGAATCAGCCATATGCATACATATGTCCCCATATCCCCTCCCTCTTGAGCCTCCCTCCCACCTTCCCTATTCCACCCCTCTAGGTCATCGCAAACCACCGAGCTGATCTCCCTGTGCTATGCTGCTGTTTTCCCACTAGCTATTTTACATTTGGTAGTGTATATATGTCGATGCTACTCTCACTTTGCCCCAGCTTCCCCCTCCCACCCTGTGTCCTCAAGTCCATTCTCTATGTCTGCATTTTTCTTTAAAGGAACTAATTTATTTATTTATTTATTTATTTATTTATTTTGGCTGTGTTGGCTCTTCACTGCTATGCGCGGGCTTTCTCTAGTTGCGCTGAATGGGGGCCACTCTTCCTTGCGGTGCACAGGCCTCTCATTGTGGTGGCCTCTCCCGTTGCAGAGCATAGGCTCCAGGCACGCAGGCCTCAGCAGCTGTGGCACACGGGCTCAGCAGTTGTGGCTTGCAGGCTCCAGAACAGGGCCCAGCTGCTCCGCAGCATGTGGGACCTTCCCAGACCAGAGCTCGAACCTGTGTCCCCCGCATTGGCAGGCAGATTCTCAACCACTGAGCCACCAGGGAAGTCCCTCTATGTCTACATCTTTATTCCTGTCTTGCAACTAGGTTCATCAGTATCATTTTTTTTTTTTTTTAGATTCCATATATATGTGTTAGCATATGGTATTTGTCTTTCTCTTCCTGACTTACTTCACTCTGTATGACAGACGCTAGGTCCATTCACTTTTTTTTTTTTTTTTTTTTTTTTTTTTAATGCGTTACGCGGGCCTCTCACTGTTGTGGCCTCTCCCGTTGCGGAGGACAGGCTCCGGACGCGCAGGCCCAGCGGCCATGGCTCACGGGCCCAGCCGCTCCGCGGCATGTGGGATCTTCCCAGACCGGGGCACGAACCTGTGTCCCCTGCATCGGCAGGCGGACTCTCAACCACTGCGCCACCAGGGAAGCCCCTCCATTCACTTTTAATCGTTGTGTGTTGCTCCCACTAAAGCAAAGGAAAATATTTTTTTAAAGCATTCAGACCAATAAAGTATTGGTTTCAAAATAACCTAAGGAAAATGTAGACTGCTATCAATAAATAGGAGGCTAGTAATAATATATTATCATAACATTAGTCATCAATTAATTTTCTGTCTGTGGAAGACATACAGTCCTCCTTTACCACAATATTTTTCATTTTGGAAACTATGATGTAAAATCATCCCATGAATGCAACATTTGGGATTATGTTTTGATCAAGCCTTCAGCGGAAAATATATCACAAGGATGGCCAATAATGCTACAAAAACAAAGCTACACCATAACCATAAAAGCTGAATTATTTAAAATTTAAAATTCAGTTCCAAGTCCTATAAATCAAAGTGCCCAATGTGTTGCAAAATGTAGGTATAGCTTATAAAAAGTCAAGAGCCAGATTTAACCAAAAATATGCTAGCTATTACAAATAAAAACACTCAAAAATAACTTTGCTTGCCTTCTTGGAATGCGGAAGGCTTTTTATTTTTTTAAATAACTTGGATAGTCTGGGTCTCTTATAAAATGTGTCCAAGAATTTTTCAAATAATGGCACTTTTTTCCTCAATAAAATTCCCTCTTTTAGGCAAAGGCATAAAGAATTCTATTACTCTTTCAAATACACTTTTAAAATAATTTCCCCTTTTTGCCACCAAAGAAAACACTAATGCACTGATAAGTGAAAACTAAGAAAAATCAAAATGTGATACTGTTTGACACAAAATCACTTATTTAAATTTATGACAAACAAAAATAAATTGTTCCAGTTGCTAAAGGAAAGTAGATGGTAAGGCAGTAACTTAAATTACTGTTTTCAGATTATTTAAATAGGCCCTGTACTTAAGAAAATTGATGGAACACCAGAAATTAGAGAGAGACCACTTAAATGAGTGAATATCTCAGATTCTGAGTTGTGGAATGCAGAACTCAATGTAACCTTTGCTTAAATAATCTTGGCAATATACTATAAAGATTATTAATATACAGAGCAAAACAGAAACTAGAGTATCACCTGAGAAACAGCATACAAAGAAAAATGCTAATGGTTAGAATATACATTTTAACTCAAGCACAAAAACATCACTCCTTGGAAAAGCAGGAAGCTAACACAGAAAGAATTATCTTAAGATATGAAAGGTAGGTTGACAAGGATCAACAGTAAGCCACAAAGTGATTTCTAAAATAATTTTAAACATCTGGGTAAGCTCTAAAAGTTAGCAGAAGCTGTTAGAAGGATACATAAAACCAAGAGATAGTAGCATCTTGGTAAAGCTGTTTTATAAGTAGATTGTTAAGAAGGAATTTTATTCAAAATGTTTAACAACCAGTATGACATAGGCCCCCGCAAATGGAACCAACTCTGTCACCCTCACAAGTATACACTGACTGAATGCCACCCTAGTTTTGAGAAATACTACATTTAATACATTGTTTAATTTCAAGTCATTATAATCCTAGTTGTGTATGCAACTAATTTTACTTCTGTCTGGTGCTACCATTTGAAAATGTGTGTTTAAAATACAAATGAGAAGTGGGGCAAATAGTCATTTAACTTGAATCCAGGAATAATAACTTTTTCACATTTGGATCTTTTCTCATCGCATTTCCCTGCATGACTGCCTGTGGTAACGGACTTAAATTACACCATCATTCACAGCAAACAGACTTGTGGTTGCCAAGGGGGAGGGGAGAATGGGGGAGGGAGGGAGTGGGAGTTTGGGGTTAGCAGATGCAAACTATTATATATAGAATATATAAACAACAAGGTCCTACTATATAGCACAGGGAACTATATTCAATATCCTGTGATACACCACAATGGAAAAGAATATTTAAAAATATAGAAGTATAACCAAATCACTTTGCTGTACAGCAAACATTAACACAACATTGTAAATCAACTATATTTCAATAAAAAATTTTAAAAATTACACAGTCATTAAAGTCTGAAATGGCAAACATAAACCTAAAATTAGGAAGTGTGAGAAAAAGAAGAAATGATATTTATACAAGTATACTTGCGGCGAGCTGCTTCTGACCAGCAGAATGACGAATCACCACACGCTAGATTCTTCTCGCATCACACTTTATTGGAGTACAGCTTGGTTTCGGGCGGATGGAAGGAAGACCCCGTATGCTCGAGCCTGTCTGCTTATATAAGGGCTTAAGGACTCGTGTAAGTCCCTGATTCGTCCGTATGGTTTATCGCATTTCGCAAGCCGGACTTTGGATAGGCCACTGCTTCAAAACCTGATTAGTATATTAGGTGCATACGCCCTAGCGGCATACTTAGTGCATGCGTAATGGCTATCCGGCCGCGCCCTACATCTCCCCCTTTTTTCTTTTCGACCATTGCAGCGGACATTGACCTGTACCAGTGCTCATACCGGGGTATGTACACGGTGTACCGGTAGTTTCCGCTTGCATTCGCAGACACCCTCCTGCGTGCAATGCTCGCAATCGAACTGCAGGGTGCAAGGGCTGTCTTCACGTGGCATGGGCTCCTCATGGAGGTGCAATGGTAACGAGACCTCTCCGTGCAGAGGCAGCCCCTAGGGCCGATCCCCTATAGAGGTGCAATGGCGGCAAGGCCCCTCTGTGCAAGGGCGATCATATGTTTTTTAGGGTGGAGAGCCAGGCTGCGGGGGACTCGCCTTCACTGATGGCCACAAGCGCCTGAGTGAGCATTATCCTATCTCGCCGGGTTCGAATGCGAATACGACAGACCAACCAGAGACACAACACTATCCCAAACAAACAGCAGGCTGCGAACAGTCCCACACCCACCCATTCCTTAAAAAAGGAAAATGCTCTAGCTAGCCATGCGGTAAATTCTCCAAGTCACTGGATCCACTCTGGTTGCATTCAGCTGCAGGATATTCAACTTCTGCTTAAATATCCCCTGGCAGCCTCTGCAAGATCCTTAAGTATTTTATAATCCACCATCTCATAATATCTTTGACGCGTGGCTGGGTCTTCAAACACTGGAAAAGCTGTGGGTACCTGAGACCAGACTTCTCTGGGTATGAATGTACACTTTGGCGGTTCCCGAACCGCAGCGCCAGGGGGGGCGCTAGCAATAAAAGCGGAAGTCTGAGTACATGTTAAAGCTTTTGATTTAGCAGAAGCACAAAATGGCGGACGAGCACCCGCAGAGGCACAAAATGGCGGACGAGCACATGGGGAACTGCCATATCGTCCTCTTTCATATTCGGCAGCTGCTTCTTCCAGATCCGCCTCCTCGGGATTCAACTCATCTTGAGACAAATAAAGTGCTTTAAATTCATCTAAAAGTGGATACAATCCTGGCGTTGCATCCGATTTTTCTATTTGTTTTTCTCTCCTTTTCCTAGGATTCTTAGGCCTATCTACCGTAGTCCCTATATTTTCACTTTCTGACGCACTATCTTGATATATGCTAAGAGCTTTACGGCCCATCTGTACAATATCTTCGCATTTCCTTTCTCTTAAGCACGAATGTATCATTCTCCATAACGGAAACGTGCCTCGAGAGAGCTCCCCCATTTTGTGACGATCAGCCAAGTCCTTCCCCAGTTTTTCCCAAGATGGAACAGTCAGGCTTCCAGACACCGCAAACCATGGGGCGGCACCATCAATATCCTGCAACAGTTTACTAATAGTTTTATGTGAAATCTTAAGTCCTCGATCGTTCAGAAGGGCTTGGATGGGCTCATGGAATCCAACGGTTGGTTCCGCGGATGAACTATTCCCCATAGTTCACTCTCATATATGAACAACTTGCTAAAGCGGGAAGATCTCTGACCTATCTAATGGCCAGGGGAGACACACTCGGTCGGGCTGATGGCACCGTAGCCACACGCAGACAAAAGTGCGACAGCTACGAAGAGAACGAAAGCGAAAATAAAAATCTCGGGCTCTATTGCAGCAAAAAACATACCTAAACTGGACTACTTAATGGCGGTTCACTCCGTGTGTCGAGTTCTGAATCGGTCCTCCATGCGGGGTGCGCAGGTTCCCGGGTTTCGGCACCACTTGCGGCGAGCCGCTTCTGACCAGCAGAATGACGAATCACCACATGCTAGATTCTTCTCGCATCACACTTTATTGGAGTACAGCTTGGTTTCGGGCGGATGGAAGGAAGACCCCGTATGCTCGAGCCTGTCTGCTTATATAAGGGCTTAAGGACTCGTGTAAGTCCCTGATTCGTCCGTATGGTTTATCGCATTTCGCAAGCCGGACTTTGGATAGGCCACTGCTTCAAAACCTGATTAGCATATTAGGTGCATACGCCCTAGCGGCATACTTAGTGCATGCGTAATGGCTATCCGGCCGCGCCCTACATATACTGTATATGCTGGCCCTGTGAGGGGCACTTTACTCACAGTATGACATTTAATCCTCACAGCCTGGTAAGACAGACATGACCCTCTTTGTGCTCTACCGAATCAACATTTCTTAAACACCTATTATGTATTAGGCGCTATGGTAGGCAAGAGAGTATACAGATGAGTAACTACTCTTCTTGCATTAGAAGAGAGTGAAGGCAGATACATAAGCAGGTCAATTTCTAACTTAGTAGTTAGAAATGTAGTAACTATTTTGATATGGGTATGCACAGTAGAACCCCACAGTTAGGGGAGATCCCCTTGGTGCTGAAGGCCATAGAGGTTAAGAACTTGCCCAGGTCACACAGTAAATGGAGCCAAGTATTGTAACCAGGTCTGAATTTAAATCTGTGGTGTGGCACACACAACACACTCATATGTATATCTCTAAAAATCAGTAAGAGGTTATACTGGAGGGTAGTTTTTATTGAGAATTTCAAGTGTTAATTCTCAAAGAACAAAAATATACTGCCGGCATTGAATAGGTTTAATAACAATAGGTTTAAAAACCAATAGGCAATAGGTTTAATAACATTGCTCGGATTGAAAAAAGAAAAAAAAAGTTCTTAACCTCTCAAGACTCATACAGCCAAGTGAAGCACTTCCAGGCAGGCTTGGTCAGAGAAGGTTCTATGCATAGACATATAAGCTGGAATTGAGGTATGGGATATCACTGGGAGACCTTAATCAAGAGGTGCTGTGGACAGGCAAGAATCAACATTGAGCAAATCACTTGCAAGACCCGTCAAAGTCACTAATAGGATAAGGCCACAGTCCTGCTCACTGGCAGTAGAGACATGAAAGAATCATGCAGACTGAGATATGGTCTTCCAGAGAGACCCAAACCAGGTGGGTGGATAAGCCCAGCTGAGGCCTGGCCAACAGGAAAGGACATGGATGAATCTTTAATCTTGGGGGAGGGAGGCATGGTTTGAGACAGTACCAGGAATTAGAGCTAATGCACCTTGCTGCTCTGATAGGAACTTATAAGCTTTCTTCTGAGACAGTTGAGATACTAAGAATTCAATAAATGTTAGCAATGCTCTACGTGCTTTACATGTATTAACTTACTTAACCTCAACAACCTCCTAATAATAGTATGATTATCCCCATTTTGACAGATTAAGAAACTCAGGCTCCAAGAGGTTAAGGATCACACCCAAGGTCACAGCCAAAATTGAAACATAGATAATCTGGCTCTAAAGCCATGAAAATGTAAGAGTATTTATACATGTATTTTTAATTTTTATTTATTTATTTTTGGCTGTATGGGGTCTTCGTTGCTACACACGGGCTTTCTCTAGTTGCAGTGAGCAGGGGGCTACTCTTCATTGGGGTGCATGAGCTTCTCATTGCAGTGGCTTCTCTTTGTTGCAGAGCACAGGCTCTAGGCATGTGGGCTTCAGTAGTTGTGGCACGAGGGCTCAGCAGTTGTGGCTCGCGGGCTCTAGAACGCAGGCTCAGTAGTTGTGGCGCACGGGCTTAGTTGCTCCGTGGCATGTGGGATCTTCCTGGACCAGGGCTCGAACCCGTGTCTCCTGCATTGGCAGGCAGATTCTTAACACTGCACCACCAGGGAAGTCCCAGGATTTAGATTTAGTCTCTGTAATTTTTTATAGTTGAAGTAATGAGCAGCTTATGACAGAGTCTGAAAGAATTTATTTCCGATTAAGGCAGACTTCACATCAGCGCCTTCTTTGGAATTTTGAAAGATGATTTGCATGTTATAGAAGCAATGGCTAATTCTTTCTCAAGTATTCAGAAGCACGGGAAACTTATTAGCTGTTTAACATAACAATCATCTCTTTAAATCTCCTTCACCTGGAGATGTTTTAAGAATCCTACCATTTATTTGTAATGGATTGACCTTGTCAAATAGCTTTTAGGAATCCAACTTACTATTGATTTCCTAATGGATGGAACTGTCAGAAAGAGAAAAAAAATACAAGTTTGTTCCTCACAATTTATGGAAAAGAAAATATTTTAAAACGTTAGAAATATTGGTGCTTTTCAGCATTATAGATCCTCTGTGTAGGCAGACATTTAAAGGCTGTCTTAAACTCTTGTTTTCCTAAATCCTCTATTGTCTGAATACCATAGGGCTCTCTGACATATTTAACCTGCATTATTCAGACTTGTGATAATTATCAAAAAAAAAAAAAAAAAAAAAAGAAGGAAACCCATCTCCTGATTTCTGATTGTTTTTTAAAACTCATAGTCATTAATTGCTACTTTAGACTGACTTTTAATACCCCCAATGGTAATCAGAAGTTGCTTGCTCAAGTTCTAGGGAAGCAATTTGATCTGCCAGTTGCTTATTCTTTTCCTCTAGAGTCTGCAGGTTGCAGGTTAATGCATTTATGTCTACCTTTAGACGAAAAAAGAGAAAAGAATTCTACGCCAGATCCAAAAATATTATCTTGTTTTTAAAATGACATTTTTAACTGTAAAATAAATGGCATCTTATGAATATGTTTCACTGCTTTTTAGTTGTCTTTAGCCGGAGAGTTATTACAAATTGCATAGTGTACATTTACTAGAAGTGAAAGTCCTTCTGGTACTTGGTACTTATTTATATATTAACTCAAGCATATAAATATAGATGCAAAAATACTCCAAAAAATATTAGTAAAATGAATCCGGCAATATATAAAAGGATAACAAATCAGGACTAAGTGTAGTTTATTCCAGTAATACACGGCTTGTTCAACATTCAAAATTAATTACTATAATTCACCACATCAATAGGCTATACAAGAAAAACCATATGACCATCTCAATAGACACACACAGAAAAAGCATTTCACAAAATTCAAATTAATTTATGATAAAAACCCAGTAACCTAGAAATGAAAGGGAACCATCTCTATGTGATAAATTATGTCTGTAAAAACCTACAACTAGTATCAGTATTGGTGGAAGACTGAATGTTTTCCCCTAAGACTGGGAAAAAGGCAAGGATATCTGCTTTTGCCATTCCTATTCAGTATCATACGGGAGGACTTAGCTGGTGCAACAAGGTAAGAAAAAGTGATAAAAAGCATAGAAATTGGAAAGAGAGAAATAAAACTGTCTCTACTTACAACAGACATGATAGTCTACATAGGAAATCCCAAAGAATCTACAAAAGAAATCCTAGAATAAGTGAGTTTAGTAAGGTTGAAGGATACAAGGTCAAATCAATTGTATTTCTATATATTAGCAACAAACAATCGGAAACTGATATTTCTTAAAAGTTCCACTTATAACAGTACCAAAATCCATGAAATTCTTAGGTACAAATCTAAGAAAAAAATATGTCCAATATTTGACATGCTGAAAACTACAGTATGCTGACAAGATAAATCAAAAGCCTAAATAAAATGGTGAGACTTACTGTGTCCCTGTATTAGGAAGATACAATATTGCTAAGATGTCAATTCTCTTTAATCCCAATTTAAATTGTGTGGGATAATTTACCAGTGTCCACCCTTTGGTGGGGTCTAGACTGTGAGGCTAAAAAAAAATGCCCTGTAAGAAATGCTAAAGGGAACTCTTCAGGTTGAAATAAAAGGGGATTAGATAATAACTGGAATCCACATAAAGAAATAAAGGGTACCAGAAAATGTAGCAACATAGGTACATGTAGAAGACATATAAATATGTAGTTTTTGTTTGTAACTCTGTTATGTATAAATCAAAAATATATAGTAAAAGAAAGGTTAAGGGAATTAAAATAGTGCACCAGAAATATCTGCTTAACACAAAGGAAGGCAGTACTGGAGAAACAGAGGAACAAATATCACATAAAACATACAAAAAAATAGTAAAGTAGCAGATGTAAATCCTACCTTATGGGTAATTATGTTAAATATTAATGGATTAAACACTCCAACTAAGAAGCAGAGACAGGCAGAATAAATTTTTTTAAAGACCCAACTGTATGCTGTTTATAAGAGACACACTTTAGATCCAAAGACACAAATGGGTTGAAAATAAAAGGATGGAAAAAGATATATGATGTAAACAGTAATCTGAAAAGAGCTGGAGTGGCTACACTAACATGAGACAAAGTAGATATTAAGACAAAAATCTGTGAGATAAAGAAGGACATTATATACTGAAAAAAGGATCAACCCATTAAGAAGATAACATTTATAAATGCATTTGCATCTAACGACACAACCCCAATGAAGCAAAAACAATACAGCAAAAACTGACAGAATTGAAGGGAGAAATAACAATTCAACACTAACAAAGACTTAATATCCCTCTTTCAATAATAGGTGGAACAGTTAAATGATCAATGAAGAAACAGCTGATGACTTGAACAACACTATAAAGCAACTGGACCTAACAGACATCTTTGGAACACTCCTCCAAACAATAATAGAATACACATTTTTCTCAAGTGCACATGAAGCATGCTCTAGGATATACCACATGTTAAACCATAAAACAACTCTCAATAAATTTGAAAGGACTGAAATTATATAAAGTATGTTCTCCAGCAACAATGAAATAAAATTAAATGAATAAAAGAAGGAAATTTGGAAAATTCACATATATGGGGAAATTCAACAACATATTTCTAAATAACCAATGGGTCAAAGAGGAAATTACAAAGGAAATTAAAGAATATTTTGAGATGAATGAAAATGAACATATAACATGATAAACAAAATGTATGGTATGCAGCTAAGGTGGTGCTTAGAGGGAAATCTGTAGCTGTATAAACTTATATTTAAAAAAAGAGAAATATCTCATATCAATAACCTAAGCGTCCATCTTAAGAACCTAGAAAAAAGGGGCTTCCCTGGTGGCGCTGTGGTTGAGAGTCTGCCTGCCGATGCAGGGGACATGGGTTCGTGCCCCGGTCCAGGAAAATCCCACATGCCACGGAGTGGCTGGGCCCTTGAGCCATGGCCGCTGAGACTACGCGTCTGGAGCCTGTGCTCTGCAATGGGAGAGGCCACAACAGTGAGAGGCCCGTGTACTGCAAAAAAAAAAAAAAAAAAAAAAAGAACCTAGAAAAAGAAAAGCAAACTGAAAGCAAGCAAAAGGAAGAAAATAATAAGGATTATAGCAGAAATAAAACAGAGGCTAGAAAAACAATAGAGAAAATCAGTAAAACCAGAAGTTAGTTCTTTGACAAGATCAACAAAACTGACAAACCACTGTGGTATTAACCAAGAAAAAAAAAATAAAGAATACAAATGAAAGAAGAGACATTATATTGAACTTCCAGAAATAAAAAAGGGGCTACTATGAACAACTGCATGCCAATAAATTTCATAGCCTAGATGAAATGGACAAATTCCTAGAAAGACCCAAATGACTGAAACTCAAAAAAAAAAAAGTAGAAATATGAATTGAACTATAACAAATAAAGAGACTGGATCAATAATAATAATAATTAAAAACAAAACACTCCCCACAAAGAAAAACCTAGAACCAGATGGTTTCACTGTTGAATTCTACGAAACACTGAAAGAATTAACACCAATCCCTCACAAAGTCTTCTCAAAATAGAAGGAGAGGGAACACTATCAAATCATTTTAAGAGGCCAATATTATTGAATACCTTGATACCAAAACCAAAGACGTCACAAGAAAATAACCCAAAAAAACTATGGGATAACCCTTATTAATATAGATTTTTAAATCCTCAGCAAAATAATAGCAAGCCAAATCAAACAACATATGAAAAGGTTTATACACCATGATCAAGTGAAATTTATCCCCCAAAGGAAAACCTGGTTCAACATTTGAAATCAATCAATGTAATACACCTTAGTAATAGAATAAAGGACAAAATCCACAAGATTATTCCAACAGATATAGAAAAGGCAACTGAACAAGTTCAACATATTTTCATGATAAAAATTCCCAACAAACTAGGAATAGAAGGGAATTTCCTCATCCTGATCATGGGCATTTAGGAAAAGCACACAGCTAACATCATACTTAATGGTGCCAAACTGAAAGCTAACCCTCTAAACTCAGGAACAAAACAAGGATGTCTGCTCTCATCACTTCTATTCAACCTCTCATGGCTGGAGGTTCTAGCCAAAGCAATTACACAAGAAAAAGAAACAAATGGCAACAAATTGGAAAGGAAAAAATAAAGCTATCTCCATTTGCAAATGGCACAATCTTATATAGAGAAAATATATACTCTATTGTTAAGATCACAATACTCTCCAAATTGACCTACAGGATCAATACAAACCCTATCAAAATTCCAGCTCCTCTTTTTTTGCAGAAATGGGAAATCTGATCCTGAAATTCATATAGAAATGCAAGGATCCAGAATAGCCAGAACAATCTCAAAAAAAAAAAATAAAGTTGGAGGACTCACACGTCTCAGTTTTAAAACTTATTACAAAGCTACAGTAATCAAGACCATGTGGTACTGGCATATGTACGGTCATATATATCAATGCAATGGAATTGAGAGTCCAGAAATAAGCCCATGCATCTATGGTTAACTAGATTTTGACAAGGGAGCCAAGATCATTCAATAGAAAGAACAGTCTTCCAACAAATCGTCCTGGGATAACTGGATATCCACAGTCAAAATAATGAAGTTAAACCTCTACCTCATACCATATATAAAATTTAACACAAAATGAACCAAAGATCAAAATGTAGTCTGTAAAACTATAAAATTTTTAGAATAAAAAATGGGTGCAGGATGACAGTTGCAAGATGGGGGAGTAGAAGGACATGAGCTCACTCCTTCATACAAAAACACCAAAATCACAACTAACTGCTGAACAACCATAGAAAATAAAACACTAGAACCTACCTAAAGAGACACCCTACATCCAAAGACAAAGAGGAAGCCACAACAAGATGGTATGAGGGGCACAACTGCAATAAAATCAAATCCCATACCCACTGGGTGGGCGACCCACAAACTAGAAAGTAATTATACCTGAAAAGTTCTCCCACAGGACTGAAAGTCCAGAGCCCCATGTCAGCCTTCCCAGCGTGGGGGCCTGGTAAGAGGAGGAGGAGCCCCCAGAGAATCTGGTTTTGAAGGCCAGCGGGGTTTGATCGCAGGAATTCCACAGGATTGGGGAAACAGAAACTCCACTCTTGGAGGGCACAGACAAGGTCTCATGTGCACCAGGACCCAGGGAAAAATAGCAGTGACTTCATAAGAGACTGGGCCAGACCTACCTGCTAGTATTGGAGGGTCTCCTGGAGAGGCAGGGGAGGAGCTGTGGCTCACTGCAGGTACAAAGACACTGGCAGCAGTAGTTGTGGGGAGTAATCATTAGCATGAGCACTCCTGGAGGGAGGCAGCCATTTCCTCCCAATGACCTAGCCCCACCCAACAGCCTGTAGGCTCCAGTGCTGGGACACCTCAGGCCAAACAACGAACAGGGCAGGAATACAGTCCCACCCATCAGCAGACAGGCTGCTTAAAGTCTTCCTGAGCATGGCCCTGCCCAGAGGGACAAGAACCAGCTCTACCCACCAGTGGCCAGGAAGCAGGAAGCCTGCACAAGCCTCTTAGACAGCCTCATCCACCAGAGGGCAGACAGCAGAAGCAAGAAGAACTACAATCCTGCAGCTTGTGGAATGGAAACCGCAATCACAGAAAGTTAGACAAAATGAGACGGCAAAGGAATATGTCCCAGATGAAAGAACAAGATAAAACACCAGAAGAACAACTAAGTGAAGTGGAGATAGGCCATCTACCGGAAAAAGAATTCAGAGTAATGATATCGAAGATGTTCCAAGATCTCAGGAAAAGAATAGAGGCACAGACTGAGAAGATACAAGAAATGTTTAAAAAAGACATAGAAGAACTAAAGACCAAACAGAGATGTACAATACAATAACTGAAACGAAAAATACACTAGAAGGAATCAATAGCAGAATAACTGAGGCAGAAGAATGGATAAATGAGCTGGAAGACAGAATGGTGGAAATCACTGCCATGGAGCAGAATAAAGAAAAAAGAATGAAAAGAAATGAAGACAGTCTAAGAGACTTCTGGGACAACATTAAATGCACCAACATTCACATTATAGGCCTCCCAGAATGAGAACAGAGAGAGAAAGGACCTTTGAAAATATTTGAAGAGATAACAGCTGAAAACTTCCCTAACATGGAAAAGGAAACAGTAACCCAAGTCCAGGAAGCAAAGAGACTCCCAGGTAGGATGAACCCAAGGAGGAATATGCCAGGACACACAGTAATCAAACTGACAAAAATTAAAGACAAAGAAAAGATATTAAAAGCAACAAGGGAAAAGCAACAAATAATATACAAAGGAATTCCCGTAAGGTTATCAAGTGATTTCTCAGCAGAAACTCTGCAGGCCAGAGGCAGTGGCAAGATATATTTAAAGTGATGAAAGGAAAGAACTTAAAACCAGGAATACTCTACCCAGCAAGGCGCTCATTCAGATTTGAAGGAGAAATCAAAAGCTTTATAGACAAGCAAAAGCCAAGAGAATTAAGCACCACCAGACCAGCTTTGCAACAAATGCTAAAGGAACTTCTCTAGGTGGAAAAGAAAAGGCCACAACTAGAAACAAGAAAATTATGAATGGAAAGCTCACCAGTAAAGGCAAACATACAGTTAATGTAGGAAATCATCTGCACACAAATATGATATCAAAACCAGTAACTGTGAGAAGAGGAGAGCACAAATGCAGGATATTGGAATTGCATTTGAAATTAAAAGACTAGTAACTTAAAGCAATCTTCTTTATATATAGGCTGCTATATCAAAAGCTCATGGGAACCATAAGCCGAAAATCTGCAATAGATACACAAAAAAGAAAAAGGAATCGAAACACAACATTAAAGTTAGTCATCAAATCACAAAATAAGAGAACAAAAGAGGAGGAAAGAAGAAAGACCTACAAAAACAAATCCAGGGAATTCCCTGGTGGTCCAATGGTTAGGACTTGGCACTTTCACTGCCATGTCCCAAGTTCAATCCCTGGTCAGGGTACTAAGATTTCACAAAACAAGGGGTGCAGCCAAAAAAACCCACAAAAAAACCAAAATCCAAAACAATTACGAAAATGGCAAGAGGAACACACATATTGATAATTACCTTAAATGTAAATGGATTAAATGCTCCAACCAAAAGACACGGAATGGCTGAATGGATACAAAAACAAGATCCGTATATATGTTGTCTATAAGAGACCCACCTCAGATCTAGGGACACATACAGACTGAAAGTGAGAGGATGGAAAAAGATATTCCATGCAAATAGAAATCAAAAGAAAGCTGGGGTAGCCATACTCATATCAGACAAAATAGACTTTAAAATAAAGACTGTTACAAGAGATAAAGAAGGACACTACATAATGATCAAGAAATCGATCTAAGAAGAAGCTATAACAATTGAAAACATATATGTACCCAATATAGGAGCACTCCAATATATAAGGCAAATACTAACAGCCATAAAAAGAGAAATTGACAGTAATACAATAATAGTGGGGGACTTTAACACCCCACTTTCATCCAAGAACAGATCATCCAGACAGAAAATCAATAAGGAAACAAAGGCCTTAAATGACACATTAGACCAGATGGACTTAACTGATATTTATAGAGCATTTCATTCAAAAGCAGCAGAGTACACATTCTTCTGAAGTGCACATGGAACATTCTCCAGGACTGATCACAAAGCGAGTCTTGGTAACTTTAAGGAAACTGAAATCATATCAAGCATTTTTTCCAACCACAATGCTATGAGATTAGAAATCAACTACAAGAAAAAACTGTAAAAAACACAAACATGTGGAGGCTAAACAATATGTTACTAAACAACCAATAGATCACTGAAGAAATCAAAGAGGAAATAAAACAATACTAACAGACAAATGAAAACCAAACCACAATGATCCAAAATCTGCAAAAGCAGTTCTAACAGGGAAGTTTCTAGCAATAAAATCTTACCTTAGGAAACAAGAAAAATCACATATAAACAACCTAACCTTACACCTAAAGCAACTAGAGAAAGAAGAACAAACAAAACCCAAAGTTAGTAGAAGGAAAAAAATTATAAAGATCAGAGCGGAGAGAAATGAAATAGAGACAAAGAAAACAACAGAAAAGATCAATGACACTAAAAGCTGGTTCTTTGAGAAGATAAACAAAATTGATAAACCTTTAGCCAGACTCATCGAGAAAAAGGGAGAGGGCTCAAATCAGTAAAATTAGATATGAAAAAGGAGAAGTTACAACAATCACCATAGAAATACAAAGGATCATAAGAGACTGCTACAAGCAACTATATGCCAATAAAATAGAAAACCTAGAAAAAATGGACAAGTTCTTAGAAAAATATAATCTCCCAAGACTGAACCAGAAAGATATACAAAATATGAACAGGCCAACCACAAACACTGAAATTAAAACTGTGCTTTATAAACTCCCAACAAACAGAAGTCCAGGACCAGATGGCTTCACAGGCGACTTCTTTCAAACATTTAGAGAAGTGTTAATACTTATCCTTCTGAAGCTATTCCAAAACACTGCAGAGGAGGGAACACTCCCAAACTCATTCTATGAGGCCACCATCACCCTGATACCAAAACCAGACAAAGATACCACAAAAAAAGGAAAATTACAGGCCAATATCATTGATGAACACAGATGCAAAAATCCTCAACAAAATACTAGCAAACCAAATCCAACAATACATTAAAAGGATCATACACTACGATCAAGTGGAATTTATCCCAGGGATGCAAGGATTTTTCAGTATCTACAAATTAATCCGTGTGATACACCACATCAACAAATTGAAGAATAAAAACCATATGATCCTCTCAATAGATGCAGAAAAAGCTTTTGACAAAATTCAACACCCATTTATGATAAAAACTCTACAGAAAGTGAGCATAGAGAGAACCTACCTCAACATAATAAAGGCTGTATATGACAAACCTACAGCTAACGTCATACTCAACTGTGAATAGCTGAAAGCACATCCCCTAAGATCAGGAACAAGACAAGGATGTCCACTCTCACCACTTTTATTCAACACAGTTTTGGAAGTCCTAGTCATGGCAATCAGAGAAGAAAAAGAAATAAAGGAATCCAAACTGGAAAAGAAGAAGTAAAACTGTCACTGTTTGCAGGTGACATGATACTATACATAGAAAATCCTAAAGATGCTACCAGAAAACTACTAGAGCTCATCAATGAATTCAGTCAAGTTTCAGGATACAAAATTAATACACAGAAATCTGTTGCATTTCTATACACTAACAATGAGAGATCAGAAGGAGAAATTAAGGAAACAATCCCAATTACCATCGTATTAAAAAGAATAAAACACCTAGGAATAAACTTACCTAAGGAGGCAAAAGACCATTATTCTGAAAACTATAAGATGCTGATGAAAGAAATCAAGGATGACACAGATGGAAAGATATACCATGTCCTTGGATTGGAAGAATCAACATTGTCAAAATGACTATACTAC
This sequence comes from Phocoena sinus, assembly GCF_008692025.1. NCBI lineage: Eukaryota > Metazoa > Chordata > Mammalia > Artiodactyla > Phocoenidae > Phocoena > Phocoena sinus. The sequence continues at coordinate 38,881,394 of NC_045769.1, forward strand.
CCAAGACAATCTACAGATTCGATGAAATCCCTACCAAATTACCAATGGCATTTTTCACAGAACTAGAACAAAAAATCTTAAAATCTGTATGGAGACACAAAAGACCCTGAATAGCCAAAGAACTCTTGAGAAAGAAAAATGAAGCTGGAGGGATCAGGCTCCCTGATTTCAGACCATATTACAAAGCTAGAGTAATCAAAACAGTATCATACTGGCACAAAAACAGAAATATAATTCAATGGAACAGGATAGAAAGCCCAGAAATAAACCGCACACCTATCATCAATTAATCTACAATAAAGGAGGCAAGACTATACAATGGAGGAAACACAGCCTCTTCAATAAGTGGCGCTGGGAAAACTGTATAGCTACATGTAAAAGAATGAAATCAGAACACTCCCTAACACCATACAGAAAAATAAACTCAAAAAGGATTAAAGACCTAAATGTAATACTGGACACTATACAACTCTTAGAGGAAAACATAGGAAAAACACTCTGACATAAACCACAGCAAGATCTTTTTTGACCCATCTCCTAGAGTAATGAAAATAAAAACAAAAATAAACAAATGGGACCAAATTAAACTCAAAAGCTTTTGAACAGCAAAAGAAACCATAAACAAAATGAAGACAACCCACAGAATGGGAGAAAATATTTGTAAACAATGCAACCAACAAGGGATTAGTCTTCAAAACATACAAACAGCTCATGTGGCTCAATACCAAAAAAAGACCCAATCAAAAAATGGGCAGAAGACCTAAATAGACATTTCTCCAAAGAAGACATACAGATGGCCAAAAGGTACACGAAAAGATGCTCAACACTGTTAATTATTAGAGAAATGCAACTCAAAACTACAATGAAATATCTCCTCACACCAGTCAGAATGGCCATTATCAAAAAGTCTACAAACAATAAATGCTGAAGAGGGTGTGGAGAAAAGGGAACCCTCCTACACTGCTGGTGGAAATGTAAATTGGTGCAGCCACTGTGGAGAACAATATGGAGGTTCCTTAAAAAAACTAAAATTAGAACTACTATATGATCTAGCAATCCCACTCCTGGGCACATATCTGGAAAAAAACATGGTTTGACAGGATACATGCACCCCAATGTTCATTGCAGCACTGTCTACAAGAGCCAAGACATGGAAGCAACCTAAATGTCCATCGACAGAGGAGTGGATAAAGAAGATGTGGTACATAAATATAATGGAATATTACTCAGCCATTGAAAAGAATGAAATAATGCCATTTTCAGCAACATGGATGGACCTGGAGATTATTATACTAAGTGAAGTCAGACAGAGAAAGACAAATATCATGATATCGCTTATATGTGGAATGTAAAAAAAAAAAAAAAAGATACAAATGAACTTATTTACAAAACAGAAAGAGACTCAGACTTAGAGAATGATCTTATGGTTATGGGGGGAAGGGTGGGGGAGGGGATGGATTGGGAGTTTGGGACTGACATGTACACACTGTTATATTTAAAATAGATAACCAACAAGGACCTACGGTATAGCACAGGAAACTGCTCAATATTCTGTAATAACCTAAATGGAAAAAAGAATTTGAAAAAGAATAGGTACATGTGTAACTCAATCATTTTGCTGTACACCTGAAACTAACACAACATTGTTAATCAACTATACTCCAATATAAAAACAAAACAAAACAAAAAGGTGTAAATCTTTGTGACCTTGGATCAGGCAACAGTTTCTCAGATGTGACACTTAAAGCACAGGCAACCAAAGAATAAATTGATAAACTGGACTTTAAAAAAATCAAAAAATTTAAAAAGAACCCACAGAATGGGAGAAAAATATCTGCAAGTCACATATCTGATAAGGGTCTACCATCCAAAATATATAAAGAACTCTTACAACTCAACAATTAAAAGACATTAAATAACCCACTTTAAAAATTGGTAAAGGATCTGAGTAGACAGCTCTCCAAAGAAGATATACAAATGGCCAATAAACACATAATAAGATGCTAAACATTATTAGCCATTAAGGAAATGCAAATCAAAACCAAAATGAGGTACCACTTTCACACTTATTAGGATGGCTATTATCAAAAAACAAAAAATAGGGTCTTCCCTGATGATGCAGTGGTTAAGAATCTGCCTGCTGATGCAGGGGACATGGGTTCGAGCCCTGGTCCAGGAAGATCTCACATGCCGCGGAGCAACTGGGCCCGTGCGCCACAACTACTGAGCCTGCACTCTAGATCCCACGTGCCACAACTACTGAAGCCCGCAAGCCTAGAGCCCACGCTCCACAACAAGGGAGCCCACTGCAATGAGAAGTCCGCGCACTGCAAGGAAGAGTAGCCCCTGCACGATGCAACTAGAGAGAGCCCACATGCAGCAACAAAGACCCAACACAGCCAAAAATAAAATAAATTAAATAAATAAATAAATAACGTGTTGGTGAGGATGTGGAGAAACTGGAGCCCTTGTACACTGCTGGTGGGAAGAAAAAGTGGTTCAGCACTGTGGAAAACAGTCTGGTGGTTCTTCAGAAAGTTAAATATAAAATTACCATATGACCCTGCAATTCCACTCATAGCTATATATCTCAAAGATATGAAAACAGGTACTTACAAATACACATACAAGTGTTTATAGCAGCACTAATCACAACAGCCAAAAGGCAGAAACAATGCAAACATCCATCAACAGATAAAGAAATTGTGGTATGTGTGTGTGTACATATATATACGTGTGTGTGTGCGTGTATACACACACACATACGTATATTGGGTTGGCCAAAAAATTCGTTTGGGTTTTCGGTAAGATCTTACCAAAAACCCAAACGAACTTTTTAGCCAACTCAACACACACACACAAACACACACAAAATGAATATTACTCAACCATAAAAAGGAATGAAGTACTGATACAGAAACATGGATGACCCTCAAAAACATTATGCTAAGTGAAAGAAGCCACATACAAAAGATCACATATTGTATGATTATATTCATATGAAATATCCATAATAGGTAAATCCATAGAGACAGAATGCAGAGTAGTGGCTGTCAGGGGCTGGGGGAAGGAGGAAATAAGGAGTGATTGCTTAATGAGTATGGGGTTTCCTTTTGGGGTATTGAAATGTTTTGGAACTAGACAGAGGTGGTGGTTGCAAAGTATTGTGAATATTGTACTAAATGCCACTGAATTGTTCACTTTTAAATGGTTGATTTTATAGTGTGTGAATTTCACCTCAGTTAAAAAAAAAGAACCTCAATGAGATACTTCACACCTACTAGGATGGGTGTAATTTTTTTAAAGTTTTTTTAAACAAGTTTAGGTGAGGACGTAGATAATGGAATGCTCATACATTGCTATTGGGATTGTAAAATGGTGCAACTACCTTACTTGTAAAACAGTTTGGCAGTTTCTCAAAATGATAAACAGAGTTATCACATGACCCAGTAGTTTTGTTCCTGGAGAACTGAAAACATATGCTCACAAAAAGAATTGTACCCAAATGTTCATAGCATTATTCTTAACAGCCAAAGAATGGAAACGGCTTAAATGTCTATCAACTGATGAATGGATAAATGAAGTGTGTTATATTCATGCAATATTATTCGGCCATAAAAGAAATGAAGTACTTATATACACTACAATATGGACAAACTTTGAAATCATCATGCTAGGAAGCCAGACCCAAAAGGCCACATACTGTTTGATTCTATTTACATGATGTGCCCAGAACAGACAAATCCATTGAGGTAGAAAGTAGAATAGTAGTTGCCAGAGGTGGGCAGGGGTAAATAGGGAATAACTCCTAATGGGTACTAGGCTTCTTTTTAGGATGATAAAAAAGGTTCTAGAATAAGATAGTGGTGGTATTTGTGCAAACTTGTGAATATACTAAGAAATCACTAACTTGTATATTTGAAGAAGGTGAATTTATGGCATATTAACTATATCTCAATAATAAAAGGTACTGAAACAATCAGATGATCCACCTAACAATAAATGAAACTTGGACTACATCTTGCATGTTATATAAAAATTAAATTGAAGTGGATCATACACCTAATATTGAACAAAAAAGTTCTAGAGAACAAAGGAGAAAATCTACGTAATCTTAGATTAGGCAAAAATTTCTTAGCTACAACACAAAAAGTATCATCCATAAAATTTGAAAAATTGATAAACTGGACTTAATCAAAATATAAAACTTCTGCTCTTTAAGAGCATGAAAAGGCATAATATAGAAGAAAAGTAGGTAAAGCACATATAAAATTTGTTTATATACAAATAGTAATAACTATTACATGAGAATTAATATGACACTATTTTTAAAGCTCTGAAAAATAAATTATAAGAAAACAAACAGGGGGGGTTGGAAGATGGCGGAAGAGTAAGACGCGGAGATCGCCTTCCTCCCCACGGATACACCAGAAATACATCTACACGTGGAACAACTCCTACAGAACACCTACTGAAGGCTGACAGAAGACCTCAGACCTCCCAAAAGGCAAGAAACTCCCCACGTACCTGGGTAGGGCAAAAGAAAAAAAAAGAAAACACAGAGACAAAAGAATAAGGACGGCACCTGCACCAGTGGGAGGGAGCTGTGAAGGAGGAAAAGTTTCCACACACTAGGAAGCCCCTCCGCGGGCGGAGACTGCGGGAGGCGGAGGGGGGAGCTTCGAGACCGCGGAGTGGTGCACAGCGACGGGTGCGGAGGGCAAAGCGGGGAGATTACCGCACAGACGATCGGTGCCGACCGGCACGCACCAACCTGAGGCTTGTCTGCTCACCCGCCGGGGCGGGCGGGGCTGCGAGCTGAGGCTCGGGTTTCGGTTTTGGACGGAGCGCAGGGAGAGGACGGGGGTTGGCGGCTTGAACATAGCCTGAAGGGGTTAGTGCACCACGACTAGCCGCCGGGAGGGAGTTCGGGGAAAAGCCTGCACCTGCCGAAGAGGCAAAAGACTTTTTCTTCCCTCTTTGTTTCCTGGTGCGCGAGGAGAGGGGTTTAAGAGCGCTGCTTAAAGGAACTCCAGAGACGGGCGCGAGCCGCGGCTAAAAGCCCGAACCCCAGAGACGGGCGCAAGCCGCGGCTAAAAGCGCGAACCCCAGAGACGGGCGCGAGCCGCGGCTAAAAGCGCGAACCCCAGAGATGGGCGCGAGCCACGGCTAAAAGCACGAACCCCAGAGACGGGCGGGAGACGCTAAGGCTGCTGCTGCCGCCACCAAGGGGCCTGTGTGCGAGCACAGGTCACTCTGCACACCCCTCTTCCGCGGAGCCTGTGCAGCCCGCCACTGCCAGGTTCCCGGGATCCAGGGACAACTTCCCCGGGAGTACGCACGGCGGGTCTCAGGCTGGTGCAACGTCACGCCGCCTCTGCCACAGCAGGTCCGCACCGCACGCAGTGCCCCTCCTCCCCCTATCCCCCAACCCCCGGCCTGAGTGAGCCGGAGCCCCCGAATCAGCAGCTCCTTTAACCCCGTCCTGTCTGAGCGAAAAACAGACGCCCTCCAGCGACCTACATGCAAAGGCAGGGCCAAATCCAAAGCTGAGCTCCTGTGAGCTGTGAGAACAAAGAAGAGAAAGGGAAATCTCTCCCAGCAGCCACAGAAGCAGCGGATTAAAGCTCCACAATCAACTTGATATACCCTGCATCTGTGGAATACCTGAATAGACAAGGAACGATCCCAAATTGAAGAGGTGGAATTTAGGAGCGAGATCTATGATTTCCCTTTTCCTCTTTTTGTGAATGTGTACGTGTATGCTTCTGTGTGAGATCTTGTCTGTATACTCTAGCTTCCACCATTTGTCCTAGGGCTCTATCCGTCCATGTTTTTTTTAAAAAAAATTTTTTTTCGTAATAATGAAGTTTAATTGTAATAACTTTATTATACTTTACCTTCGTTCTTTCTTTCTTTCCTTCCTTCCTTCCCTCCTTTAGACAACAAATCACCCCAAATTGAGGAGGTGGTGGTCTCTGAGAGCAAGATTTATGATTTTTCCCCCTTTACCTCTTTTTGGGAACGTGTATGTGTATGCTTCTGTGTAAGATTTTCTCTGTATAGCTTTGCTTCCAACATTTGTCCTAAGGTTCTATCCGTCCCTTTTTTTTTCCTAAATATTTTTTAATTCAATAACTATATTATACTTTATTTTATTTTTACTGTATCTTCTTACTTTCTGTCTTTTTTCCTTCTTTCCCTCCTTCCTTCCTTCCTCCCTCCCTCCCTTCTTTCCTTCTTTGCTTCTTTCTTCCTTCCTTTCCTCCTTTCCTTCTTTCTTTCCTCATACTTCTACTAATTCTCTCTACATTTTCTCCTTCTTTCCCTCCTTCCTTCCTTCCTCCCTCCCTCCCTCCCTCCTTTCTTTCCTTCTTTGCTTCTTTCTTCCTTCCTTCCTTTCCTCCTTTCCTTCTTTCTTTCCTCATACTTCTACTAATTCTCTCTACTTTTTCTCCCTTTTATTCTGAGCCGTGTGGATGAAAGGCTCTTGGTGCTCCAGCCCAGCAGTCAGGGCTCTGCCTCTGAGGTAGGAGAGCCAACTTCAGGACACTGGTCCACAAGAGACCTCCCAGCTCCACATAATATTAAACGGTGGAAATCTCCCAGAGACCTCCATCTTAACACCAGCACCCAGCTTCACTCAACGACCAGCAAGCCACAGTGCTGGACAACCTATGCCAAACAACTAGCAAAACAGGAACACAACCCCACCCATTAGCAGAGAGGCTGCCTAAAATCATAATAAGGCCACAGACACCCCAAAACACACCACCAGACGTGAACCTGCCCACTAGAGAGACAATATCCAGCCTCATCCAGCACAACACAGGCACTAGTCCCCTCCACCAGGACGCCTACACAACCCACTGAAACAACCTTAGCCACTGGAGACAGACATCAAAAACAACGGGAACTACGAACGTGCAGCCTGCAAAAAGGAGACCCCAAACACAGTAAGATAAGCAAAATGAGAAGACAGAAAAACACACAGCAGATGAAGGAGCAAGATAAAAACCCACCAGACCTAACAAATGAAGAGGAAATAGGCAGTCTACCTGAAAAAGAATTCAGAATAATGATAGTAAGGATGATCCGAAATCTTGGAAGTAGAATGGACAAAATGCAAGAAACAGTTAACAAGGACCTAGAAGACATAAAGATGAAACAAGCAACGATGAACAATGCAATAAATGAAATTAAAAGTACTCTAGATAGGATCAATAGCAGAATAACTGAGGCAGAAGAACGGATAAGTGACCTGGAAGATAAAGTAGTGGAAATAACTACTGCAGAGCAGAATAAAGAAAAAAGAATGAAAAGAACTGAGGACAGTCTCAGAGACCTCTGGGACATTAAACGCACCAACATTCGAATTATAGGGGTTCCAGAAGAAGAAGAAAAAAAGAAAGGGACTGAGAAAATATTTGAAGAGATTATAGTTGAAAACTTCCCTAATATGGGAAAGGAAATAGTTAATCAAGTCCAGGAAGCACAGAGAGTCCCATACAGGATAAATACAAGGAGAAATACGCCAAGACACATATTAATCAAACTGTCAAAAATTAAATACAAAGAAAGCATATTAAAAGCAGCAAGGAAAAAACAACAAATAACACACAAGGGAATCCCCATAAGGTTAACAGCTGATCTCTAAGCAGAAACCCTACAAGCCAGAAGGGAGTGGCAGGACATACTGAAAGTGATGAAGGAGAAAAACCTGCAACCAAGACTACCCAGCAAGGATCTCATTCAGATTTGATGGAGAAATTAAAACCTTTACAGACAAGCAAAAGCTGAGAGAGTTCAGCACCACCAAACCAGCTTTACAACAAATAATAAAGGAACTTCTCTAGACAAGAGAAGGAAACGACCTATAATAACGAACCCAAAACAATATAGAAAATGGGAATAGGAACATACATATCGATAATTACCTTAAATGTAAATGGACTAAATGCTCCCACCAAAAGACACAGATTGGCTGAATGGATACAAAAACAAGACCCTTATATATGCTGTCTACAAGAGACCCATTTCAGACCTAGAGACACATACAGACTGAAAGTAAGGGGATGGAAAAAGATATTCCATGCAAATGGAAAACAAAAGAAAGCTGGAGTAGCAATTCTCATATCAGACAAAATAGACTTTAAAATAAGGACTACTAAAAGGGACAAAGCAGGACACTACATAATGATCAAGGGATCGATCCAAGAAGAAGATATAACAATTGTAAATATTTATGCACCCAACATAGGAGCACCTCAATACATAAGGCAAATACTAACAGCCATAAAAGGGGAGATCGACAGTAACACATTCATAGTAGGGGACTTTAACACCCCACTTTCACCCATGGACAGATCATCCAAAATGAAAATAAATAAGGAAACACAAGCTTTAAATGATACATTAAACAAGATGGACTTAATTGATATTTATAGGACACTCCATCCAAAAACAACAGAATACACATTTTTCTCAAGTGCTCATGGAACATTCTCCAGGATAGATCATATCTTGGGTCACAAATCAAGCCTTGGTAAATTTAAGAAACTGAAATTGTATCAAGTATCTTTTCTGACCACAACGCCATGAGACTAGATATCAATTACAGGAAAAGATCTGTAAAAAATACAAACACATGGAGGCTAAACAATACACTACTTAATAACGAAGTGATCACTGAAGAAATCAAAGAGGAAATAAAAAAATACCTAGAAACAAATGACAATGGAGACACAACGACCCAAAACCTATGGGATGCAGCAAAAGCAGTTCTAAGGGGGAAGATTATAGCAATACAAGCCCACCTTAAGAAGCAGGAAACATCTCGAATAAACAACCTAACCTTGCACCTCAAGCAATTAGAGAAAGAAGAACAAAAAAACCCCAAAGCTAGCAGAAGGAAAGAAATCATAAAAATCAGATCAGAAATAAATGAAAAAGAAATGAAGGAAACAATAGCAAAGATCAATAAAACTAAAAGCTGGTTCTTTGAGAAGATAAACAAAATAGATAAACCACTAGCCAGACTCATCAAGAAAAAAAGGGAGAAGACTCAAATCAATAGAATTAGAAATGAAAAAGGAGAAGTAACAACTGACACTGCAGAAATAAAAAAAATCATGAGAGATTACTACAAGCAACTCTATGCCAATAAAATGGACAATCTGGAAGAAATGGACAAATTCTTAGAAATGCACAACCTGCCAAGACTGAATCAGGAAGAAATAGAAAATATGAACAGACCAATCACAAGCACGGAAATTGAAACTGTGATTTAAAATCTTCCAACAAACAAAAGCCCAGGACCAGATGGCTTCACAGGTGAATTCTATCAAATGTTTAGAGAAGAGCTAACACCTATCCTTCTCGAACTCTTCCAAAATATAGCAGAGGGAGGAACACTCCCAAATTCCTTCTACGAGGCCACCATCACCTTGATACCAAAACCAGACAAGGATGTCACAAAGAAAGAAAACTACAGGCCAATATCACTGATGAACATAGATGCAAAAATCCTCAACAAAATACTAGCAAACAGAATCCAACAGCACATTAAAAGGATCATACACCATGATCAAGTGGGGTTTATTCCAGGAATACAAGGATTCTTCAATATACGCAAATCTATCAATGTGATAAACCATATTAACAAATTGAAGGAGAAAAAACCATATGATCATCTCAATAGATGCAGAGAAAGCTTTCGACAAAATTCAACACCCATTTATGATAAAAACCCTCCAGAAAGTAGGCATAGAGGGAACTTTCCTCAACATAATAAAGGCCATATATGACAAGCCCACAGCA